>NC_060119.1:1199361300-1199667425 GCF_021461395.2 Schistocerca americana | reverse complement strand
CCATGATTTGTACCTCTTAAGTCTTCGTTTAATAGGTCAATGAGGTCGACTACAGAGGGAAAGTCTACAACATTGTCAGCCGGCCGCGGTGGTCTAGCAGTTCTAGGCGCTCAGTCCGAAACCGTGCGACTGCTACGGTCGCAGGTTCGAATCCTGCCTCGGGCATGGATGTGTGTGATTTCCTTAGGTTAGTTAGGTTTAAGTAGTTCTAAGTTCTAGGGGACTGATGACCACAGATGTTAAGTCCCATAGTGCTCAAAGCCATTCAACATTGTCTTCGGGAGCGTTCATGAGTTTTTCACGTATCTCGACCGGTAACTTTGACTTAATAATCTACAAAATAACTACCTGTGGGACTAGAGTATCCCAATATCTACTTTTATTCAGGTGCTTCTGAAAGTACCGAAGCAAGTTCCCACTCTTGACTCAAAATGGTTCTGGATTATAAACCTCTTTTTAAGTCGTTCTTGAATTCTTTTAGACCAATACAAGAACGCTCACTCAAAATCCTCCTAAGTGCCACAGGTTTCCGTAATATCCGTGCACCATAAATTACCTTCCCCTGGTACGTAGCCAGCGACAAAAGAAATCTTTTGTGCGTGAGTCCAGGCACCGAGTAAAGCACCTCTGAACCCGCGAATAAAAACGACAGGGTTAACAGTTTTCTTCTACGTTCAGAAGGATTGGAACCGCCGGTGCTTTAGGAGCTTCTCCTCCATTAACATTTGAGCGTAAAAAATGTTAGGTGGTATATTGCAATAAATAGTCAGACACCACATGTGCACATTTTGTCGTAGTTGCCGGGCTACTCATCACTGAAGCCGAATTCATCTCATTTTGCTTCGGTTCGTCGGAAAATGAGACATGTGTGTCAGAACCAAAGGTTCAAACGGCTCTGAGCATTATGGGACTTAACAACAGAGGTCATCAGTCCCCTAGAACTTAGAACTACTTAAACCTAACTAACCTAAGGACATCACACACATCCATGCCCGAAGCAGGATTCGAACCTGCGACCGTAGCAGTCGCGCGGTTCCGGACTGAGCGCCTAGAACCGCACGGCCACCACGGCCGGCCTGTCAGAACCACTTGCTCGTGTTTCCTTTATTGACTTGGAACATTCTTCACTCTATTTAGTTCTTTGTCTTTGCACTTCAAGAACTCTTCATCAAATTGTTGGCCTATTACGTCACTATCAATCTCAAGCCTTATGGAACCCGACACATTAGCCAGTTGAACGTTTTGCACACCTTGTTGCAGTTGTTCATTAACACATTGTGTCACCCCCTCTTCTATAACTGCCGGCCATTCTGGCCGAGTGGTTCTAGACGCTTCAGTCTGTAACCGTACGACCGCTACGGCCGCAGGTTCGAATCCTGTCTCGGGCATAGATGTGTGTGTTGTCCTTTGGTTGGTTAGGTTTAAGTAGTTCTAAGTTCTAGGGGACTGATGACCTCAGATGTTAAGTCCCATAGTGCTAAGAGCCATTTAAACCATTTTTTTTTTCCTTCTATAACTGCGACACAGTCTCATTTTACAAGTTCAAATTTGGACACAAGAGAATCTGGTAACATCTTTTACTTCGGTTTGGATTTTAGAGATTTCCTCAGGAATTTCTTTCTGAGACAGCTTCAGATTTGCCATTTCCGTAGCAAGATCACTTTGCTGAATGCTTAAATGATAACTTGGAATTTCAAACTCTCAAAATCTTGTTCGATTGTCAATGACTCAACCATAGCAACATAATACTGCATAGATACCCTGATATAGTTAGCCTGATGTTTCTGCTTATTTAGGTACTAGTACCTCCTACCGCTTAACGGGACCGTCTTGTCTAGCAGAGAGACTCGCCTGTTCTACTGCTACAGCATGAACTATGGTGCAAATTTTGTATTGTTCTGCTGGCATTGATGCTTGTTCCGAAGCTATCCTCGATCGTTCAATTGCTACAGATTGCAGTTTAACAGACATCGATTGTTGGTTTGCAGTTAACGTCTGCACCGCATGGGACACCCAGATGTTTAGGACGGGTGGTAGGGGCAGAGCATCGAGTGACATTGTACTGAGTGCACTATCCGAAAATTACCCCGAGCAATTAAATAAAGAACCGACTCGTCGAGCTAACATCTTGGACCCACTGCTAACAAACAGACCCGAACTTTTCGACTCTGTAAGCGCAGAGCCTGGAATCAGTGATCATAAAGCCGTTGCAGCATCCTTGAATATGGAAGTAAATAGGACTATAAAAAAAAGAAGGAAGGTTTATCTGTTTAGCAAGAGTTATTGGAGGCAGATTTCAGACTAACTAATCGATCAAAACGAAAATTTCTGCCCCGACACTGACAATGTTGAGTGTTCATGGAAAAAGTTTAAGGCAGTCGTAAAATGCGTTTTAGACAGGTACGTGCCAAGTAACACTGTGACGGACGGGAAAAATCCACCGTGGTTCAACAACAAAGCTAGGAAACTACTGCGAAAGCAAAGAGAGCTCCACTCCAAGTTTAAACGCAGCCAAAACCTCTCAGACAAACAGAAGCTAAACGATGTCAAAGTTAGCGTAAGGAGGGCTATGCGTGAAGCGTTCAATGAATTCGAAAGTAAAATTCCATGTACCGACTTGACAGAAAATCCTAGGAAATGCTGGTCTTAAGTTATTTCAGTAAGTGGATCGAAGCAACATATACAGACACTCTGGGATGATGATGGCATTGAAACAGAGGATGACACGCGTACAGCTTAAATACTAAACACCTTTTTCCAAAGCTGTTTCACAGAGGACGACCGCACTGCAGTTCCTTCTCTAAATCCTCGCACGATCGAAAAAATGGCTGACATCGAAATAAGTGTCCTAGGAATAGAAAAGCAACTGAAATCATTCAACAGAGGAAAGTCCACTGGACCTGACGGGATACCAGTTCGATTATACACAGAGTACGCGAAAGAACTTGCCCCCCTTCTAACAGCCGTGTACCGCAAGTCTCTAGAGGAAAAGAGCACAGATAGTCCCACCTTTCAAGAAGGATCGTCGAGCAGATGCGCAAAACTATAGGCCTATATCTCTGACATCGATCTGTTGTAGAATTTTAGAACATGTTTTTTGCTGGCATATTCCTTTACTTATGGAAGGCGTTTGATACAGTTCCCCACTGTCGCCTGATAAACAAAGTAAGAGTCTACGGAATATCAGGACAGCTGTGTGGCTGGATTGAAGAGTGTTTAGCAAACAGAACACAGCATGTTGTTCTCAGTGGACAGACGTCTACAGACGTTAAAGTAACCTCTGGCGTGCCACAGGGGAGTGTTATAGGACCATTGCTTTTCACAATACATGTAAATGACCTAGTAGATAGTGTCGGAAGTTCCATGCGGCATTTCGCGGATGATGCTGTAGTATACAGAGAAGTTGCAGCATTAGAAAATTGCAGCGAAATGCAGGAAGATCTGCAGCGGATAGGCACTTGGTGCAGGGAGTGGCAACTGACCCTTAACATGGACAAACGTAATGTTTTGCGAATACATAGAAGGAAGGATCCTTTATTGTATAATGATATGATAGCGAAACAAAAACTGGTAGCAGTTACTTCTGCAAAACATCTGGGAGTATACGTGCCGAACAATTTGACGTAGAACGATCATATAAAATTAATTGTTGGTAAGATGGGTGCCAGGTTGAGATTCATTGGGAGATTCCTTAGTAAATGCAGTCCATCAACAAAGGAGGTGGCTTACAAAACACGCGTTCGACCTGTACTTGAGTATTGCTCATCAGTGTGGGATCCGTACCAGATCGGGTTGACAGAGGAGATAGAGAAGATCCAAGGAAGAGCGGCGCGTTTCGTCACAGCGTTATTTGGAAAGCGTGATAGCGTTACGGAGATGTTTAATAAACTCAAGTGTCAGACTCTGCGAGAGAGGCGCTCTGCATCGCGGTTTAGCTTGCTGTCCAGGTTTCGAGAGGGTGCGTTTCTTAATGAGGTATCGTATATATTGCTTCCCCCTACTTATACCTCCCGAGGAGATCACGAATGTAAAATTAGAGAGAATCGAGCGCGCACGGAGGCTTTCCGGCAGTCGTTCTTCCAGCGAACCATACGCGACTGGAACAGGAAAGGGAGGCAATGACAGTGGCACGTAAAGTGCCCTCTGCCACACACCGTTGGGTGGCTTGCGGAGTATAAACGTAGATGTAGATATACTAAGTAAAAGATCTTTAACGTTAAACTCCTCAGTCCTAGCTGTGGTCATTACAGGTACTGAACTATCAGTGGAAGGGACATCCCCAACTGGTTGATTATTGTCCGGTGTATTCTGTTCCCATTTAGTTCTCGACTGGGTGCGTGTCATAACCATAAATCACTAAAACGAAAATCTTCAGACGACCCACTTAGCTTCAAAATATAAAATAAGTAGAAATCTACTCATTTCTTTTTAAATACACACCTATAACTATTTAAAATAGGACGACTCTACAGAAAAGGACAGTTCTAGATTGCAGACGGGTAAACTGTCTGTTCCTTGCCTGTAGCCTGGACATTCAGGTGATCTGTTGAGATGAGCCATACAGCATCAGTCTGCCCGTCCCCCCTGTCCCCATTGTGGTCTCGAACAAGGATATGGTATGCAACACAGAAATAGCATAAATATATGGAAATGATACAAAATCCTAACAATTTCTCTAACTTTGCAAGCAGTCTTGTCACGGTCGCCACTCTAAAATGAAACTGCTACATCGTAAAAAAAATTAATTCATTAACCTGCTCTTGGTCTTTTGTCTTTCACACAGATAAGACAGGTGCTGGGTTTAAATTCTCTTTTGATTCTTTTTCCTAGATGCATACATTCTAAAAATTTTTACCTATCTAAGATAAATAATCTGTGAAAAAAATTTGATTTGACTGTAGATGAATATGTTTTCTTTGTGGCTGCTGTAACGAGAGAACAGTTTAGGTACAGGACGAGTTGGAGGTCGGAGGTTTGTGCATCTCCGGTTCTCAGGGAACGCCAGGGAAGGTTGGAGAAAACTGCTACATCTCGTGATGAAGACTCCAACTCCCCTCTTGGCCACAAAAGTACTCACAGTCGCCGCAAGATTTTCTGAAAACACTTTCGGAGTGAGAAGGCTGAACAAACAGTGGCATTGTGGTATCTTCTGACTAAGAAACCGGTCGCTTAGGGAACGTCTTGAACACACAAGCTGACGGCGAAATATTGCGGCTCGTTCGGACCGTGTTAGCAGCAGATTCGCCCAGTATTGTTAATTCGCGAAGAAATCACTATGAACTGTATTGCTAAACACACTAACAGTTTTTTTCGAAGGTCCGGGAATCCAACATCGAATAAATGTTCGTAAACGATATTTACCTTCCAGAATGAGATTTTCACTCTGCAGCGGAGTGTGCGCTGATATGAAACTTCCTGGCAGATTTTCTGAGCGCTAGTCCAGCCTGAGGATTTATTTATTTATTTATCGTTTGATATTTACCTTGATTTTCACTTCACTGCACTTCAAATTACTTACATATGCACACTTATATCAAATTAAAAAAAAAAGTCCAATCGGCATTCTTATCTCCAACAATTGCAATAAAAACATAGCTGCTCCTTTTTTTCACAGCAAAGACTATTGTCATCAAAGCATAAAGCGTTGTTGTCTAAATTGAGATAGTGCATTATCTGTCGCTGGTACTCGCAGCCGCAGTATTACCATCATACGACATCTGGTTCATCATCAGCCGATAGTCACCAGTAGATGCTGATATGGACGGTCAGTACACCGCCGCACCGCTCTCCCGGCCATTGTCATTCTTCGTGACCGGAGCTGCTACGACTCATTCAAGGAGCTCCTCAATTGGTCTCACGAGGGCCGAGTGAACCCCGCTTGCCAACAGCGCTCAGCGGAACCGGACGGTCATCCATTCGAGCGCTAGTCCAGCCTGAGGATTTATTTATTTATTTATTTATCGTATCCAAGACATCACCATTTTACAAAAAAAAAAAAAATATTACAATGCAAGAGAAGCAGTTATAATACAATAATACATGGTTATAAGGTAAATTAACTACAATAATATAGAAAAGTATGTGACATATAATGATAAGCGCTAAGGATGCGAAACAGAGCGATTTTCATATCCCACGTGAAGCCCAATACACTGCAGCTTGTATAGCCTTGCCATTTGCTTCAAATGGGTCTTGAGTCGAACACGGGTTGTTTAGTTTCCTGGAGACCAGTAGGTGTTGTGGGTGTTGCTGTTCTCCACACTCGCAGGGCTCGTCTGCACTGATGTAGCCCCATTTTTCCAAGTTTGCTCTGCATCTTGATACGCCTGTTCGTAGTCTATTCAGGTCTTTCCAGGTCGTATATGAGAGTTCAGAGCCAGCTGTGGGTTCTTCCCTGGGGTCATTCCCTGGTCTTCCTGGGTCCACATTGTACCACAGCTCTTCTCGTCGTGGTCTAGGCGATAAAAGAGTTGCTTCAGTTGTTCGTAGGAAACTCTTCCTTGATTTAAGTCGGCGAGGTTGAAGATTGTATCCGAACATTGGATGCCTGGGATCTGTCTCCTGTTTATGTTTCTCGATTTCTGCGGCAGTCCTCCTTCTGATGTCTGGCGGGGCTATGCCCATGAGGTGGTACAGCTGCTTTGTGGGAGTTGGGCGGAGGCATCCTGTCACGATGCGTCCAGTCTCATTCAATGCTATATTTACTTGTTCAGCGTGGGTGGAATTTTGCCAAACGGGTGCCGAGTACTCCGCAGTGGAGAAACATAAAGCTAAAGCTGACGTGCGGAGAACTGTAGGTTGCGCTCCCCATCTGCTATTTGTTAGCTTGCGGATGATGTTGTTCATGGCACTCTCTTTCATCTTTATGGCCAAACAGTGTTCCTTGTAGGGGAGAGCACGGTCAAGTTTAATCCCAAGATATTTTGGTGAGTCGCAGTGAGATAGGTGTTGTCCCTTCCAGCTTATGCTGAGTTTCCTCCTTGCTTCCTTATTACGTAGCTGAAAAGCACAAACCTGGGTTTTTGCTGGGTTTGGCTTGAGGTGGTTATTATCATAATAGTCACCCAGCTTTTCAATCGCTAAAGTTAATTTACTTTCTACCTCTTCAAAGGTTTTTCCCTAGGTGGCAACTACTGTATCGTCTGCATAGATGAAGGAGCGAGTGTCCATGCTGATCGGTTGGTCATTGGTATAAATATTATACAGCAATGGGGCGAGGACGCTCCCTTGAGGTAGGCCGTTTTTCTGGGTCCGCCATCGGCTCTTCTTCGACTGCAGCGTGACAAAATACCGTCTATTCTGCAGCAGGCACTGGATGAATTGCGCCAGTCGGTAGTCTTTAGTGGTGTTATATATTTTTCATATTACCTTACTGTGGTTTATGGTGTCGCAAGCTGCTGTAAGGTCGATAAAGGCTGCACCTGTAATTTGTTTCCGCTCGTATCCATCTTCTATGTACTGTGTAACGCTGAGGATTTGTCCACAGCATGACCTTCCTGGGCGGAATCCTGCTTGCTCTTTAATTATGTTCATGTCTACATGTTCTGAGATGCGGTTAAGGATCATTCTTTCTAAGACTTTATAGAGCTGACAAAGCAGGGAGATAGGCCGAAAATTTTTAGGGTCTGTGGTTTTTTTTCCAGGTTTTGGTATAGCTACTATATTTGCCTTCCGCCAAGTCTTGGGGATTTTCATTTCAAGAACACATTTGTTCATCATATCTAGTAACCACCGTCTGGTAACAGGTCCGAACATTTTTATTTGTTCTGGGCGTAGATCATCTGGGCCAGCGGCTTTATTGATTTTCATTATGGAGATGGAATCTTCTAATTCTTTCAGAGTAAAGGGGGTGCCTAGGTGGTCTTTTTCTTGAGTGCCTCTCGTAGTTTCTTTCTTGGGTGCTTCCTGTTGGTTTTACCATTAAGTAGAAGTTGATTTGCTATTTTATTTGGTGTGACCTTATACAAATTTTGTGTATTAGAAGAGGGGTCATTATTGATGTTTTTAAGAAGTTGCCAGGCCTTTCGGCTATTCTGTTTCATGTCTAGGTTTGTGATTAGATTACACCAATTCATTGTTCTTGAGGCTGATATGGCCTGGAGGAGTTCTTCTCCCGCCATAGTTGTTTCCTCTGAAAAAGGGTTTTCCTCGAAGAGCTGTTTACCAACAGATAAGAACCTTTGAGTTTCCGTCAAGTCCAGGGATATAACTAGTTCTGCAGCCTCGGGGAATATTTCTTCGGGAGACAGTTTTAACTAATTCAATGAAAGTGTCATATTTTTCTGGGCTAGCATCAAGGTTCTGCACCTCTTTGTCAATTTGTCCCATAGGGCACGTTTAAAATTAAAACGTCTTTGGAAATGGGTGGTTGCTGGTTTAACAACTGCTTCAACCAGACATAATATAGCTCGGTGCTGTGTATGTGGGAGAGGTTCTCCCACATCCTTCCTGGTTTCATATGCTACGTTTTCGCTGACAAAGATGTTATCTGGATTGTATCCACGGTTCCACCTGCTGCTGTTGAAGGAATATGGAAGTTTGGGTTCGTGTATTAATTTAAGGCCCGTAGAGTCTGCCCAGGTTTCTAGGTCGTCCCCACTTTTGTCTGTGTGCCTGTACCCCCAGGCTGATCCATGACAGTTGAAGTCGCCCATTACTATTTTCGTTGGTTGTGAGTTGAAGTTGGTTGGCTAACTGAATCTGAACTGCCTGCTCGGTGGCTTATATATAGACGTCACAGTGCAGGACTGTAACCCTACAGTCAAGATTTCGATGTCTTCTTGAGATGTCAGTTCTGCAGATATAATATCTAAGCCCATTTTGGCGAAGATTGCCCTGCCATATTGCTCGTGTGGTCTTTCAATTACTAATTTCATTCCGTGGATCTTTGGTCTTCTATTTGTGTGGCCAATGTGGGTCTCTTGGATTAGTAAGAGATCAGAGTTGTGAGTTTTACATGCTACAGCAAGTAGCAATTCCTTCTCATGAGAGAGCCCTTCAATGTTTATAGACATTATATTTAGCGCTGGCTTTGATAAAAGCCATTTTGTGGTGTCTTGGTGTTGAAAGGATTGGCCGTTAGGCATAGGCCTAACGCTGCCCAGGGTACGCCCGATCGTCGTCATGATCTTCGGGGAGGCTCCTTTCGTGTACCCCAGCCTGAGGAAGGGAATCAGTGTTACCACTGCGGCAAGGCTGCTGGCAAAAAGGGATATACTAGTATCTCGAAAACGTTGCTATTATTAGCCTTACCTGAAAAATCAGATAACAACTTATAAATGTTGAAATACAACGCCCTGAACTGTATTCATTACCCAGAGGAATTGTGCGATGCTTGTTTGATGAAATCGAGAACATAGAAAACTAATATATAGAGTTCTTCACCTCACTATCACTGCGACTAAACAATTCCTTTTATGATACCAAGTTTTGATTATCATGTTTTCTTAACCAAAGCGTGTTGACTATCCACATAGTTCAATCACGTTAATGTGACCACTGCCTATGTTATTCGCCAACGTGCAATAACCATTCAAAGACGGCAGGTGGCAGCACGGTTAAGTGGAGGTTATAAAGGGTGACAAAGCCAACAATCTGCAGGGGCGGATTCCTGACTGGAAACGTAGGAAAAAAGACCCTATGAAACACAGCGTTGCCACGGTAGGTGACTCGGACGAATGAAAGTTCCTCTGACCACGTGCCGTGTGTTCATTGCGTGTTGCAGGCTGTGTGATTGACGCATCGTTCTGTAAACAGCAGAACGGTCCGGTATTCTTGTAGGGAACAGTCCGAGATGGTATTCGTGTACGGCCAAGCAGGTGGGAACGGTCGAGAGACAGCACGGCTGTAACAGAAAAGGACCCTCACAGACACCAACCACATGACACAATATTGGAAGACCTTTTTGGGCTTTTTTTCTAATCATGGGTCTTTTCAGACGCATGATCGTGCTGGGAGACGGTAGGTTTGGAGGACCAGGTCCTAGTGTATCCTGTAGAATCTCCTTCATACCATTCGACATTTATACTAACCGTCTAGCGTCTGTACTAGTTGTATATAACCATTCCTTCCATATGTTTTATCCCTGCTACCTTCAGAACGTCAAAGAGTGTGTTCTAGTCAAGTGTGTTCCTTTAATTCTACAACTGCTACAAAAATAGATTTTTCTTTTTTTAAAGCATGTCTTCTAAGGTAAGGAGTAGTGTTCCTACATTTCACCTCAACAACACTGAACATGTACCAATGGACTCAAATGTATCTTCCGAAGGATTTTTTTGCAGGTTGAATATCCATTTGGTGAAATCCAGCCACCGCGATCAATTACTATAATTCCTTTCTTGTACTGTTAAATGCACCATGTACACTGTGGTGTAACTTGTTAAAGGAGACATTTACCATGAGCTAACCTGAACATTCATTTCGATTCGTTTCTGAAACAATCACAAATATTTACTTTAGTTGTGTTTCAAGCTTCGTTATTGAAAAAGTGAGGAAAATAATTCAAATTCTCCTATTTACCTTTTGGTCGGTAGAAGCAATTTGCAAGCAAATATTAGTTCAGCACGCGTAATATTGAAACGAAACTTTTCTGCACTATTTTCAACAGAAATGATGCTTTTTTATTGTTCTACGTGATATACAATTCATCACAGCCCACCTATTAATTTTTAAGGTGCGGCAGTTCACTAGTTCTCAAAGGGGGAAAAAAATCCATCCGTAACCAGAAGGCTTTCCTATTACAGGTGATCACATCTGAAATAAAGATGCATCAACTGTCTAAATGAAGTTCCTTGGGAAATTGAGTAGCTTCATCTTTTCGAAAATCAAAACTCCGCTTCACGCCTCGATCCCACAAAACATCTTCAGACCGCCTGGAAATTTGGTTCAAATGGCTTTGAACACTATGGGACTTAACCTCTGAGGTCATCAGTCCCCTGGACTTAGAACTACTTAAACCCAACTAACCTACACACATCCATGCCCGAGGCAGGATTCGAACCTGTGACCGTAGCGGTCGCGTGATTCCAGACTGAAGCGCCTAGAACCGCACGGCCACACCGGCCGGCCCCGGAAATTTCATTCTAGTTTATATGCTGTACGATTCATAATGAGTCGCAAGCTATTATTATTTAAAGCGACGGAAGAGATAATTTTACTTTAAGTGGAAGACTGATTTCTGTAATATCGTTCCTCATGGAATACTACTATTAAAAAGAGCCTATTTGATGTGACGCAAATCACTTTATGAGCAAAATTATGAATAGTTTTGGAGAACCCGTCTCGTGTATCTCAATAACAGTAACAGATAAACATAATATTGTATGCATCTTCGGCAACTGTCGCTGAATTTGTCGAAATAATCAACAACCAGTTGCATAAAAGAAATATTATTTCCTCATTCCCTTTCAGGTGCTTATGCATTGCGATTATGTCTGTAGCCATGTGGTTTATAATTCCTGTACAAAAATAATATAAACAAGCGAAACAACAGTAAACTTGTACACAGCCGACAAAGGAGATCAAAATAACCTCTCTGCTTACAAAGACTAGGGTAGGAGGTCTTTTCCTGCTGGGTTCCAGGGAACACATTTCCTTTTTCTCTGAGTCATAAAGTCAGTTGCGGCTGTAACGCCGGAAATGCATATCCTCCTATTTCCATCTATTGTACTGTAAATTTTTTCCTTATTTTGTTACCTGAATATATGACATTTGTGTGCCTTTATATATTGTAATTGCTTTACTATTTGTATATATATATTTATGCATTTATGTCGATGTATAATTGATTTGTTGTGTAAAGATTATTTGTATTTATACGCTGGGTCTGGCCTAGGGAAAACTATACTATCGAACGAATACATCGATAGGTCGTGTGGAGAACGAAAGTGTTTAGGATCTTTGGTAGTGTTAACTCTGTCGCGTGGAGCGCGGGCAGAGAGGGAGTGTGGCTGGAGTAGAGCAGTGGAGCAGGTGTGTTGTGTGACGCTCCCGCGAGTTGCCGCGTTTTCGGGGTTTGGCAGCATGTAATTGCGCTCGACTTGCGATGATAGCTTCTGACATGGTGTCGCGGACGGGAAGCATTAGCTGGCGCACATCAAGAGCCCGTTTCGTCTGGTGACCGTGTCGAGAAGAAGGCGCGCCAACATCCAGTTTCTGCAACAGCGACGGCCGACAATGAGTGACTGTCGCCACCTCCTCGATCGACGACTTCAAACCTTCAATCAACCAACAAGGAAGACTAAAAGCACGTAAAGTTTCAGAACTGTATGGCAGACCTCAGCTTTTCAAACTGTTCCATTTGCCTCGCAAAATTACAGCAACTTAGCATGAAGTTTTGTTGCTCATTGTCCCAATTGCATTACCAAGCAGGGTCCCTTCCTTTTCCGGAATGAACCCGAGTGTCGTTGAAATTCAAACGCCAGCATCATTCAGTTTCACTGCCTTAATTTCAAAGTTCAGTTAAAGTATTCATAGCTGGCTACAATATTTAGATTACACAAGCACAAATTAAGAGTGCGAGTTTTGTTACCATATTTTAGCTTACCTGTGACTGCAGCTCAGCTTGGTACGTACAAAATTTTACTATTGTTCATTGTTCAGAATCATTTAATTCAAGTTCAAAGTTAAGTCTCTTATTTCTAAATTGCGCAGAGTCAAGTTGCTTTTGAAATGATTGTTGAGGTAGTCGAAGACTAACCGTATTTTACTGAATTTCGATGTGCTTAAGAAAGAAAGCTTCTTATTAATTTCAGTCACTAAATTAACTTTCAGTTTTCTGGTTTTATTAATTCTTTTGCTAAATTAAGTCAGAGTGCAGCGAAAGTTATTACTTCTGACAAACTTTCAGTTTTCACACTACACGTGTCAACCTTCAGTTGCCACGCTTCTAGTGCTAATTATATGTGTAATTATCTTTCTTTTTCAGTTATATAGTAATTGTCCTTAGGACTGGCGACCGTAATTTCCCCCAAATCTCAAATATCTAATTACCGCTAGTTAATTGTTAACGTAATGGCCGCACATTTACTTTCTTCATTAACTTTACCCGTTTCCAAAATTAATTTCCACCAGTTTCATTTGCATTTTTCCTTTCATTTAGATGTAATCCTTTCCTCCCTCTTTACCGACAGATTAACTTCGGTGACGATTGCTTTTCCCAAATTTCCATTAGGTACATGCGGTTTAATTTTTCACTGTCATTAAGGTCGATAAGTGAGGGGGAGGTTACACGTGGCGACCTGGTGACAGGACAATCTTCAGATTTGAGGTTGTTCTGGACACGAATTTTGCATTGTACAAATCTCGTAACAAAGTACTGGTTACGAAATGGTCGATACGTCAGCGAGAATATTAGTGTGAGGAATCCTAATTAGATTTGAGATTTGGCATTTATATTGAAAAATATTAAAATGAGTGAAGGCAACAATTGCCAAAATTTGGTAGACTTGGATACGGAACAATCGGTCTAACAGTGGGAAACACGCACCGCGGTACCCATTGTTCAGGGGCAGGCGGCTAGCATGAAAGACGCGACCGCCGAAACGCAACAAAGAGCAGAAATGGAATTCCAAACTTTAGAAATTGTCTCGGAATCGGATGTGAAAGTCAAATCTGAATCCCTTGATGACGAATACGGGGGGACAATTAAAGAGGAAGCCGCTGCGGAAGTAAAACCGGTAGTTTCCGGGAATTTAACTGATTTATTGAATGTTTTGATTAACGAAATCAAGAGTCAATCGGCAGAAATTAAAGCTCTGTCTGCCAAGCAAGAAGATCAGGCTGCCAAGCAAGAAGCTCAGGCTGCCAAGCAAGAAGCTCAGGCTGCCAAGCAAGAAGCTCAGGCTGCCAAGCAAGAAGCTCAGGCTGCCAAGCAAGTAGCTCACTCTGAAAAAATTGAACGAATGCTAGACAATCAGAACAAAGCTATTAATGTTGTTTACAACAATGTTGAAGTTGTTAACACAAAAGTTGATAAAATCAAAGACGATATTGTCGTGATTAATACCGAAATCGGTAATCTTAAACAGGAAATGATAGGCGTTCAGGTGGAAATTGCGAGCATAAATACTCGTTTTGAATCCGAAATTAGCAGAATCGAGAAAAGTGTAGGAGACGCAGTTGCTCCGATCATCGAGAATAAGTTGACGGAACAAATTCAATTAGTGAGAAAAGAGGATCAACAGAAGGTGGAAACTTTAAAGGCTTTAGTATCCGAAGTAGATACCAAAGTGACGAAGCACGCTAATTCCTGCGAAGAGAAAAAGAGGGAAGTGGAAACGCTTGCGACAACCACTTGCCAAGTGATTACGAGGGTGTCTGAATTAGAAAGGAAACTTGACGAAAAACAGAGCTATGTGCCAATCTGTGCACATAGTTCGGAGTTGTTGACGAAAGAGGAGCGGTTCGACCCCTTGAAAAAAGGCGGTATACACCCGACGGATTTCATTAAAAATTGCGAAAGAGTTTTACCCAGATCATGGACTAATGAGAGAAAAATTAATGCGGTTATTGATGTGTTGGCTGGTGATGCCAAGCGTTGGGGCTTAAACCTCAACATTACGAACCTGACTTTTGACGAGTTTAAAAATTTGTTTCTGGCTGAATACTGGTCAGAGCAGAAACAGCAAGGTGTCTGGCGCGAATTTGTCGTATCGAGGCCTTTCGATGCGAATTCGCGCGGCTCGATGAAGGAGTTTTGTGAGGGCTGGATCCGCAAGTTGGAATATTTGCGTGATCGCCGCACGGAATCCGAAATAGTCTGGGAACTCTACAAGAAGCTTCCAGATGATACAAAACGTTACGTAGGAAGCAATTACAGGACAATCAATGATTTCCTGGAAAGAGTTGAGGACGAGAACAATTGGCGCAATAATCGCGACAGTGGTAGAGGCCGTGGTAACTACAATGGGTACCACAACTACGATAACCATGGAAATAATGCATACCGCAACCATGGCAGCAATAACAATAATGGTTCGGACCGTAATAACAATCGGTACAATGCAAATAATAACAGGAATAACGGAAACCAGTATCGTACTTACGGGATACGGCCTTCGCGCAATAGTAAGAACGTCAGAGGGTGTGATAAGCCGCCTCAGCAGTATCCGGGGAGCGTATCTGCTGGGACGAGACAGGGAAACCATTAGCCGCGCCGGTGAGGGGCCGACCGGGCGTGGAGAAATTTTGGCGGCCCAATAACAGTAGAAAACCCAGGTGTCGTCGGTATGAAAATTCCGTGTGGAATAATCAACGGCGGGAGAGTGTGCCAGTGTTAGGCGCCCACAAGTAGTAGATCAGCTGTAGACATGGCAGTAGAAAATACATTCACTCTCAGTGAGAACAATTTAAGCAGTGTTCCGGAAATCAATTATAAAGTGGCAGCTGTAACACCCACAGTGGAACTGGAGATTGAGTTTAAGAATGATTCGCAAGTGTTGAAAGAAGATCAGATGTCGGATAAAACGTCCGTCATCGAGCGAGGGGATGCAGAGAGGGATGAGGTCTGGTTAAGGCAGTTCGGTCGCTTATACGACGAACTAAGAGATTACAGGGGCCTGTACGGGAGAAGTGTTTATGGGGAGCGCGGGCAGGATTTGCCGCGTCTCGTCCCGCAGGAAGATAGTGATTGTGAAGTGATAGAAAGTTGTGGCCCTAACCGGCAGACTTTACTAGAAATAGTTGATGTTAATGGGGAGCACGAGCAAGATGCGTCGTGTTTCGTCCGCAGGAGTTGAATGTTGAAGTAGTAACGGAAAGTTCTGGCCCTAACCGGCAGACTTTACCGAAAGTTGTAGTGGTAGAAGTAGCCGACCCATCCGACGCGAACATCCAGTTTAAACATTGCGAGAGTATTAAGGAGAAAGATTACGAAAATTTTAGTGATAGCCGGAAACGATTGGTAGAAAAGCACGTAGATTACAGCGTGTATGAGGGTAGAGCTGACGTTATACGGTCTGACAGTAGCAGTGTGGGTTGCGCAGATCCAGAGGACGTAATTTTAGATGCTACTGGGCACATTCTTCCAGGTAGATTGGCAGATGAGATCAATCTGACCAAAGTGGAATCAACGAAGGTGACAAGTAGTGAATTGATAGCAAAGCAACACTCACTAGTTGACGAGTTACAGGAAACGGTTTCGGTATTGGAGGCGAAGCTACAGACTAAGCCTTAGGACAAACGCGTTGAAATTAAAACTGTATGCGAACAGAGGCTGAAAAAGCCGCCTGATAAGCCGAATTTAGGATCAAAGCCGGATGGTTGTTTCTGGAATGACCTGGATATGGACGAGGATTTACTGTGGGAAAATAATGAAACAGTCGAGGACAAGTGTAGACAGATAGTAGTGTCTGTTAATATGCACGACCTACAACTAAACGTGTTGACTGACACCGGTGCAGAATTGAGTGCTGTATCTGGGAAAATATTTGAGTTACTGAAAGACAGACCCGGCATCGTAGTTATGCCAGTAACAGGAGTGAAAATTATCGGTGCTACTGGGAAGGCCAGTAAACCGGTCACAAAACAGATTTTTGTCAACTTCGAGATATGTGGGGCACGATTTGAGCAAGAGTTTGTCGTCATGTCAGACTTAACTGCGGAAGTAATTATCGGGTTAGATTGGCTATTAAAGTACTGTGCAGTGATTAATTGCGAAAGCAAAACTTTGACATGTACGTCACAACATAAAACAATAGTAGTTAGCTTTGACGAGGCAGGAGACGGTGTGCATAGGCAATACCAGCATATACACATTGTTAACTGGCCTAATGGTATTGATGTAGGTATGAATTTGAACTACTGTAATGTGAGGGATCTCGGCATTGACAATAGTGTAGGAACTGAATTGGAAAGTATTGTAGACGGTATGTCAAACGTAACACACGAACAAAGACGAGGCCTGTATGAAGTGATAATGAGGAATAAGAGTGTGTTTTCAGACAAACCGAGTCTTGTGGAAGGATATAAATGCAAGTTGCATGTAATTCCGCACGAACCATTCTTCGTGAGACCGTATGCTATACCGCTGTCCAAAATGGAAGCAGTGCAACGGGAGATAGATAAGATGATCGAATGGGGAGTGATTGAAAGAAGTACGAGTCCATACAATAACGGTTTCGTCATTGTAGCACAACGGGATGGTAGTGTGCGTATTGTGTTTGACGCACGCACGTTGAATAGGGTCGTTCAACGTGAAACAGACAGACCAGAGAGTATGGAGGAGATTTTGCAACGTTTTCATGACGTTAAGTTCATGACTAGCCTCGATCTGACGGCTAGTTACTGGCAAATAGAACTCGAAGAAGAATCTAGGCCATACACCGCCTTCTTGTTTGCGGGCAGGTGTTATCAGTGTAGAGTACTGCCGTTTGGACTTAATATATGTGTCCGTATTCATCAGGGCCCTAGATAAAGTGCTAGAACCGGCTTTGAGTTCAAGATTAACTGTATATGTTGACGACCTATTGTTGGCCAATGCCACTTGGCATGACCATTGTGACCTGTTAGATGAAGTTTTTAGAGCATTGCGCCGTGGCGGAATGACTCTAAAGCTAAAGAAATGCGAATTTGTGAAGCAGGAACTGAAATTTTTAGGGCATGTAGTTACCACTGCTGGTATTACGAAAGACCCAGAGAAACTAGAGGCAATAAGGAATTGTCCTCCACCCAAGTCTAGGAAACAGTTAAAAAGTTTTCTAGGGCTCACAGGATTTTACCGTAAATTTGTAAAAGGACAAGTGTTTAATGATGAAAATTTGAATAACCTCTTATGCAAAAATGTTCCGTTTAGGGTGGACTGACGGGTGTCAGACCGCTTTCGAGAGATTAAAAGACGAGTTGTTAAGATCTAACATACTATTTCATCCTGATTTATCGCTACCCTTCCATCTGGGAACGGATTCGTCGAATTACGGGGTGGGGGTAGAACTGTTCCAAGAAGTTGGTAAAGGAGAGGATAAGGAACACCGGACGATAGCGTTCGCGAGTCGAACTTTATCAAAAAGTGAGCGAAACTACACGATTTCTGAGAAAGAGTGTCTCGCCATCGTGTGGGGATTCAAGAAGTTCAAGGGTTACCTATGGGACCGTAAGGTGATTATTCATACGGACCGTAAGGCGCTCACTTATCTGAAGGATTGTAAACTATTTCACGAAAGACTGACTAGGTGGTCGCTGTATTTACAGCAATTTAACTATGACATCTGTTACGTAAAAGGGACCGACAATTGCGTAGCGGATGCGCTGTCGCGGTTGCCCGAGTCTAATCAAGGTCTATTGAAAGATGAGGCAGATGGAGTGGTCAAATTGTACTATTTTAAAGAAGTTGAGGGACGCAAATTAATAATGAACATCTGTAAGAATCTACGTCGTCATCAGAACGAGGATGGTTGTTTAAATATGGTGAAAACCCGATATGACGAAAGGAGTCCAGAAGGAGAGAAATTAAGGAAGAATTACAAGATGTACGATCATATCTTGTACATACGTAATATTTGGCGGGTATGCTGGCCCACCAAATTCGTCACGGAAATAATAGACTACTACCATTTGGCGTATGATCACTGTGGACCGAAGAAATGTACGGAAAAGCTGTGTGAAGTAGTGCATTTTAACAACATGTTAAAACGCGTTACTGACAGAGTGAAAATTTGCGATTTATGTCAGAAGGTGAAGGTTACCAACTGTACGAGTCGTGGTCCTATGCAAAGTATAAGGCCTAACGACACCTTTGAATTACTGTGCGTAGACTTGTACGGACCTTTGCCCAAGTCATCAGGAAACTTTGCCTACATTTTAATAGTGCTAGAAGCTTTTTCCAAGTTCATCAAGCTATACCCGATTAGGAAAGATTGTCCGGCTGGGAATACCGCTGAGAGGTATATGCGCGAGCTAGGCCGACTTTGCCGTACCTATTGCCATCACAACCATAGGGCATGGGGCAAATATGTAGCAGTATTTGAGAGAATTATGAACACCTTGAGACATGAATCTACGGGATTTTCTCCAGAGGAAATCCTGTTGGATGACAGAAGTAAAAGTTTAGTGGAAGAGATAATCAAATTCCCTCCACGGATTGACATTAGTATTGGTGTGAAAAAAGATCGTTTGCGAGAAGTAATGAAGCTAAAAGCTGATGCTCGCATACGTCGTCATGACGCTAAAGCGCGTTTTGCTAAGTTTGCAATCGGAGACTTAGTACTTGTAAAAGCTTATGAGAAATCGAGCGAGATAGACAATGAAATCTCTAAATTTAAATTTGTTTATAATGGACCATATAAAGTCATTGGTATACCTCACACAAATGCTTATTGCTTAGAGTATCCAAGCTCTGGAAAACTATTAGGTATACGGAACATTGTAGACTTGAAATTGTACCAACCTAGGATTGATTAATACCACAGAATGGGTAATTTGTACAGTATGTGAATATAGAGTGTAAGATTTAAACGATTTGCTAGCTTGTCATGCTTTTGCCTGACCAAGAGGACATTAAAGAAGTTGTAATTAATAAGTAATTAAATTTTACTAAATGATATAAGAGAGAGTGAGTATTAATCAATCGAAAATTCAAGCTGCTAGCTTAAGATTTCAGCTGAGTCACAGTAGATGAAGCATTGTAAATATGATTTTGTAACTAGCTGTAAGATTTCATGAATGTGTGTTTCACTAGTCATTGCCGATGTACTTAGACGCTGTTTTAAGTTTCAGGCTAGTACATGCGTGTGATGATGGACAGTGTTGAGTTATCCACTGTGATAGTGTTAATGGACTCCTTGAGATTACTCGGGAGTGAGTTTTTCCGAAAGAATTCAGTGAAACGGACGTTCTGGAAATGCCGTTACACAGGGCGAGTGAGATCAAGCGTGCCGCACAGGCGGGCGCAACAATACTGCCGAGGCGGAGACGCTGTCGGCTCTTGTGCCATTGTCGACTCTTGTGCCGCTGTCGGCATTCTTTGAACTTGCGAGTACGGATGGCGGAGTTGTTTTTCTTCCCGGACATCTGATGTGAAAGAATTCTGCTGTCAATATTTATGTTTTTTCGATCTGATGTGTATCATTTTCTCGTTTACCGTTGAAGTGGACTCTCATGGCGAGAGTATTAATTATGAAAAGGTTATATAAAATGTGGATTCTATGTAATTAATTATTTATTTGCATACTTGATATACCGGTTTTTTATGACCATGTACTCTGATTAATTTTGTAAATAGTACTCCATTTCTTGATACTGTTAGGAATTTTGACAATTTTAGAATAGCTAAACCTTTTTCTATGTTTTCTATGAATTTTAATATGTTGTCAACCTGTTTTATTTTGTGCAAGATGACAGAGTGGAATAAGATTAGGAGTGTCTCCACTCAATTATTATGGTCTAAAAATTGATTTATGCTTAATTAGACGAATGCTAAATTTTGTTGATGTTTTGAGCATATGCATTTCCGCTGTTTCTTTTTTGGGACATTTTCTGAGTCTGTTTAGGTTACACGAACATCCTCAGACAATGTGGGGCACGTGTAACGCCGGAAATGCATATCCTCCTATTTGCATCTATTGTACTGTAAATTTATTCCTTATTTTGTTACCTGAATATATGACATTTCTGTGCCTTTGTATATTGTAATTGTTTTACTATTTGTATATATATATTTATGCATTTATGTCGATGTATAATTGATTTGTTGTGTAAAGATTATTTGTATTTATACGCTGGGTCTGGCCTAGGGAAAACTATACTATCGAACGAATACATCGATAGGTCGTGTGGAGAACGAAAGTGTTTAGGATCTTTGGTAGTGTTAACTCTGTCGCGTGGAGCGCGGGCAGAGAGGGAGTGTGGCTGGAGTAGAGCAGTGGAGCAGGTGTGTTGTGTGACGCTCCCGCGAGTTGCCGCGTTTTCGGGGTTTGGCAGCATGTAATTGCGCTCGACTTGCGATGATAGCTTCTGACATGGTGTCGCGGACGGGAAGCATTAGCTGGCGCACATCAAGAGCCCGTTTCGTCTGGTGACCGTGTCGAGAAGAAGGCGCGCCAACATCCAGTTTCTGCAACAGCGACGGCCGACAATGAGTGACTGTCGCCACCTCCTCGATCGACGACTTCAAACCTTCAATCAACCAACAAGGAAGACTAAAAGCACGTAAAGTTTCAGAACTGTATGGCAGACCTCAGCTTTTCAAACTGTTCCATTTGCCTCGCAAAATTACAGCAACTTAGCATGAAGTTTTGTTGCTCATTGTCCCAATTGCATTACCAAGCAGGGTCCCTTCCTTTTCCGGAATGAACCCGAGTGTCGTTGAAATTCAAACGCCAGCATCATTCAGTTTCACTGCCTTAATTTCAAAGTTCAGTTAAAGTATTCATAGCTGGCTACAATATTTAGATTACACAAGCACAAATTAAGAGTGCGAGTTTTGTTACCATATTTTAGCTTACCTGTGACTGCAGCTCAGCTTGGTACGTACAAAATTTTACTATTGTTCATTGTTCAGAATCATTTAAATTCAAGTTCAAAGTTAAATCTCTTATTTCTAAATTGCGCAGAGTCAAGTTGCTTTTGAAATGATTGTTGAGGTAGTCGAAGACTAACCGTATTTTACTGAATTTCGATGTGCTTAAGAAAGAAAGCTTCTTATTAATTTCAGTCACTAAATTAACTTTCAGTTTTCTGGTTTTATTAATTCTTTTGCTAAATTAAGTCAGAGTGCAGCGAAAGTTATTACTTCTGACAAACTTTCAGTTTCCACACTACACGTGTCAACCTTCAGTTGCCACGCGTCTAGTGCTAATTATATGTGTAATTACCTTTCTTTTTCAGTTACTATAGTAATTGTCCTTAGGACTGGCGACCGTAATTTCCCCCAAATCTCAAATATCTAATTACCGCTAGTTAATTGTTAACGTAACGGCCGCACATTTACTTTCTTCATTAACTTTACCCGTTTCCAAAATTAATTTCCACCAGTTTCATTTGCATTTTTCCTTTCATTTAGATGTAATCCTTTCCTCCCTCTTTACCGACAGATTAACTTCGGTGACGATTGCTTTTCCCAAATTTCCATTAGGTACACGCGGGTTAATTTTTCACTGTCATTAAGGTCGATAAGTGAGGGGGAGGTTACACGGTGCACCGAAAATTTTTCTCCTCTGGCAACCTTTTCATCTCAGAGAAGCAATTTCAACCTATGTCCTCTATTATTTGCTTGATATGTTCCATTTTCTGTCTTCCCTAAGAGTTGCAACTCTCTACAGCTCTCTCTAGGATTATGGAGATTCTACACTGATGTCTTAACAGATGTCCTACCATCCTGTCCCTTCTTCTTGTCAATGTTTCCCATACACTCCTTTCCTCACAGATTCTGCGGAAAACCTCCTCAATCCTTACCCTATCATTCCACCTAATTTTGAGCATTCCGCTGTAGCAACAGGTTTTAATTCCTTCGATTCTCTTCTGTCCGCGTTTTCCCACAGTCCAGGTTTCACTACCATACAATGCTGCGCTTCAGACGTAAGGTCTCAGAAATTTCTTCCTCAGCTTAATGCCTATGTTTAGTACTAGTAGACACGATTTGGCCAGGAATGTCCTATTGCCGGTAGTAGTTTGCTTTTTATGGCCTCCTTGCTGCGTCCATCATGGGCTATTTTGGAATATGGAGCATAAGTGACAGAATTCCTTAACTTCGTCTACTTTCTCATCCTCAGTTCTGAGGTCAAGCTTCTTGCTGTTCTCGATTGTGATATTTCTCATTACTTTTATCATTCTTCCGTTCATTGTATTCATTAGAACGTTCATTCAGTTCTAGACATCCTGTAATTCTTCTTCTCTTTCATCAGCGAATCGTATGAATGACATCCTTTCGCTTTGAATTTTAATTCCATTCTTGAACCTCACTTTAATCCCATCATGGCTTCTCCGATATATAGATTGACAGAGCACTTCTCTCTCTTACGCCCCAGCATTTCGATCTTCATCTTCCAGCCTTATGGTTCCCTACTGCTTCTTGTGCACTTTGTATATTACCCGTTTGACCCCATGCTTACCCCTTTTTCTCAGAATATCGAAAATCTTATACCATTTTACGTTGTTGAACGCTTTCTCCACGTCGTCAATTCCAATGAACCTGTCTTGATTTTCCTTCCGTCTTGCTTCCAATATCAACCGCAACGTTAGACTACCAGTCTGGTGCCTCTACCTTTCCTAGAGCCAAACTTATCGTCATATAACATATCCTCATTTTTACCATTCTTCTTTATATTATTCTTGTCAGAAACTTGGATGCATGAGCTGTTAAGCTGATTGTGCGGTAATTTCCGTATTTATCAGCTCTTGCCACCTTCTTGTAGTGTGAATGATGCTTTTCGAAAGTCTGATGGTACAACGCGTCTCATACTTTCTACACACCAACGTGAATCTTTGGTCGTCAAAAGTTCTTTTAAATTCTGATTCCAGTCGACTACGTTCTTCTATCACTCCATCAGACGTACTCCCCATTTTCAGTGTACTGTTCCCATCCTTCCACTCTCTCCTCTGTATTTAACAGCGAAATTATCAATACCCTCTTAATCTTATCTCTGTTGTTATTAATTTCACTAAAAGTGGTCTGACTTTTCTGTATGCTGTGTCAAGCTTTTCATGCACCTATTTCGCCTTAGCATCCCTGCACTTCCTATTTATTTCATTCCTAAGTGACTTGCACTTCTGTATACATAAACTTCTCTGAACGTTTTTATACTTCCTTCTTTCGTCTATCAACTACATTATTTCTTCTGGTACCCATGGTTTCTTCCCAGTTAATTTCCCTGTGCCTATGTTATTCTCAGTTTCTGTGATTGTCCTTTTAAAAATAACTTCAAGCGTATCTCTTTATTCCTCAATACTTCCGTATCGCTCCTCTTTGCATATTAATTCTTTCTGACTAGTCTCTTAACCTGCAACCAACTCTTCATCATCACTAAATTTTGATGTATCTGCTCTTGGGTACACCTTACAAAGCAATATCCGATTCTGGAAATTCTGCCTGACAATGATGTTATCTAACTATAATATTGCTGTATCTGATGACGTTTTCCCAGTATTCTTCCTCCCCTTGATTTTTGAACAGAGTACACACTATTGCTTGCCGAAATTTATTGCAGAACTCAGTTACATAAATTAAAGGTTGACGGGGACAGGGAGAGAGGAGCGAAACGGGAAGGGTCTATGATATCAGCTGCCTCGGAAATTTATGCGAAATCGGCCACGACGAGTGAAAATGTGCAGCGGACAGGGTCTCGAGCATGGGGTCTCCTGCTTACAACCGGTTCGCATTACTGCCTAGTGCCTCCTATTCGCGGTTCCTCTCATTTGCTCCATGGTTGCTAGGTTTACATTCCTGCTGGAGGTCGGACGTAAATGTTTATCAGCACTGAAGGTTGTGAATTCACTGTACACTGAGACGAATCGATTATATGAATGAGTGGCATCTGTTCTTCCGGAACTTCAGTGCGGATGTCCATTTACGTTCAGCCTACAATGGGAATCTAAAATGAGGAGCCTGGAGGATATGGACGGGGACTGGCGAGATAGTCGGCACAATGGCGACAAATACTGTGTATAGATGACGCAGTGGTTGGCATAACTGTGTAGTAAGCATGACATCCCGGGTTCGAGTCCCCGTCCGCCACACATTTTCATTCATCGCCAGTTTCCGCATGAAGTCAAGATGCAACTCATTTCATTGGGCCCTTGCCTTTCCTTTCTCGCCCCCTCCTCCTTTAGTTTACATCATATGTAACACAGCTGCGAGTGTGACCAGAAGAGCAGAACATATAAAAGATCACAATTAGTTTTCTCCTCTCTCATTTCCATGACAAGCCAAAATTCTCCTATAACGCTTTCTTCTACTCCTACCCCCACAGCAGCATTCCAGTCCTCCATGACAATTAGACTTTCATTTCCGTTTACATACTCAATTAAACGTTGTGATGATCTCATCCCGCAGATACTATAGGTTATTAGTATCGAATCGTTTGCCAATGGAGAGATCATCATTACACTTTTTCAAATACAGGCTACATGTCCCTAAGATATATAGTATATTTCTTTAATGCAGAAGTTTACTCATCCAGTTGATCAGTGCTGGCTCATCTGCCTTTTAAGGGCAGTTGTCCACCCCAAGGGCAATGGAGTGCCCTTAACCTCTGTCCGCTCCTCCGCCCTCACTGACAAGTCCGCTGGCTGAATGAGTGTGACGTCTTATGCCGGAAGTTATCAGCCACCATTTCTGATGATTTTTATTCAAAATTTAAGCAATGGCGAGGTAAGAACCCGGACCGAAAACCTTGTCTTCGTTGTCGTTAAAGGAGAGAAATTTAGCACTCGCAACACATCACATCTGCTTCAGTGTCCGCAAGTTCGCAAATAATTCTTCATCGACGACTAGAGTCTTGAGGGAGTCCGATCGTAAGTACACGATTTCGGAGTACTCCTGTTTAGACCCATCCTTACATACAGCTATATAATGGTGGTCCTCAGTTGAAATGTCATAAAATGTATAGAAAGCATATGCAGATGTGCACAGTCTTCCGTACCACATAAAATCTAAAATTACACTAGGCAGCTGAGATAATCAGAATGACAGTCAGTTAAAACAGGGGATTTTGTGTTGTACTTGCATCACACCAAACGACTACAGCACACGCTTCTGGTTGATGCCAAATGGCCTTATTGTTCATGGTCATCTGAAGAGAAGCGTTCCATAGCTGGACGAGCAACAGAATGGTACCCTGGTAAATTGGGAACAGCGGGGAACATACATGCCGGACGCACTACGAGGAGGTGGTGCCCGATGGTGAACGGCGGTTCACCAGCCTCAGGACGAAGACTGGGTATGAGGCTGGTCCGATAAGCACTCGTGGCCCGTCTGATCCCTTCTTGATGGATAGCGTCAGTGATCATCAGGCAAGTACATGCTGCTGATCCATACCACTGTGCATCGATAGTCCAGCGGCGATCGCACATAGGCCCTTTACAACTGCAGCAGACGCGTCCTGTCCACTTTTCAGTACGTGTGCATACGGAACTTTAGTAAAGTCAGTGCTTTCTGGGCTTTGGTCTTCAGGTCCTTCTGCTGTGGTAACCAGACCAGTTTGAAATAAAAAAAAATTAAAAAATAATAGGCCCAGAAGCCGTACCATGTCTTTAAAACATAGAATGGTGTCCCTCATATGCATATCGTTTAAATTAACGAAGAGAACGATTAAAACCAACACACACGCATTTATCTGTAGAAAACTGATAGTCAATCTTTGTAGCGCACTCGTCTATCTTCTGCACTATATGTTGCAACTGACGAGTTGAAGTATTGGAGGAGGAACAGTAAACAGCAAAGTCGTCGGAACTCCTAAGAAGCGTTATACAGGACTCTTCACCATGTATGTTCTGCTGTTGGCTACCGCAAAGAGGATAAGACTTAAAACGCTTCCTCGGGGAATACCGTTCGCCTGCTCAAAACTATCTGACAACGAGTCGGCAACACCGTACCTAAAAAAAGGGCTTAGATAACAAAGACCATGTGACTATGGGGAAGTGGCCACGAAAGCTCCTTTGGTGGAGCTGCCTTAGAACAATGTGTCACCAGATACGCTCTACTGACATCATAGAATATGCCTGTAGACTGCTGTTTGAATGGGAAGGCTGTTCAATAGCCGCTTCTAGCAGAATCAGATTGTCGCCATTGGATATACCTCTCGGCATCCAGACTGTGAGCGGGTAAGGAGCCGCCTGGAGTCTGACATCCAGACCATGTGACAGTTAGCCATTCTCTCCAAGGTCTTTCCTGTTCGATCCAGCAGCTAAGGGGTACGTTCTATCCTATCCCAGTTTCAGGAGACGTATCAAAATTGATGGTCTCCGTAAGTTGGGGAAGTGTTCTGTCTGCTGTATCGAATTAAAACATCCAAGCTGGACTTCCTCTGACACGGCTTGCAAGTGCCGCAGTATGCTGTGCTGGATCTGGTCGTTACCAGATGCAGTATGGCAAGCCTCAGGCGGTGCCGAATGCAGCTCCCACGTGGGGAAAAGGCAGTTTGAAGACAGCTTTGTTGGGTCCGCAGTCCAAATCTCCACTCTGCCTGATCGCACGGCACCGGTGCAATGCTGGAACTTGGCTGGCAGTAGCAGAATAGCAAAATGCTGTGCGATGCCTGGGAGTTCTCTGGAAACGCCAATACTTCAGCACCGCTGCTGTTTTTAAACGATTGCATTTACCGGAAATCCTCCTAAAGGTTTCTCATACTTTCATAGAACAATTCATTGTATGTCCATTCTTCTAATAGATGTTTACAGGGACTTTGGCTGTTCAGTAAAAAATGAAAATTAAAACGCCTACAGTCGTCTCTTTGCATTCAGTTTATTGATGCAACAAGTGACAGAGGACAAGTTGCTCTCCTACCTATTTTTGTATACAGATAATTATTAAAGATTTTGTTATAACCTGACTCACCTTGAGCATGTCTCTAGAAAGTGTATGGCCTGCACCGACGTTGATGGAGCCCGGTAGGATGCTAAAAGCGTGAGGTATTTTTTTGGTTCTTAGCTCGTAGAAATGGCATGTTGGGAGTAGAAAGCAATTGGCAGTGAGCCCATCCCTCAGTAAATCTCACCGGACAGTTCCACAGACGTACAGGGCAGACAGGGCAGCCCCTTGTCGAGACAGGTCTCCAGCAGAACAATGCTGCGATACCTGCAATGGTGCCAGCAAAAGCCTGGGCTGGGGGGGATGGTCTGAAGGAATGCATCTACACAGTGGAGTCGTAAACCAGGCATTTGTGCAGAGCCATGTGTAATAAAAATACACAAGTTTTGTTCGCTCATATTACAAATAGGACTCTGAACCACTTCCATCAGCCGTCTCGGTTGTATAAGAAACTCTGGTGTCTGAGAAATGTTTAGAGATAGAATCTTTATCACACCTCATAGCTATGACCAACAAGCTCCAAGGTACAGGCGATTTAGATAACGATCGTTAAGATCGTATCTGTTCGCTCGCTGCTGCAGGAAGTGACACGACTTTGGAAAAATTCATTTTCCTCCTCTGTGAGAACTTAAAAAAGCCAGTAATTGGCAATTTCTTTTTTTTCCAAAGACGCAGGTTTCGTAACTCTTGCTCTGGTTCGACATGAGTTTGAGCTGTTGTGTGGGAGGGGAGATTTAGCGCCTATAGAGCTCATTCATTGGTTCAAGATGGGGTGAAGGTGGTGTCGTTTGTTCACTTTGCAGGAAAAAGCAATTTTTTCTGGAGTGGTGCGACGCACTCGAGTGTGGGTCTTTGATCTGGTAAGCACTTCTGATAGAAGACCTGGCATGTGTGGTTGGTACTTGGGACCTGTCCTGAGACTGACTTCACTTGCCAGTAGTTTAGACTGGGGAGCCTATGGTGAAGTTCTTACTGTACCGACTGTGAGTTCAAACGTCTTGGACTGCTTGTTCGACAAGGGCACACTTATTCATTTTTGGTTTACTAGTCTTGACGTTTGGTATCCTTGAGCATTCTGTTTTATAAGTAGGCCTTATGGGTTCTTGGTACGACCAGCAAACGGGTGTGTCACACACTGAAATCTACCGCGATTTCAGGGCTCTGGTAGAGAGTAAATTGCGATCCGTCAGCCTTATCGACAGACTGTGAGATTTTTGCATATCTTTCATGGCCTTGATCATTTCACAGGTGCCAACTCCAAGTCTCACCTCCACTGCACATATCTCGCCAGCTGCAATTTACATCGCCACACGAAGCAAACAGGGTAATGCACTGCCACTCCGGCATTGTCAGGGCGTACAGATCACAATCGCCACTTGCTCTCAGCTGTATCTATATAAAGAAATTTCAGTAGATATGATCAATCAAAGTCTGCTCCGTGACAGATTGATTCAGATTGCGTTATCCACATTATTAGGGGCAGAGTCAAACCGTCTTTGCCAACCAAGGATCCTTGTCCAGTGTAGTCTTAAACCAACTGTTAGTTGTTTATAGTATTCAATCAATAACTTGTTTAGGATAATTTATGGCTGTTCCCTTTAGAAAAAAAGTGTTGTTTGAACACTAAAATTGTGCCAAGACAATCAATAAATTTGAATAGTCCCCACCAGTGTTACCTTTCATTGTGGCGCCCTATGTCGGGATCTCGGATTGATGGCACTTTCTCTGATCATCAGATCACATTGCCTAGCGTAGTCATTCAATTTGACGTCCCTAGAATTTTGAATTTATGGTACCTTCTGTGACCGTCAGATCATAGATAGTGTTGCATAGTGAAGTTTCTGTTCCCCATGTTTAATGTGGTGAACTGGGTAGAATATATTCGCGAGGTTGGTGCCTAGACATAGTACTGATAATTAGTGTATGTGTGTGTTTTCATGTTGTAGTTGTGACTTCTTTGTCACTTGATTGTTCCTGACAGCGCACGGTGTTGTGCTGATTTGTTAGGATAGATTGATATTTTCGTTTATGAGTATAGACAAGCGTGCTGTTATTTGAATTCGTTTTCAGAAACTAGGAAATCAGTAGCTCACTGGTGCGTAATTAGAGTAGAATCTGTGTGGTGTAGGAATGTGAGGTGTTTAAATTCGTTTGGGTCAGAATTAGAGTGCATGCTTACAAGAAGCAAGGCACGTTTGCTACAGAGTATCGGAAGTAATTGTATTTTGTTAGCTATGGATTCACGTCAGATTATTAGCGGTGACGAGGCTGATATTACACGGGATTCTCAGGTAAATGCGGTTGCGGACTGGGCAGAAATGTCAAACGTAGAACTTACAGAGTATGACGACATGTCTCATTCAGGTGACGAAAGTTTTGTTCCTGTAGCCTTGTTGCCAATGTCACTGACATAGTCACGAAATGTCAATCTCTTGTCTACCTTGATTCCAAGGTGCTTGACAGTGCCTGACCATGGGAGATTTTTATCGCTTAACCTGATGCAGAGATTAGGATGTATCCTTTTCTATGTGAAGAGTATGGCCTGTGACCTCTCCGCATTGATGGGTATCTTCCACTGGTTTGCCCATTGCTAAATGTTCTCAAGGTGTTCTTCTATTTTTCTAGCTATATATTGCAGGTTGGAACTACTGTGGTGCATCGCAGTGTCATCTGCAAATAGAGACAAGTGACTTCCTTGTTGCTTAAGGATATCATTTGCGTGGATAGAATAGAGAATGGGTCCCAGCACTGAGCCTTGTGGGACTCCAGCCTTTATTGATCTAGTATCACTTGTAGCTCCTGTGACATTAACATAGAATGTCCTGTTGTGGAGGAATAAAGCTATAGTATGGATGATGTGATTGGGCTATTTGTACTGAAGCAGATTGAAGATGAGGCCGAAGTGCCACACCCAGTCGAACGCCTTTCCCGTATCAAGCAGGACCGCTCCAGTGCTGTGTCTTGTGTTCCTGGCTTGACATATGTGGTCGATGAGTGGTCACCTTGTGGATTGTGCTGTGTTCCTCGCGGAATCCGAATTCTTCTGGAATTACAATTTCGTTGCCCTTGAGAATTTTTTTCATTTCGGCTTGTATGAGTTTTTCTAGGATATTTTCTAAGACGTTTAACAGAGAAATTTGCCTGTAGTTTTGTGGTAAGAGTAAATCCTTATTATGCTTCGGTGGGGTGATGATGTGGGCCTGCTTCCAGGGTTTGGGAAAGTAGTTGGCGCTTAAGCAGGCGTTATATATTGACAGTAGAAAATTAATTGTTACTGGCGGTAAGTGATGCAGAAGTTGTGGTTGTATGAAGTCTGGGAATGCAGCCTTCTTGGTGTGTATGTTTTTGATATGGTGACATATGGTGGCTGCATTTGCTGGGTTGGAGGACGTTCTGATCGGGGCGCCTAGTATGCAGTTCACCCTTGGTGGACGTCGCTGTCTTCGTCCACTGTTTCTGGTGCTTGGAATTGCCTCTCGAGCGAGTTCGCCAGTGCTTCAGGTCGATCCATTGTATCGTATACTATTCTACGTTCCCCAAGGAGCGGCTCTATTGATGTTTCGTTATTTTTTCTGTTTTTAATGATTTTCCAGAATTTTTCCTCATTTCGTTCGGCTTCTTGTGGGACTGCCTTCACTGAGGTAGCTTTGTAGCTCCCTTTTGGCCCTCCTGGCCACTTGTTCAGTTTTTCGGTGGTCGGTTGGGTCTCTATAATTTTGCCACCTTTTTCTGGCGTTCCTTTCTTCGGGTACTAGGTTACGGATATGAGGAGATAGTATGTCTCTTCAGTGATGTGAGTTATTGTAGTTGTGGCTTTTTTGCCGCATTCTTTTATGATTGTGGTAATTACTTCTAATGCTCTGTTTATTTGGATTTTAGTTTGAAGTGGAGGTAATTCTGGGGTGTGTGCTGCAACTAGTTGGCTGTATTTTATCCCGTTTGTGCTGATATGAAAGTTGACCAGGTTCCCGTTTATCTCGAGGATTACGAGGTTTTGGTCCGAGTCTAAGTGGTTGACCACCGTGGTTGTTGTGTTCCACGAGAGATTTTTAGCTAAAGCGATGTCCAGTATATTTGGGCGGCATGTTGTATCGTGGTGATAGTGCGGTGGCCTGTCTGGATCTATAATTGAAGTATTTGGATTATTGTCCAGGAATCTGCGGAGCATTCTGCCGTTGATATTCGTAGCGCTGCAGTTGTAGGATCTGTGTTTTGCATTTATCTCACCGCCGATAAGAACACTTTGATTTAGCTGGAATAGGAGCTCAAAGTCTTATGGGGACATGCTCCGCCCAGTTGGTGGATTACAGGCTGTGGATATGATGATTGTTTTATTGAAGAGTCTTGTTTCTATTGCTGTTGCCTCCATTGCAGTGAGACGAGGTGAGGGGATAGGTCTGTGAACTATTTTGTCTTTGACCAGGACGGCTGTTCCTCTAACTGATCTGTTTGGTCTGTCGTTTCTGTGGACCTTATAAGTTGTGATTTTGAAGGTCTGATTTGGTTCAAGGTGTGTTTCCGTAATGAGAGCAATATCTGCTTTTTGCTTGTCTAGAAATTCCACTAGAGTAATCTTCTGAGCTATTATGCCATTGACGTTCCATCTCATGATGTTTATTGCTCTATTATAGGGGGGATTTCACAAGGCTGGACTACATCTCGATAGGAAAGGAAAGGGTAAACTGGCAGGGTTGTTAGCGAAATCCATAAGAGGGGACACTAGTACTCATGGATGTACCTCTTTTTTAGACTAATATCTGTGTCCAATGAGAAGTTCAGGCAGACAGGTGCTAAAGAGGTCCAAAACTCACAAAATTCTCACAACAGGAAAGTAAATAATAATGTTACCATATTTAACCAAAATACTCGTGGATTAAAGAAAAATGTAGTCACAAAAGTAAAGTAAAAAATAATGTTACCATTTCTCACCAAAATATTCTGGGATTGAAGAATAAAGTCGAAGAGCTTCTGGTTTGTTTAGATTAATTGAATCTGATAATGTAATAGACATACTATGCCTGTCTGAGCATCACATTGTGTCTGATATGGAAAAAGTAAATATCAGTGGTTATAAACTAGCTGCACATATGAGTAGACAGAATAAGGTGGGAGGAGGGTTTGCCATATATGTCAAAAATTATCACTGTGTAGAAAGCGTAGATACAAAAAAGTTTTGTCTAGAGCAACATACAGAAGCATGTGCCTGTCAACTTAAACTGAAGGAGGACTCTTTTATAATTGTAACAGTGTATTCCTGGAAAACTTTGATGCCTTGTTGTGATATCTGTCAGATAGGGGAAGCAAATTATTATTTTTGGGAACTTCAATGTTGATTCACTGAAAGAGTGTAATAGGAAGAATGACCTGGAAGTCTTGCTTGGTTCTTTAATTAGACATCTGTCATTAATTTTCCTAATCAGGTAGCAAAGGACAGTAGCACATTGATAGAAAACACTTGTATAGACCAAGGTAGGTTTAAAAACATAAATTCGTGTCCTGCTGAGAATGGGCTTTCTGATCATGATGCTCAGCTAGTTACAGTATATGACATAGCTCCATTCAGTAATTCAAATCTGCCCTCCAAAGTTGTGCATTCAATTAATGACTCAACAATAAGATATTTCAGAGGAAATCTTCAGCAGTTATACTGGAATGAGGTGTACAAGGAACCTGATGCTAATTTAAATTATGACTTACTTCATGATAAACTTGTAAGAGAATTTGAAAACTGAATCTCCAAGAAATGAGTTAAATCTAATTATAAGAAACATTGCAAAAACCTTGGCTTACTAAACGAATAAATATATCTTGTAACCACAAAAGGGAACTGTATCTAACAACAAGAAAGAGTAATGACCCAGAAACAGCCAAATAGAACAAAAACTAATGTGCTGCATTAAGAAAGGTTATTAAAAAGTCCAGAAGCATGTGCATCATGTCTGAGATTAATACCTCTGATACCAAAATCAAAATAATTTGGAATATTATTACAAGGGAGACAGGGCAACCAAGAGTACAGGATGACGGCATCTCCATCAAAGCAAATGGAAAATTGATGAACAACAAGCTGGAAGTTGAAAACATTTTGAATAATCATTTTTTAAATGTTGTAGGGAAAATAGGATCTAAATGTTCATTAGAAGCAGCAAGGCTGCTAATGGAAGAGGCCTTACCCACACCATTCGATACAATTGAAATTGCACCCACCTCTAATTCGGAAATTACGAAGATAATAAACTCTCTCAAGAATAAAGTCTCACATTGAATTGACGGCATTTTCAGCAGGATAATAAAAGCTTGTTCCCAAGAAATAAGTGGGATTCTTAGCCACATATGTAGTAGCTCTCTCAAGCAGGGTATTTTCTCAGATAGACTGAAGTATGCCATTGTTAAACCACTGCACAAAAAAGGGGATACGTCTGATGTCAACAACTACCACCCAATCTCTCTTCTGACTGCCTTATCCAAAATTCTTGAAAAAGTGATGTATTGTAGAATATGTTCACACCTTTGTAAAAATAAAGTTTTAAAAAAATGACAGTTTGGTTTCCAGAAGGGTTTTTCAACGAAAAATTCTATATATACTTTCACTAATGAAATGTTAATTGCTCTGACTAACCGGAAGTCACCCGTTGGGATTTTTTGTGCTCTATCAAATGCTTTTGATTGTGTAAATCATGGAATACTTCTAGATAAGCTCAAGTACTGTGGTATGAATGGGTCAGTGCTCTAATGGTTTAAATCGTATCTAACTGGAAGATTGCAGAAAGTTTAAATAAACAGTTCACACAACACACAAAAAACTGCTGATTTCTCAAACTGGGGAACAATCAAGTATGGGGTTCTGCAAGGTTCGGTCTTGGGTCCTCAGCTGTTCTTAATATATATTAATGACTTGCACAGAGATGCAAAGCTGTTACTTTTTGCCGATGATACAAGTATAGCTATCACACCCAACAGACAAGAAATAATTGGTGTAATTGTAAACAATGTTTTTCAGAAAATCATTAAGTGGTTCTCTGCAAATGGGCTCTCATTAAACTTTGACAAAACACAGTATATACAGTTGCACACAGTAAATGGAATGACACCATTAACAAATATAGACTTCGATCAGAAATCGGCAGCTAAGGTAGAATATTCAAAATTTCTAGGTGTATGCATTGATTAGGGGTTGAACTGGAAAATACACACTGAGGATCTGCTGACATGTTTGAGTTCAGCTACTTATGCTATTAGGGTCATTGCAAATTTTGGCGATATGCATCTGAGTAAATTAGCTTACCACGCCTATTTTCATTCTCTGCTTTCGTATGGCATCATATTCTGGGGTAACTCATCTTTGAGTAAAAGAATGTTCATTGCACAAAAGCGTGTAATCAGAGTAATTGCTGGAGCTCATCCAAGATCATCCTGCAGACACTTATTTAAAGCGCTAGATATCTTCACTGTAGCCTCACAATACATACACTCCTGGAAATTGAAATAAGAACACCGTGAATTCATTGTCCCAGGAAGGGGAAACTTTATTGACACATTCCTGGGGTCAGATACATCACATGATCACACTGACAGAACCACAGGCACATAGGCACAGCAACAGAGCATGCACAATGTCGGCACTAGTACAGTATATATCCACCTTTCGCAGCAATGCAGGCTGCTATTCTCCCATGGAGACGATCGTAGAGATGCTGGATGTAGTCCTGTGGAACGGCTTGCCATGCCATTTCCACCTGGCGCCTCAGTTGGACCAGCGTTCGTGCTGGACGTGCAGACCGCGTGAGACGACGCTTCATCCAGTCCCAAACATGCTCAATGGGGGACAGATCCGGAGATCTTGCTGGCCAGGGTAGTTGACTTACACCTTCTAGAGCACGTTGGGTGGCACGGGATACATGCGGACGTGCATTGTCCTGTTGGAACAGCAAGTTCCCTTGCCGGTCTAGGAATGGTAGAACGAAGGGTTCGATGACGGTTTGGATGTACCGTGCACTATTCAGTGTCCCCTCGACGATCACCAGTGGTGTACGGCCAGTGTAGGAGATCGCTCCCCACACCATGATGCCGGGTGTTGGCCCTGTGTGCCTCGGTCGTATGCAGTCCTGATTGTGGCGCTCACCTGCACGGCGCCAAACACGCATACGACCATCATTGGCACCAAGGCAGAAGCGACTCTCATCGCTGAAGACGACACGTCTCCATTCGTCCCTCCATTCACGCCTGTCGCGACACCACTGGAGGCGGGCTGCACGATGTTGGGGCGTGAGTGGAAGACGGCCTAACGGTGTGCGGGACCGTAGCTCAGCTTCATGGAGACGGTTGCGAATGGTCCTCGCCGATACCCCAGGAGCAACAGTGTCCCTAATTTGCTGGGAAGTGGCGGTGCGGTCCCCTACGGCACTACGTAGGATCCTACGGTCTTGGCGTGCATCCGTGCGTCGCTGCGGTCCGGTCCCAGGTCGACGGGCACGTGCACCTTCCGCCGACCACTGGCGACAACATCGATGTACTGTGGAGACCTCACGCCCCACGTGTTGAGCAATTCGGCGGTACGTCCACCCGACCTCCCGCATGCCCACTATACGCCCTCGCTCAAAGTCCGTCAACTGCACATACGGTTCACGTCCACGCTCTCGCGGCATGCTACCAGTGTTAAAGACTGCGATGGAGCTCCGTATGCCACGGCAAACTGGCTGACACTGACGGCGGCGGTGCACAAATGCTGCGCAGCTAGCGCCATTCGACGGCCAACACCGCGGTTTCTGGTGTGTCCGCTGTGCCGTGCGTGTGATCATTGCTTGTACAGCCCTCTCGCAGTGTCCGGAGCAAGTATGGTGGGTCTGACACACCGGTGTCAATGTGTTCTTTTTTCCATTTCCAGGAGTGTATATTCACTTATGAAACTTGGTATTAACAATCTGAACGAATTCAAAAGTAATAGCAGTGTACAAGACTACAACACTAGGAGAAAGGATGATCATCACTGCTCAAGGTTAAATCTAACTTTAACTCAGAAGAGGGTAAATTACGTTGCCAAAAAGTCTTTGGTCCCTTACCTAATAGCATCAAATGCTGACAGATAGCCATTTAGTATTTCTAAGGAAGTTAAAAGAATTTCTTAATGCCAACTCCTTCTACTCATTAGATGAATTTTTTGATATAGTAAGTGGGGAATTTCCCAATCCCCACAAAAAATAAATAAATAAAAAAATTTTTAAAAATTTTAAAAAATTAAAAATATTGAGTGTCATGTAATATTTTGTGTAATGTAATATCTTGTATAGACACCTTTTATTAACCTGGCACGTTCCACATAATTACGAAGTGTTGTATTCATGATCTATGGAACAAGTACTAATCTAATCTAATCTCTATTTGCCACCGAGAAGACTAACAGCACCTTGGAATAGAATTTAGATTTTTGTGAAGGAATCCTGTGCCTGTCTTAATTGCTTTTTTATTTATTTATTTACACAAGTTCCATAGGAAGAAATTGAGGAGCCAGTCTCCAAGGTCTTGGAACGTGTCAGTACGTGAAATTACAACATAGAAGTAATAACAGATAAAAGTAAATGTTTATGAATCCAAAAAAAGTCACTCCATAAGTTCAAGTAAGCGCAATCAACAATGCAACGGGAATCAGCTAAATTTTCAAGGAATTTCTCGACAGAATAGAAGGAGTCACCCACGAGGAAACTCTTCAGTTTCGATTTGAAAGTGCGTTGATTACTGCTAAGATTTTTGAATTCGATTGGTAGCTTATAGAAAGTGATGCAGCAGTATACTGCACACTTTTCTGCGCAAGAGCTAAGGAAGTCCGATCCAAATGCAGGTTTGATTTCTGCCGAGGATTAACTGAGTGAAAGCTGCTTATTCTTAGGAATAAGCTAATGTTGCCAGCAATATTGAGAGGCCAGTGTCAAAATACCCAGACTCGTGAAAATTGGTCGAAAAGAGGTTAGTGAACTTACACGGTTTATTGTCCGAAGCGCCCGTTTCTGTGCCAAAAACATTCTTTTAGAATGGGAAGAGATACCCCAAAATATAATACCATACAACATAAGCGATTGAAAATAAGGAAAGTAGACTAATTTGCGTGTCGAACGATCACTCACTTCAGACAACGTTCGAATAGTAAAAATGGCAATATTAAGTCTTTCAACAAGATCCTGAACATTGCTCGGCGTTGTTTTGATCGTGTTTACGATTTTTCGGATGTCAAATTGGGTGATGGAACCTAGGAGTTCTTCAATATGTATACCGAAAAAAGAAGTGTGTGAAATCTTATTAGACTTAACTGCTAAGGTCATCAGTCCCTAAGCTTACACACTACTTAACCTAAATTATCCTAAGGACAAACACACACACCCATGCCCGAGGGAGGACTCGAACCTCCGCCGGGATCGGCCGCAAAGTCCATGACTGCAGCGCCTTAGACTGCTCGGCTAATCACGTGTGCACGGAGTCCTACTGCTAGTTGCGATGGAAACTCGGAGGTATCGGCGTTGTTTTCTGTTGTAAATGTGGTGTTTGGCTGTGCCCATCCTCGTGTTTGTCGTAGAGCTGGAAAGTTGGCGGGATTTAGTTGTAAGATCTGTTTGTTTCTTTCTTTCTCCAACCTCTTCTGTGCAGGGGTTTTCGCGTACTTTTCTCTTGTTGTGTCTGCACGGGTTTCAGATACGCTGGACAGTTCTTGTAGCTACTCGTGTGCTCTCCTTTGCAATTGTAGCATGTCGGTTTCGTTTCAGGTTTCTCCTGGAAGTCGGCAGTTTTATGTTGTTGCCCACATTTTACGCAGTTTGGGCAGAGGATGCAGCTACACGACCCATGGCCCTACTCCTGGCAGTTGTGACACTGGGTTAGTCCCTGTGGACTTTTGTAGGTTCTGACCGTCACCTGCATCTGGAACATTGCCTTGAGATCGTATATTTGCTTCGCTTCTTCAGTATTGTCGAGTGTAACTTGGAAGTGGCGTAATGTCACTTTTCTTCTGGGTTTTCTTGTCGACTGACGTCATGTGCGCGACTTTGGTAACTGATAGGTTATGCTGTAGGACGGCCTCGTTGATGCGTTTGGGGTCCATAGTCGTTTGATTACAACTTTCAGTGACTTGAAGGTGTGCATATCATGTGTGTAGTATTGTGTATTGTTGTCAAGACTGGAAATCGGTGTTCTATATAGGCCTCAGTACTGTTCACAACACACGCGCCGTCCATCACAGTTGCTGCTGTCGAAGACCGGGCAGGTGCCGCCGCCATTAGTAGAACACCTGCGGGAACGATATATCGTACTCAGAGACGGTTTTCGAACACTCGGACTGGCCGCACCGAAGGACGTTCAGCCGGCTGCTGTGGCCGAGCGGTTCTAGGCGCTTCAGCCTGGAACCGCGTTGCTGCTACGGTCGCAGGTTCGAATCCTGCCTCGGTCATGGACGTGTGTGATGTCCTTAGGTTAGTTAGGTTTAAGTAGTTCTAAGTCTAGAGGACCGACGACCTCAGATGTTAAGTCCCATAGTGCTCAGAACCATTTGCACCATTCAAAGAACTTCCAGCCAAAAGGAAACCCATTATCTCTATTAATCGAATTATCCACGAAACAAATTTCAATTGCTTCTTTATAAACACTGTCCCATCAACCAGAAGTGTTGTCAACTATAACAATTTCGTCAAATTTCATACAGTGTCCTCGTGTCTGACTAAAGAAGTTCTGATACTAAAATGTAAACTTTTACGGCCGGAAATATCATGTCCATTATAATTATCCGGGCTGTTATGCCGTGGTCGGTTGATGAATTCTGAGGTGATTCCCAACGTTTCGTCTCCGACTGCGGGAGACATATTCAAGGGGGTCCGTAGCTTGATGGAAGGTCCAACACACACACTGGCTCGCTACTGACAGTAGCGAGCCAGTGTGTGTGTTGGACCTTCCATCAAGCTACGGACCCCCTTGAAGATGTCTCCCGCAGTCGGAGACGAAACGTTGGGAATCACCTCAGAATTCATCAACCGACCACGGCATAACAGCCCGGATAATTATAATGGACATAAAGAAGTTCTTCCATACGGCCTGTTAGTGTCCAAAATCGTCTCTGAGTGCGACATACCATTGCCGCTTCTAAGTGTGGCGCCACCTGTCCAGTTTTGGAGAACAGCAACTGTGATGGGCGGCGCGTGTGCCGGGTACAGTACGGAGGCCTATATAGGACGTCGATCTGCAGTCTTGGCATCCAGGCGATCATTGTAGGCAAAACCACCCCTTCCTTCCGTCTCCTCGATTTCTATATCACCATCTACAGCCCTCCCTCAAGTACGTTTGCCTCACCCTCGACCGTCGCCCCTACTGGACCCCACATCTCCGGACAATCCAAGCCAAGGCACGCTCCCGACTCCGTCTTCCGGACAATCCAAGCCAAGGCACGCTCCCGACTCTGCCTCCTCAAGCTCCTTTCTGGCCACACATGGGGTCTGAGCCCCTCCACCATCCTCCACACCTATAAATCCCTCATTCGCCCTATCCTCTGCTATGCCCATCCCACCTGGATCTCCGCCCCTCCTATCTTTCACAAATCCCTTCAAATCCTGGAACGCCATTCGCTCTGCCTCACCTATCGCATCCGCCACCCCATCCCCTCACTGATCCTATATGATCTAATTCTGTTCCCACACCTCCTGCTTTCTGTCGAACGGGTACAGATCCTCTGCACTTCCCGCATACTTGATCCCCCTCACCTGCTTGTCTCTCCCATCCATTCCCACCCCCGTCCACTGCCGTGCCTGTATTCCAACATCCCACCCGCTCTCCATCTCTCCACCCTCTGTACCCTTACCCAAGGTGGCTTCCACCAACTCCCCCTCCATGATGATGCCCTCATTTCCTCCATCTGCCCCTCCTACCAACTTTGATCCTCCCCTTGCACCCCCTGTGTTTTCCCAAGGGCACCCCCTCTCCCTTCTCTCCTCCCTCTCTTCCTCACTCCCTCTTCTCCCAGCGGGCTTCCCTTCTACTCTCCTACCTTCTTTCCTCCCCCTCCCCTCTCCTCTGACGCTGGCATCTACACCCTCCCCCTCTCCCTCCTATCCCCACCTTTTCCCCCTTTGGCAAGTCCCCAGATTTGTACATGAGCAGTGAACATCAGTGGGCCAGAGATGGTCACCAGTGTTCGTGTGTGCCTGCATGTTAGTGATTCAGTGTTTCATCGTTTGCGCTCCATCGTTCACGTGTGTCTTTTCTGTCATCTCTCTCGTGTCCGAGTGCTGAACGTTTTTTATTCAGACACTGCGCCTGTGATCGGCTCCATGTATTTTAATTTTGTCTGTCTACTGTTTTTTATCCATCGTGTTTGTTTTGTTTTTCGATATCTGCTTATGTACTGATTGTATTATCTGTGGCCGAAGAGCGGCGTAGTTTTTTATGCTTCCGGCCTACCTTTCCTGTAAAGGTTTAAAAATGACAATAAAGAAAAAAAAAGTCTTGGCATCAATTCTCAGCGGGACCCAGCTGCAGAAGCAATGTTCTCCTGAAGATGGCGAACAGTTGATTACCAATATACTGAATCGAGTTGATTTTAGGATCCGGCTTTCAAGATTTATTATGCTGCGAAAGCCTATTAAGTCAAATAAAGATATTTTAATTAATGTGACTTGCTATGTACTTTTTGGGTATGTCGTCCATATGTGCATCTATTCAGTTGCATGGAATCCTCACTGCATCTTTTAATGCGAGATCTCTGACTATCATATGAGACAGTATTCTCATTATAGTTTCTTTGTACCTTATAGTCGTCTGTTTCAGATTGCTGCCAACCCCAGTGATCTAAAATTCGTGACAGTAGTGTTGGTTTTACAGTGTATGGGTAAGGACTTTTATTTAGAATATCTAAATGTACTAGTGAGTATGGGACACCATCATAAAATTTAATAAATGATTTAAATGTGTCCTTGTGCATGATTTTAAAATGTGTTGCTACAAGCAAGTACCACATTCGTAAAAGACCGTCTCTGAAATGCGCATTCACGAATCCATTATACTCGCGGCCGACTGGCGCGACCGTCCCGCCTCCAAATGAGCGGCGGCGGAGGCGCACCGCCTTTGATGCACGCCTCGCTCACACTGTTAGTGAGATGTAGTCGGACAGACCGCTCACGCCTTTAGGCGCCGCAGTACGCCGGCGAGTGGTGCCTATATCGTGTAATTTATATGCAAGTGACCAGTGCCTGATTTGGAGAGGGGACACGGAGGCACGTGCTCCCCAGACTGGATTGGTATAAAATATAAAACAACGCTTGTTAGAACACTGTATTCATGACCATTGCGTGTATTGCGCACGTGTGTACTTGCAACTATGACCGCTAGATGGTTGTAATAGATGAGTGCACGACATGGGGCTTAACTTAAGCATCACAACGGTCTAAACACTGAGCAAGTTAGTCACACAGAAGGCAGCAAATACAGAATACTTAATTATGCACATGACATGGTATAATATCAGTGATGAATGTAAAGCATCAGCAGGAAATAGAACGCAAGGTAGATTCTTCAGACGGTGGCTTGTCACACGTTGATGAGACTTTAATCAAGTTTTCACTTTCTATGATTGAAAGCCTTCGTTAGAGACAAATCAGTGAGTTTGAAAGATGTCTGTTATATTTGCGAACTCCCATACATTATGTCTACTAACTATCTTCTGCAAACGGGTAATCTTTACTGTAATATCTGCGCCCATATTTTGATTTCCGTATGTCCACGCAGCGTTAGCTACGCTAGTTCGTCAGCCAAAGATCTTGAGGTGGGAGCTGCATCGGCCAATCAGGTGCTAGAGAGCGCTGGGTGTGCAATTAGCTATGAGTTTGTACTGGTGAAGATATAATCGGAACTATGTACACCTCTTCTTCATTCTCCTCACACAGAATAGAGCGTAACATGTTTCTACAACTACACGTTTGACGAGCTATGTTACGATCGGGAGATATGTCAGACACTGATCTCAAATTAAGTAAACCTTTATATTATTGGTATTCAATAACAATTGCAAGGATAAAAGGAATCTCATATCCTTATTTACGTTTCATTCCCACTTCAGTTTACGTAAACGAAATATATTTTGTTGTCGCCGGCCGGTGTGGCCGTGCGGTTAAAGGCGCTTCATTCTGGAACCGCGTGACCACTACGGTCGCAGGTTCGAATGCTGCCTCGCGCATGGATGTGTGTGATGTCCTTAGGTTGGTTAGGTTTAATTAGTTCTAAGTTCTAGGCGACTGATGACCTCAGAAGTTAAGTCGCATAGTGCTCAGAGCCATTTGAACCATTTTTTGTTGTCATGGTGGCACTGAGCATTCACAGCGCCTAGCTCCAATGCCTCGAACATAAGTAATGAAAAAGGTCATGTCCTGTTTTTAACAATCAACAGTTCAATGAGAACATCATCTGTCTGACACAATATACTTAGATAGGAAAGAAGAAAACGTTCTTTACTATTGGTAAGTTGTTTTCTGATAACGAGAGGTAAGTTTGTCTCTAGAACTTCATGTCAGTGGCTGCTTCATACTGGTAGTATGTTCTATGATAATGTCACATTACCATTTCATAACAACCAAGTGCTACATATTTAATAGTTGTAGACCTAATATTTATTTCCTGCTGATTAGATGAAAACTAAGAGTTCACCACAGAATTCAAAATTAGATTCGGATATGAGGAGGTCAGTCAACGATCAATACTAAATCATTTCAAATGCCGAACCTTAACCTTAATTGTTGCGCGACGTACGTGTGTCTGTTAAGAATTCCACCTGAGAGCAGTCACACTGCACAATGAAATTCTGTTCTTTGGGGTTTTATTCACTTTACAAAGAGGGCATTATTAATCTGGACAGTTTCAGGTCGAACTCCAACATCCACTACTGTAACCAGAAGCTTTTGCCTAGTCAGTTTTTCGCAGGAACCATACAAGTTGATTCACTTCGCTTATTTATTTCTCAGTAATGTTATACAAAATTTTACTCGCTAGTGACTCATCTTCAAGGTATGAAGTCCGCATTGCATAGAACCATATGGCAAGAACACTTTCGGTCACCTTGTAGACAGCTAAATAAGAATTAAAGAATTTTAATTACAGCACCACATCGTGAAAATTGTTGTCATTAGTCGATTAGAATTCAGAAGGTATTATGACAGCCATAATTACAGTAATAGAAGAAAAATGAGTAATTTTATAATTTGCTTTAGTTCAGAATAACGTAAATATTTCAGGTACCAAAATCTGTAATGACTTATACAATGTCATTGACACTTATAAAATGACATTGACTGGTTGACAGGTGAAATTCCATCCGGGCAACTCATTCTATGAAATGGAAGAATATTTACGTGGAGACTTGTAGCTTCTTTATTTTATCAGCGTTACGTACTCTTCTATTAAAAGTAACTGTTTTCGTTTATATAATCACGTTAGTATCATCGTCATAATCAAGAGAAGCAACGATTCTGGCAGAGTTGTTTTTTATTTTCTTTTATAACAGTGGTCATAAGAGAATATCATTTCATTATCAATTGTATATATTAGGGCAGCCTTCAGGTTTCAATGACAATGTGTAAAAAGCCCATGAAATAAAAACAATTACGACGGCAGGACGACGTCAGCTAAAATGAAATACCCAATACATCGAGCATAGACAGAAGTAAATACTTAACATGGCACACTGTATCTTTTAATGAAATTAAAAAAAATATTTATATTTATTTATTATGTAAAAATGAATAAAATGAATGAAAATGGATGAAAATGGGGAAGAAATGTTGCTTTAAATATTTTTCTTATTTGCTCTCTCAGTACGAACTTTGTTGTAGAACCCCTTATTTATGTGTGGTAACAAAAATTCATTTAGACAGAATTAAGCACATTTAAAATTACGTGAACCTTAGCAACCCTCTCATGCTGATAAATTCATACTAACTGATTAAGAACATTTAGTTGAAAATTATATAAATTAAATTTTTTACGTACTTCGACCTTGGCACATATTTTCTAAATGCAGTGGTTTTTTTTTAAATATTTACTGAATTCCTTCCCGGCGTTAGCTACGGAACACAAGACTGTCTCAGTTAGCATAAAATGGTTAAATATTGCCAAGCCGACCTGAACGTTTAATTATCATTGACAAAACACACTTCACTATGCGTTTAAGTTATTTGCTTTAGAAATTGAAAGAACCAACAGATTAACAACTTCAACGTTAATTATCCGCCTATGAATGCACAAATGTAAACCCAGTAATAAATTCCGTTAGCCTCAGGATCGCTGTAAAAGAAAAATAGTTCGTAATTCACTGCTAATTTTATCTGCTCCCGATTTAGGGTTTGGATAATGATTTAGCGGAACAATTTTTTAAATGTGCCGCCGCTGCAAATCGTTCGGTCGCGGCACAGCCCAGCAACACCAACGATAATCGCTAAAAATGCTGAAAATTCTTTAAAGAAATATTATAGATGACATGGGCAAGCTAATTTACATTTGTAATACACAATTTTGATAAATTATAATGTATTTAGACCAAACAATAATTAAACCTACATTACTTTGTAATTTCTCCTCTAATGGCGGCTAAAGATAGATACAGACAAAAGAAGTCTCTCTCTCAGCTCTCGAGGAAGACGACAAAGAATGAACATTATGTATTATTATTTATACTATTGCTGATTGTTAATGTCTCTTTGTAATCTTACAACATTATTTTCCTCTTTGGCTGTATTTTACTTTTTTTTATCGCAGATGTTAATATATTTCGTGATTACATTATGAGTATAGAAATATTACAATCATAAATACATCGAGAATATTATTACAGAAAATATTACAATAATAACGAATGTCCTTTATACAAAATTAAATAATATTTTTTTGTTAAACAATTACAGTACATACGAATTGCTTCATAGGCGTATATAGTACAATTAAATGTCATTTCATTTTATTAATAGTGTGTGTGCTGCCAGGGAACGTTACAATCTCTGGACATGATGGTTGTATTCCGCCTCGTTTTTATTCTATGGAAAGTCTACTTGCTGACATTCCGATACGAAGAGGGTCACTGAATGAAATCAGTAATAATTACACGTACGTTTGCGTTCAAGCACCGGGATGAAAGAGAAGGAAAATCATTATCTGTAAATGGTCAACATGTAGTAAAATTTAGATACCAGTTAAAAGCACTATCTGATCAAACATATCCCGATGCCCCTACATAATGCTGAAATGGCCATTAAATATCACGAGAGGTGGACCCGCCAGCATAAGGAGGAGGAAGAGGAGTACTGTGTTGTCAGTAGAGAAGCAGCAAACAACAGAATGGGACCGTCAGGGGAGCTCAGTGACTTGGAACGTGGACTAGTCATCGGATGTTGCCTGAGTAACACGTCTATCAGGGACATTTCTGCCTTCTAAAGTGGCCCAAGTTGACTCCTGGTGATGTGACCACGAAGTGGAAACGTCATGGAAGAACCAAAGCTAAGCCAAGACAATGCAGACCTTATTCAATGACAGACATCTGCCATCGACCATTGCGGAAGGTTGTTTAAAAAAAATCAAATAAATCATCAGAAGGAATCACTCGTTAGTTTCGGAGTGCTACTACTACTTCAGGTACACAATTATCTGTGCGTAGGAAGTTATGAAGAGTGGAGGTACAGTGGTCGAGCAACTCCTTATGATCAACACATTTTAGTCAGTGCTAAGCAGTACTTTAAACTGCGTAAAGGGCGACATGACTAATCAGTGGATGACGCGAAACGGGTCCCTTTGGGTTTGGCCTATAGAACGTTTCTTTCCTTCACGTTTAGTGCCAGCACTAAAGCAGGCAAGAGACGGTGTTTCTCTTGATTAGGGTGTGATACTTATACCACGATTAAGAAGGCGCTAAAAGTAGGAGGAAATGAACACATTGTGTACAACAGAGCAATAGTTCAGATGTGATGATCGTATCAGCATGACAATGAGCCATGTTATAAGGCAGTATCCGGGAAGCTATGTTTTGTGGACAATAGGATTCCTGAAATGCACTGGCCTGCTCAGAGGGCCGACTTTAAATGGAATATTTCTGTCATACGTTAGAACGTCGACCTCCCTCCAAACGCAGCATCCTGTCTTCTCTGATTTGAACTAATGCGAGGGCTATACGGAGAGTAAGGTCCGATCGGTAGCGAAATGGATACTACAGCCTAAATTTAAAAAAATCGAAAGTATTTTTATTTGCAACAGCGTACTAAAGCTTCCAGGTGCTTCACTACAAAGTCGGCGCTCCGACTTAAATATTTGACGCAGCGTTCTACCGACTGTCCAATAACTTCGTCATAGGGGGCGGCCGCCTGTGCATTCCGCAATTCTACGATGGTCTGAAGCTTGTTGTCTGTGCCAAAATGTTGTCTTCATAGTCAGCAGTTGACGGTAGCAGCCAAGTCCGGGCTTTGTGGTCACTGACCGAACGCTTCACATCGAAAACGTTACATTGCTCCTGTAGTGTGCGGCAGAGAATTTTCGTGAAGAAAGAGACGTGTGGCAGGCACGTTGTGCGGAGTTGCATGAAATCAGGCGAAACTTCACAATGGGTACTCACAATTTGTGGTACACAATATTGTTCTAGAAATATTTACTTGTTCAATGTGTACTTAGAACTGAAAAGAGCGAATTGATGTGATCGACAGGCATACTACAGACACTGTCCGGACACATCTGTGTAAAGCTTCATCAGATTTCCACTGCCGACTATCGGACTTCAGTTTCCTAATAGCCCTCATACTAAACTGCTGTGGCTGTGTTATTCTAGAGTACGTTGCAATGTCCTTCAGACATGCATGTCTGTATTGTGCTTGGTTGCCTTCGAAATACTCTTGTCTATAATTATTACACCGCTCCCAACGCCGTTTCCGCTTCCGGAAGCAGTCTTGGGACACCTCTTGCTGGATGCAACGAAGCGCAGTCTGCGAATTTTTTCTCATCTATCGTTGCAAATTTTCGTCCTTTCAATGGGATTTTGAACTTTGGAAATAAAAAAGTCCATAAGAGCCTCGTCCGGAGAGTTCGGAGGATGAGGGAGCACAGTGATTTCGTTTTTTGTGTAATAGTCACGCACCAATGCGGGTGCATTATCGAAATGCAAGAGCCATGAATTGTCTCGCCATATTTCAGGAAGTTTCCTTCTCATATTTGCTCGATAGCACCATCGATTAACTGTTTGTCTCTGTGGCACGAATTCAAGATGCACTAATCCTTCAAGGAAAACCAGCAGCATGGCTTTGATATTTGATCTGACCTCCTCTCGCCGGAGGTTCGAGTCCTCCCTCGTTCATGGGTGTGTGTATTCTTCTTAGAATAGGTTATTTTAAGTAGTTTTTAAGTCTAGGGACCGATGACCTAAGCAGTTTGGCACCTTAGTAATTCACATACATTTAAACATTTTTTGACCTGGCCTGAAAAGCTATTTTTGGTCTTGGAGAACCTTCCCCGACACATTGTGAAGACTGAACCTTTATATCAACATCATAACCGTAGATCAACGTATTGTCATCAATTACGATTCTCTTAACGAACATTTCGTATTCATCTGAGCTATCCAAAAGCGCTTCAGAGATTGCGAAGCGAAGGTGTACCTGGTCTTGACTCATGAGGCTTGCGACGAACTTGGCGAGAACACGATGCTGTGTCAGGATTTCATGACATAATCCAACCGAAATATTACATTCTTCTGCAATCTCTCAGTCTCTCAGTTTTCAAGTGGTACACTCAATGTCGTTGACGTTTCTCACGTGGGCGTCGACGGTAGACGGCTAAGGGCGTGCTGAACGAGAGTCATATGCACCTACCGCCCGGCCACTTTTGGACCGTGTGAAACATTCGTAACACCGAGTACGGCTTAAGCATTCATCGCCGTAGACTTTTTGCATCATTTGGAGTGTCTCTGAAGATGTTTTTTTTTAGTTTTACGCAAAAAATAAGTCTGCCATCTCGAAATTCTCTTACCGTGCAACCCAACGTTCTACTTAATACAGAACTGAATAATAACTGAGAGACAGGCAGTTATACAATTGACACAGGCGCGTGCAAGGATGCCAAACTTATTTCGCTCCAACAGACCATTGGCGCGACATTACGAAAGTTCCGGAATTTCTTGAACAGATCTCGTACATTACAACAATATAAGCTAGATGCCTAATAACTGGGCTTCGACTTAAACCATACGTCTCCTCCCGTTCGGGACTCGCAGTATCTGTACGAGAGTAGGCTGTGTACAAAAGGAGGAGTATTGAAAGACGTGCACTTCGTTCACCATTCAGAGCTCGTATTACATACTTCTAATCCCAGCATTCTGGTACTTGGTAATATAATAATTCAGGCCACATTAATAGTCTCTATGGGTTGCCTAATTTATCTGACGATGTTTGTCTCACACTGATCTGTGAGAGGAGCTCGGCGCTAGGAATTTTCTTTATTTATGGGCGAGGGCAGCAGTCTTCCTAGCAGCTATGATGGCTTACCAACCTTGTAACTGCTATTTCTGCTCGATTTTAACGCCGCGAGGTCGCCTCCCTGCGAGATTCCGGTCCTCTGATTGGCCAGTTCAGGTGCGCGCCCGTTTTTCGCGGGTGGGCGCCAACCGCCCTCCGCGGGTGGATAGTGGACAAAGGGGCAGTAAGTCAGTTCTAGTGTGACCATGCCTGAGACTGGAGGTGTTGCTTCGGGAAGATGGAGTGTGGGTAAGCACGAGCGCCGACGTCAGAGGGAGCCTTATAGGTCATTTTACTGTTGTGCGATCCTTAAATTACGGTTTACGCAATTTTGCGGGTTATAAGACAACAGGATTTCCTTGTACAGTTGGGCATAATGTGCGCGATGTGTTGGTTAGTCACAGTAGCTTGCAGTTCGGCAGTAAAGTGTATTCTTTCATGCTCACTTTTCCGCTTCGTCTGGCAGTAGCTCTTTCAGTTCTCCCGTGCAAGATTTGACTTAGAATTTAGGTTTTCATAGCTTGAAAACTTGTGCCCCTTGTCCTACGCCACGTGGTGAGTGTCTGGCGCCCCTTCATGTTTCTTTAACGTGGTCGGACCGCGAGCCAAAGTTATCTAGTATCGCCTGTATGAATAGTTTCGCGTCATGTTGGTTTTACTCCTCTAGTACAGGAGGCTATCTAGCGATTCACCCCCAGCAGCATCTTTCTTAGTCTTAGGCTAATTCATGGTGGTGGTGGTCGTTGAATGCCTGCAACCCCTTCCTTAAGTAAATTGAACTCCATTTGATAATAGGGCGATCGTTCCTTCCTTTTCTCCTGCTATCGTGGCTTATTATGAACGTACGTTGGGGCAGGCTGCTGAAGTCAATTCTTTCCTCCCCCACCCCCATTTGATTGCATTATTGTTCAATTTTCAACTGTTAACCTTCATGCGCTCGCGCTAGAAATAGTCACGCGAGCGCTCGCGCTGGCGGTCGACCGACAGCCCGAGAGTTTTCATCAACCTCTTGAGGTTTTCCGTTTTTAAAGGTCATATTTCCATAAAATATCGACGTAGAATATCTCACACCATATTGCATACACATTTGTAATCAAAATTAATTATTTAACAATAAAATATACAATGGAATACAAAAAGGAAGCCAAATACCCAAATGAAATATAAGAACATTTTTTTAATTGCAATATTTTGGGACTACATAACGTAATACTTAAGACTAGAATTATTCACTGTCTTAACTCATCAAAAGAAAAGCAAATTTTGGTTTGAAAAAAGAATTTTTGATTGAAAACGTCGCAAACATCTCTGTCAGATGAAAAATGCTGAACAGTCTGTATCGATTTCATTTTCGTTTTGAGGCTGACAACAAATATTGCACGTAACTGTTTTGGTTGAATGTCGTGGACAGACGTTTCTTCCACATTCACCGCATTCTCGCTTTGCTTTTATATTCTTTTTTGAGCCACACAATTAACATATTCCTCTCCTTGTAGGGGTTGATACAGCTGGATAAACTATGTCACTCTTTCTGTAATTTTCCAAAAGTCCTAACAAATCTTTTGGTTAATGCTTCAATTTAGCTCTTTCTTTCAGGTTTTCGCTCATCAGTTCCAAAGATAACTCAGGTAAGAATTGTCTTCTCGTTTTTTCTTTCATATTACATGTGTTGAATTGAAAAATGCGCAACGAATTTATTCCTGCCAAATCAAGTAATCGGAAAAATATTCATGCAGGCCATCTTTGTGTTCTTATTGATGTTGAAATTCTGGAGCACGTGAGGTCGACAGTATCAACTCCACCTTTGGTTGAATTATAGTCTGTGATTTGTACAGTTTTTTTTTTTTTTTATCTTCATCAATACTGTTGGCATCATGCATTGTGGAGAGCACTACTACAGCTTTCCTTTTTTTTGTAATCATTGAAATTAAAGTTTTGTCATCTTGACAACCGAACATGTAGTCTCCTGCCAATGCATTTCCATTTACTGTCACAAATTCTGGGAAATTTCTTTTTCAATTTTTCTCATTGTACGTAAAAAAGTGAGGCCTTTGCTGAGGAGGTATTCAGCCAACGGGTAACTTGAAAAATAATTATCAGTTGTTACATTTCTATTTGTTCCTTCTATACATTCAACCAATCTAGCGACCAAGTCGCATGGTTTGACGGAGAGTACGTTAGGGCCTGGCACTTGTTTTCCGCAGTACACTTCTAAATTATATGTATAAAAAGTGCGTGCATCACACAATGCATGCATTTTTAACCCGTATTTGGCTGGTTTTTGAGACATGTACTGCATGAATGAACATCGTCCTCTAAACTCTATCAACATCTCATCAACAGTGTTAAATTCCCCTAAACTGAATGATTTTTGGCTGTTAGCAATGAAAGAAGACAAAATTTCTCGTATAGGAGCAAGTTTGTCCGTTGCTTCACGTTCCAATCTCGTGTTTAGGTCGTCAAATCTTATAGCTCGTAGCAAAAATCTAAATCTATTTAGGCTGAAATTGGCTCGCAAAATTGTCAGACCTGTTCCATTGCTATTGAAATATTCAAAGAAATTTGCACGGTTTCCTCTTTTGACCGCATATCAAAAACATAGCACCAAACAATACTAGCATTTCAGCCGTTGTTGTCGGCTTATAATCCCTTTCACGTACTTCAGAGTTACTGCTTCCTTCTGCCAGAGCTTGACGTGCCAATTTTTTCCTCTCAATACAAATATTCGTGTACCTTACGATCCCTTCTACCAGTTATTAGACACTGAAAACTTTCCAGTCGAGTTTCACATTGTCTGGCTTGTCCTCTAGGATCTGGTAGAGTTTTGATTATATTTTTTGACTTTGATTTTGTGCTGGTAATATTGGCACTACTGGCCCAAACAGTTTCCATGTGTTTACCTATATAAAATCTGATGTAATTTGTTGGTAGCTTCTGTTGATCTATGTCATTTTCCCCCCCAGGCGGCGGCAGGAAGGGCATCCGGCCACCCCTTAACCATTAACATGCCAAATCCTATTAACGATGGCTGACCCTGCGTAACTACGGCACAAGGCTCAAGCGATAGAATATCGGTTGCTATAATGCCGTGCAGGTCTCACGCCCTTAATGATAGGATAAAGATTGAAGATCTCTCACCTGGAACGATCTTTGCCCGCATGGTACCGATAATAGAAGAATAATTTTCAATTATCCCCCATTGATAAACTGGGAAGTGTTCACGGCTCAGTGTGATTAGGTGAGCACTGAATCATCTTGATGTGGTGGAAGTATTGGGCTCTGTTTTACCTTGCTGAATAAAATATCAAAATTACAGCACTTAAAGCAACGGACAGTAACCTGTAAATGAAAATGAGCCACCGATTTTAGTATGTTCGGGTAGCCGAGAGAGAAGGCGACCGCTCACGTCAAGTACAAGATCCAGGTTCGAGTCCCAGCCCGGCACGAATTTTCACTGCCACCAATTCAGAACGCAGACAAAGTTTAGCCGTTGTTGTTGTTGTTGTTGTTGTTGTGGTCTTCAGTCCTGAGACTGGTTTGATGCAGCTCTCCATGCTACTCTGTCCTGTGCAAGCTTCTTCATTTCCCAGTACCTACTGCAACCTATACCCTTCTGAATCTGCTTAGTGTATTCATCTCTTGGTCTCCCACTACGATTTTTACCCTCCACGCTGCCCTCCAATACCAAATTGGTGACCCCTCGATGTCTCAGAACATGTCCTACGAACCGATCCCTTCTTCTACTCAAGTTGTGCCACAAACTCCTCCTCTCCCCAATTCTATTCAATACCTCCTCATTAGTTATGTGATCTACCCATCTAATCTTCAGCATTCTTCTGTAGCACCACATTTCGAAAGGTTCTATTCTCTTCTTGTCTAAGCTATTTATCGTCCACGTTTCACTTCCATACATGGCTACACTCCATACAAATACTTTGAGAAACGACTTCCTGACGCTTAAATCAATACTCTATGTTAACTAATTTCTCTTCTTAAGAAACGCCTTCCTTGCCATTGCCAGTGTACATTTTATATCCTCTCTACTTCGACCATCATCAGTTATTTTGCTCCCCAAATAGCAAAGTTCCTTTACTACTTTAAGTGTCTCATTTCGAAATCTAATTCCCTCAGCATCACCTGACTTAATTCGACTACATTCCATTATCCTCGTTTTGCTTTTGTTGATGTTCATCTTATACCCTCCTTTCAAGACACTGTCCATTCCATTCAACTGCTTTTCCAAGTCCTTTGCTGTCTCTGATAGAATTACAATGTCATCGGCGAACGTCAAAGTTTTTATTTCTTCTCCATGGATTTCATTACCTACTCCGAACTTTTCTTTTGTTTCCTTTATTGCTTGCTCAATATACAGATTGAATAACATCGGGGATAGGCTACAACACTGTCTCACTTCCTTCCCAACCACTGCTTCCCTTTCATACCCCTCTACGCTTATAACTGCCATCTGCTTTCTGTACAAATGTTAAATAACCTTTCGATCTCTGTATTTTACTCCTGTCATATTCAGAATTCGAAAGAGAGTATTCCAATCAACATTGTCAAAAGCTTTCTCTAAATCTACAAATGCTAGAAATGTAGGTTTGCCTTTCCTTAATCTTTCTTCTAAGATAAGTCGTAGGGTCAGTATTGCTTCACGTGTTCCAGCATTTCTACGGAATCCAAACTGATCTTCCGCGAGGTCAGCTTCTATCAGTTTTTCCACTCGTCTGTAAAGAATTCGCATTAGTATTTTGCAGCTGTGACTTATTAAACTGATAGTTCGGTAATTTTCACATCTGTCAACACCTGCTTTCTGTGGGATTGGGATTATTATATTCTTCTTGAAGACTGAGGGTATTTCGCCTGTCTCATACATCTTGCTCACCAGATGGTAGAGTTTTGTCAGGACTGGCTCTCCTAAGGTTGTCAGTAGTTCTAATGGAATGTTGTCTACTCCGGGTGCCTTGTTTCGACTCAGGTCTTTCAGTGCTCTGTCAAACTCTTCACGCAATATCATATCTCCCATTTCATCTTCATCTACATCCTCTTCCATTTCCATAATATTGTCCTCAAGTACATCGCCCTTGTATAGGCCCTCTATATATTCCTTCCACCTTTCTGCTTTACCTTCTTTGCTTAGAACAGGGTTTGCATTTGAGCTCTTGATATTAGCCATATTCGCAAAATGCGAATATGATTTTCGTATTATCTGATTTCGGATCTAGAGGAAGACCGGTTTGTCATTTCTCCACAGACTTTCAGACTCCTCATAGAAACTATCCGCCAGCAGAGATCAACGGTCATGAAGGTGACACCCCATGTTAAAGTGCACTAATAACTTTCTGGAGAATTTGATCACATAGTGTGTCCTCTCCAATGAGTCATACATCGTCATTGCAGACAGATGTGCCCTTGGAAGACGCCAGTAACTAACTAACAACAACACTGGGAGTTTATGGATCTAGACTGCTGGTTTCTGAAGTCACGTGGCGTGCAGAAGCCCACTGAAAGTCGTTCCCTTACTTACACTCACTGCTGCTGGTTTTCTGGGAGAACTCTGGGGGATGCGTACCCCTAAACTTTTTCGTCTACAAAGTAATTTTTTTACGATGTTGAGAACTTGAGAGAGTGCCAAAGATTTATTTCAGGAACGTAATTTTTTTGTTTCATTTTTTCGTGTAAACTTCCAGTTTACAAGACAGTGGATACTTTCAGCTTTGTTCCTAATAATGTTTCTCAAGAGGAGCTACTGACTGGACCTATAACATTTGTTGGATGCAAGATTAACTTTTCATGTACTACCACAGAACTTGTTCCTGGTAATTCATGGTTAACACTTGCTATAGTACGTGGTAGTGATAAAGCACTGCAAGGATTGGAATCGTACTATGACAGAGACATTATATCCTATCGTACCTTTTCAATTGGTGTACAAGGTGATAGGAACTATGGAACAGGTGTTGTACATAGTGATAGATTTACTAGGCCCGTGTTGCTGGAAAATCAAACTGGCTATTGCGCAATCGGTACTGATAAGGCGCGCTGGCGCTGTGGGCGCCTGGTGGGGGACAGGAAGTACATCCTGTTCTGAGGCAGCAGCATTCTCAGTCGACTCGAGGCAGCCACACGGAGCACACAGCCATGCCTTACTGTCGCAGAAGATACACGAGGAGGAGCAGACTTCCAGTTTACAAGACAGTGGATACTTTCAGCTTGAAACTTCCCCTTTGAACAATTATACAAGACTGTGCTTAAACTGACACACAATATTTTGTTAGCGCAACGCAATCTGACTTTCAAAATTCCCTACAAAAGAATGGCCCTGACTAACATTAAACTATACCTTTCACAAATCACTTACCTCACAAAAATCTTCGCTGCTCAAGCTACTGCAATACAGCGAGCGCCACTACTGCCAGCTAAATAAAAGATTCAAACTATGGAAGGCACTAACTACTGATAGGGATAGTTAGCAAATGAAAGATATTAGTAGAGAACAAATAATGTATTTACCTTGATATCATCATATATAAATATAGCAGTTCATGCCAAATTACAAAACTCCGCCATCTCTCTCCCCACATCCACCACTGCTGGCGGCTCACCTCCAACTGCGCAACGCTACGCGCTGTTCACAGCCAGCTGCCTAACACTACAATGGCGAGTATTACAACAATGCAAAGCAGCCACAGACTGCACACAGCACAGCCAGTGATTTTCATATTGAGCGCTACGTAACGTTGCCAATAAGAAAACATAAACAGCCTACTTACATAGAGAAAACATAAACAGCCTACTTACATAGAGAAAACATAAACAGCCTACTTACATAGCCCCCATGCTCCCCACAAAAAATTTTACAAATTTTTTTTTTGGGCAGTGGCCAATAATGATTTGATAAAATTTTTCATAATTACAAGAACAAAGAAATCAAATGCACACACTTATTGATATTATGTTGGTCAAAAGCTCAAATTTTCTCACAGTCCATAAAGACAGTCCTAATCGTACATAACAGGAGAATAGCAGTGTTTTTCTCAAAGTCTGAGTAGTAAAAGAAAATGCACACAGAAGTAGTGGATTTCCATGCAGTCTTCAAGAAGTAGTGTTGTCCTTCCAACGGAAAGACAGTGCTGACTCTCGACATGCAGACAAGTATTGGTCCACAACAGAGCAAACCCACAGCAGAGTCAGTCGAAGTTTTGATGAATATTGGTAGGTAGGTCATCACAGAGCAGACCCACTGTAGTCCTGGTAGAGATTACGGTATTGGTGGGCCACCAGAGGTGCAGACCCACTGCAGTCCTTGTAGAGACGGCCAGCAGCCATCTGTTGCAAATGTGCAGGTGCACAATCACCATCGAAGAGTCTTGCAGAGAATATAGCAAGTCCATAAACCACCACTTGTGCACTCACAACGTTTTTGGAATTGTCCTTAGAACCAGCAATGCTGTTATCCAGCCCCTTGCTGAATTATTAACACACGTGCAAACACTATCAGTCCCTACTTCTCACATATTGTCCATGTACTATGACCAACAGAAACGTGTGCAGTGAAATGTTACTTAATTTGAAGAACTGGTAACAATTACAATTTTATAACATGAGAATACAATAACAATGGTACACAATACATCATTAAAAACATAACAATACAGATAACATTTGTAGTACAGGCTTTACAAAAGAATAGATATAGACATATACATCAGTGTTACAGGAATTATGACATGAGTACATACATAGAAGATCCGAATAATTACTGAAACATCAACTTCACACATGAGCATTTAAACAGAATGAATAATGTCTAACATCTTTACAAAGTAAATAACATATTATTAATGCCAATTATATTTGAGGATAACAGTATTCCTCATCATAGTGAATGTTGCTTAATATTAAAAGAAGAAAAAATTCTATGAAACAACACAGAGACAGGAAGAAAACAAATACTCAAGGGTACACAAACACATAGTGGGATAACACCAATAGGAAAGGACAGGGTTCGTTTTCAGTGTAACATTTGGTACTGCAGTCCAACCCAAAACTTCATATATCTTTCCTCTTATTTCATCCTTTGTTTCCACCAAAAAAAATTCTATCTAAGCATGCTTTCTGTATTTATATGTTCACACATTTCGTACCTCAACATTTATTTCCAAGAAAATCCTACCTAAACCTGTTTTCTCAATGCATTTCTTCCAATTCATCGCAACTCATTCTCTTAGAGGCTACCCCCTCTTAAGCTAACTTAAATCTACTGAGCTCAGATGCTAAACTAAGGGACGAGGCAATGCAGCATCACATAACAAATCAACACAAACAGCAATGCAAAAAAATGCAAATTGGCAAAGCTAGCAGCATAAATGAGCAAAAGTCAAATTCAATAACACTATGCCTGGCAAACAGCAGCAACTTATACTGAAACATGACATAACGCAAGCAGAAAAAATATTACAGTAAACAACAATGCAGATAAGGGAAATGTATATTCACATCTTAATGTCTATGTAATTAAAGTGGTGCACCACAAGAAGTTATTCTACCAAAAAGTTACCTATTACTTGAAAAGAAAATTATGAATGCAGTTACTAGTTCCTTCTTATTGTTCTTTCCTTTCCAAGTGCTCCTTTTTTAAAGAATGTGGATCATAAAATAATTATTTGATAGATCTGTTGACAGAAAGTGTTCACATTAGCAAATGCATTTAATTTTATTTTATGAAACCAATGCTGCAACACAGCTGGAAAACAGATGTCAAATGAAATAAGCAATTACGCAAACCAAAGCATAAAAACATCATTCAATAGCTATGTGGCATTTCGTAAGTCAGTAGCTCTCAATTCTCGTAGAAAGACACTTGTCATTATCAGGTTTGCAGATGTAAGAATATTTCCAAGGATAATGGCCTCCCCTTTTTTTTTTGTGCTACCTGTGCCGCTGAAAAGGGCTCCAGGCGTCTGACACAGCTGGGTGCCCGCGACGCATTACGTGCAGGTGGTAATTTAACTTTCGTACGGAAATATTTACGACAGGAGATTCTGCTACCGTGGTAGTCTCATATAAAAATATATCACAGGTCAAGAATTAGCGTTGCAAATCTGTAGAAACAAAACCCTATAAATATAACAGTGTCCAAAAAAATTTTCAGTGGCATTGTGATACATTCATGCATATACACACACATTTCATAACTCTTAAAGTACGATTCTTGGTTTCCAACAACCTTTTCATAAATCAGAGTCCCTAACCCCTACTCCTTATTCCTTACCTTATTACACATATACATATTCATATTCATCAACACGTCTTCAATATTTCATCATAATAGCTACATAGCATAATCAGATTCCTCATATAGCATCAGCTTATTTATCATAAACATACCTCAACAGCATAGTACACATCGTCGTCGTAATAATAACATCATAACACTTCAGTCAAATCTTAAAATCGTCGTAACTTCCTCCAATAATTTCAAAACGTAAAAAAAATTCTCTGCTCATTTCAATAGTGTCATCTACCTCAAACGTACTTTAAAATCATGCTCCCTTACCAAATATATCATTCAAATCTCTCATAGTATCACAATGGTTCCGAAAAAATATGAACAGTTTACAAAGTACAGACAAAATACAGTTTCATAAGTGTGAAGTTATCCAACCGTGTAATTGCGTAAACATGTGTCACTGATGCAGTAAAATAAATGTTTGTCTCTCTCAGTTAAATAATCAGATAGCTGTGTAATTTGTGTGTTAGAGAAATAAGGTACCGATGTGTAAAGTTGTATAAGCAAATACCATATTAGCTAGGGTTCCTTGTGGTTGCCACACACATGGTACACAAAGTAAGTGTGTACCCCCCTGAGGATTAATGTAATTATACCCTCAGGTGTTACAGATTACAGCAATGAAATGAAATGTATCACTGAAAACCTTTGTATCATTGTACTTCAAATATCTTTAAAAATAAATGTTTTAAGTACAAAATTAATCACTCAAATGCGTGTCCTGTAGCGCTAAATGTGCGTCTTGCTGTAAGATAATTCTGTGGAAGTGTCGTAATTATCGTCCTCCGAAAGCTAAGTTCTGCAGAAGTCAATGTACTTACCCCATCAGAAACGAAAGTGAAATGCTTTGTGTATAGATATCATAATTATTATGTACATTACTGTGATCAAGAAAATACTATACTGTAAGGTATTGTTGTGCTAAGAAAAAGGCCCTCACATTGTAGCTTACAACTAAAACATGTTTTGCTTTCCAGAAGAATTCAGAAAAACTGTGCGGATATAAAACAGAAACACTGCAAAAGCAACATTGTAAATTGTCACTCATTAGTAGCGTCGTGATAAAAATCGTGTAGCTGTCACATAAACTAACCTCTGTGTCATCTGGTATCTCTCAGAAAGCACTTTAAATTCAGAATGTATTTTCAAATAAACCAAAATGTTGCATTAAAATCTCATTAGCAGTACTGGTAAATGTTCTAAGTATGTGAGCCTTATAGTCGTTACGTAATCGTGCAACAAACAAGCAAGAATGTACAAATACAACACTGTGTCGCCTGTTCACTATAACAATGCATTCGTAATTTCTGTTTAAAAATGTTCCCTAGGTTCTAGACTGGATATTGTACTTCAAACATTGTTGTATGTTAACAGTTTCTTAAGCATACTAGTAACGTGAAGTGAAACGTTTTATGGCAAAGACAAAGTTAAAAAGCAGATTATCTCTCAATAAATGGTTTTACATGTGAAATGTGGTGTAAACCTTTACTCTTCCTAGTACGCAGAGTTTCAACTTCAAAGCAATTATCATGTTGTTTACATCGGTAAAGAATGCTAAATCTTTTCTCAAGGCTAGCGTCTTTGTTATTTTTCCCTGAGCCAGCGGCCGCACGCAGCTGCCTGCTGTGCGAGTCATTGTCTGTCTCTTTGTTGGCGCGCGTCGTTATTGGGATTAGGAGACCTAACTTCTACGAATTCGCCTTGCCGAGAGGGCCCGGCTCTGTTAGAATCCCGCCAGTTCTGATGAAATTCACGTCTGTCGTTTTGTCGGTAGTTTACATAGTTTCTTGTTTGTCGGTCATGTGGTGGAGAATTTCTCCCTGAGTCGTAACTGCGCGCTGAACTGTTGCGTCTGAAGTTATTCTGTCTCCCTTGATAATAATAGTTCTGGTTGTCATATTGTCTATTTCTATGATTGTCTCTGTCATATTCATTACTACGGAAATGCGATCTTTCTCTGTAACTATTATTACTCTGCCAACGGTTGTAATACGGGTGGTGTCTGTTTTGTTCACGATTTGCGTTGTAAGAATAGCCTTGTCGTGTCCAGTTATTATTTCTTTCATCGTGGAATTGTGACAGATGTGACCTGTAATTGTTGTGATCCTGTTTCCGCGTTCCCCAATTGTCAGTGTCAATTTCCAATTCTTGTAACAGACCCTGAAAAGCTTCAATGTCATCTTTGCAACGTCCTGCTAAAATAATATGTCGTAAATGTTCAGGCAATTTGAGTAAGCAAATGCGGATGAGTTCTGAGGGGCTGTATGGGTTTGAAAGATATTGATTCTTGTGCAACATGTCTTCAAAATATTTCACAAGACTGGAGAATTCAGATTGTTCGAAATGTTTCATCATTATGATGCCATGTTTTACGCGGTCTTGTGTGGCTTGAGACCAATATGCTGAGAGGAAGGCATGATAAAATTCTCCTTCACTGTGACAATCATGAATGATCGATCGCATTCTTACAGCTGGTTCATTCTCTAAGTAGCCACACATAAATTCTAATCTGTGTTCCAACGACCAGTTGGGAGGAAAACAATGAGAGAATTGATGGAGCCATGCTTGTGGATGAATGTCGTTGCCAGAATTTTTAAATGTTTTGAATTTACGTGTAGTAATGAACAGCTTATAGTCAAAATCGTCATGTCGGCGAGTCGCATATCGGTCATTGTTAGGTCGTGTCGGCCGTTCCATCTCAAAATTCGGTGCACATTGCCAATTTCTTTCATAACTTCCGAAATGCCCTGTGTTATTATTTTGCGGCTGTTCCGTATTTCTATGTCCCTCTTCCCTTATTGGGGCGCGAGTGTCCTCTGAAATACGTAATTCTTGTATTACCTGTGTCAGCTGATCTTGTACTTCCCGGATTTCTCTTTGGTGTTGTGTATTAATTTGATTCTGATTTTGTTTGAATTTTCTTATTTGTTCATACTCTTCTGTGTCAGTGAAGGCTACGGGTCTTGTGTCATTCAGATCATCATCTACCTTTGTAGATAAGTTAGTGACCTGATCCGAAAGTTCGGCTACTTTCTCCGATAGTGTACTTATTTCTTCAGTGTGTTTTTCTGAACCAAGTTTCAGAGTATCTACTGTGTCCTTAAAGTTTTCCTGAGTTTTTGCAAGTTGCGTAACCAAATCGGTAGATGCAACTGAGTCAAATTTAGCTTGCAAGGTCTCATGATTTTCATGAACAATAATTTGCAGTTCTTTTATGGCTGCTTCGTGATTCTGTAATGCATTTTCATGCCGCGAAAATATAGGTTGAAAATGCTCACAAATTTGTGTTTTTACGTCATTACAGACTTTTTGACATTTCGATTCAATGTTATGTAACTCAGTAGTTAAATCTTCACGTGTTTGTTCAAGTGTTTGTTCCAATGAGTCTAACTTTTTAAGATTTTGTTCCACTGTGTCTAACTTTTTGAGATTTTGTTCCACTGTGTCTAACTGTTGCTGTGTTTGTCTCTGATTTTGTTCCAATGTGTCTAACTTTTGCAGCTTTTGCTGTGTTTGTCTCTGATTTTGTTCCATTTGTTGCATTAGTTGTAATAACAATGCATTAGTGTCTGGAATCTGTTCCTCTACTCTTTTCGGCAGTGCATTTGCACCGGCAACATTCACATTTTGACAAGCTGAAAATGTGTCTTGACTTATTTGAGAAAACGGTGAGGACGCAAAACCTGAATCTACAGTATTTGCAATATTGTGTTCTGTCATTCCCGATTCCTGAGGCGAGCTGTTGCCGACCGATCGATCGATAATGCTTCCCTGTTCACTACCTGTTTCACTGTCTACACCATTGTTTGCAGCCCGCTCCATTTCCCTATTCACAATTACCAAATTACTACTTTGAACATCAGTTAATTCATTACTCTGCGGCGCTAACACACTGCTCTCATTTTCACTGTCATTTCTCAGTTTACTTTGGAGCCTAGTATTACGTTTTTCACACGCCATTATTGTCACAGTATTTCACACGACAACACAGAAAAACACAATTTGAAGAGCAAAAATAAGAGAACACATTAACATAGCACTGAAATTAATATCTAGTTAATTACAGCTGCGAAATACTTGGTGCAAATCTATATGCATGCCACAACTGTTTTACTGTACAACAATGAAAGGCTACAACTACAAAGGAGATTCTCTCTACAATTACGCGCTAGCAATAAACAAAAGCTACACTAAATACACAAACTACAAGAAAAATCAGAAGATTCCAGTGAGGTATCCTGGGCTAAGGGTCGACATATGAAACGTCCCCTTTGAACAATTCTTACAAGACTGTCCTTAAACTGACACACAATATTTTGTTAGCGCAACGCAATCTGACTTTCAAAATTCCCTACAAAAGAATGGCCCTGACTAACATTAAACTATACCTTTCACAAATCACTTACCTCACAAAAATCTTCGCTGCTCAAGCTACTGCAATACAGCGAGCGCCACTACTGCCAGCTAAATAAAAGATTCAAACTATGGAAGGCACTAACTACTGATAGGGATAGTTAGCAAATGAAAGATATTAGTAGAGAACAAATAATGTATTTACCTTGATATCATCATATATAAATATAGCAGTTCATGCCAAATTACAAAACTCCGCCATCTCTCTCCCCACATCCACCACTGCTGGCGGCTCACCTCCAACTGCGCAACGCTACGCGCTGTTCACAGCCAGCTGCCTAACACTACAATGGCGAGTATTACAACAATGCAAAGCAGCCACAGACTGCACACAGCACAGCCAGTGATTTTCATATTGAGCGCTACGTAACGTTGCCAATAAGAAAACATAAACAGCCTACTTACATAGAGAAAACATAAACAGCCTACTTACATAGAGAAAACATAAACAGCCTACTTACAAGCTTTGTTCCTAACAATGTTTCTCAAGAGGAGCTACTGACTGGACCTATAACATTTGTTGGATGCAAGATTAACTTTTCATGTACTACCACAGAACTTGTTCCTGGTAATTCATGGTTAACACTTTCTATAGTACGTGGTAGTGATAAAGCACTGCAAGGATTGGAATCGTACTATGACAGATACCACATTCTCTTGTATGTTTGAATGTTTCTCGGTATCGCCTGCTTCATTTGAGTAAGTCAGCTGAAGAGTCCAATAACTTTTGTTTTTTGTTTTTTTGTTAGTTCGACATGTTGATGACGTCATACCTAAAAGCAGACGGGTGGTATCCCATGCTTCAGTAATAAGTAATTTTCGCTGCATTATATCCAATGTTGGAGTACCCTAAAACTTTTTTTTTAGAAAGAAAAGCACTGCTTACACTCAACCAAGGACAGCCCACTAGAGCCTCGAAGCGCTTCCTTGGGCCGACGTTGCCCTTCGCTAGCACAGAAGTAACGATGTTCTGGTGTGGGTGCTACCCGTTCGTACCAGGCCAGTTTCCGCTAAAAGATTTCTCTTGTAGCGCGCGGGCCGCACAGCTTTGTGGAGGGTTGATTGACGAGAGAACGCTTTTCCGTTAGCATTGGGCGGAGGCTTTCATGTTGTTTACCGCCGTGGGACGCTTCGCGGCAGGCGGCGTCTCGTCGCGGCGTTCGTGCTGATGACAGCAGAGTGTCGCTGGAGACGCCGGCGCCGCCTCCACCCACTGCGCCTGCGCACTCTCTCGCTCCGCCACTCAGGTCCCCGCGGTGCCTCGCAGCGCCCGCTAATGTTTCTCGCGATGTTTCCAGGTCGTCGGCTGCCGATGCCGCTGCCGCACAGCTTCGTCACGCCGTGATGCTGAGAGTTCCGTAGACGGCGAGAAAAGTACAGCGTTTGCCATAAATAGTAGGCTGGTACTTTAGCGTTTTTGGCTGCATGTTGATATCCCGGCTGTTATGTGTTTATTGATCGGTTGACATTTTAAATTTGTTCTTCGTATATCCATAATTGAAACGGACGACTTGGGACGTCAGCTAGTATAATATATGTTAAAAATTACGAAATTCCTCTAGCTGTATTAAGGTGTTGGTGTTATTGGCTACTAGTTTCGATGTCACAACACCATCTTCAGGCCCATACTTGTTGACAGCAACCGTGTGTGTCTAACACCAGTAGTCCATACGAAAGGCAAGTGAGTTACTACTTGCCTTCCGCATGCAACACGCCAATCTCACCACTTACTACTACTGTTAGACGCATACGGTTGCTGTCAACCAATATGGACCTGAAGATGGTGTTGTTACAACATCGAAACTAGTTGCCAATAAAACCAACACCTTAATAGAACTGGAGGAATTTCGTCATTTTTTAACATTTTTTAATTTGTAGTTCACTGTTTGAGTTTACACTGTTTGAGTTTATATATTGTTGTATTTCTTTGTTTGGATTTGGTGAGGGGAGCTGTGGGCACTAGAAAATGGAATACCAAGTGGAGTAATCGAAACATTTCCGACGTGTTTCTTCTGGCTGAATTCAGTAGGAGCGCGGGGGGGGGGGGGGGGGGGACAGCAGGGGAGGCAGCCAGCAACGCGTGCGCCATGAATGATGGGGATAATACCACTGGATAGAGCGCGGCAAGAAGATGGCCATCTCTACGTTCAGGAAGACGTTCTGTCTTTGACGAAGATAGTTTAAGCGCATTAATTAACAATGATCCACCTTAGTGTACTCGAGAACTGGCAATTGTGATGATCTGTCGTGATTCCACCTTCGTACGACGTCTGAATGCAATGGGGAAGGTTCTAAAATCGGATGTGTGGGTACTGTACGCTCTAAGCCGAAACCACAAAAATATCTGCTTCATCGTCATGAATTGGCTCGTGAACAACACCGACCATTCATATCTTGAGCCGGCTGTGGTGGCCGAGCGATTCTAGGCGCTTCAGTCCGGAACCGCGCTACTGCTACGTTCGAATACTACCTCGGGCACAGATGTGTGGGAAGTCCTTAGATTAGTCAGATTTAAGTAGTTCTAAGTTCTATTGAACTGATGACATCAGACGTTAAGTCCCATACTGCTAAGAGCCTTTTCAACCATTTTAATATCTTGTATCGTTACTAATGACGGGACATGGTGTCTTTATGCTAACGTAAGGGAATGATAGGAATGGTTGAGCCAAAACAAAGCAGCGACTCCACGCACAAGACGTGCGTGCGTCCTCAAAAGATAATGCTATGCACTGGTGGAACAGCGACAGTGTGATGTACTACGAATTGCTTCCAAAAAGGTGTAACCATCACAGCTGACATTATTGCCAAGAACTGAGGCGTCTTGCAGACTCAGTCCAAGAACAACGACCATGAAGACTGCATGAAATAATGTTACTCCACGATAACGCCAGCCCACATTCTGCTAGAATAATAGAAAACGTCACACAAAGTTGGATTGGGAAGTCATTTCGCTTCAGCCTTACTCATCTGATGTTGCGCTCTCAGATTTTCACCTTCTACGCTCTCTGTCCAATATTCTTCAAAAAATTGCCTTTCCGAATGAAAATGTTCTCCGAACATAACGAGACGAGGTTTTCGCCTCGAATCCAGGTGATTTCTACCATCGTGCTATCGAAAAGTTACCCCATTTTTGGCAGAGTTTTGTAAATACTAAAAGAGAAAATACATTGATAACTTAAGTCTCCGTTATATGTGTCTATTGTGTTTATTAAACTAACTGAAAAACGCTACGTACTTATGCACCAACCTAATAAATAGAGACAGGAATATAAAAAAGCGTGTTACATGTAATAACAGTAACACCGCCATCTGTATTTATTGGTTTTATTCATGTGCAACCAGTTTCGGTGTTACAATACACCAACTTCAGGCCCTTTATAGCTAAGGTTGATTACGTTGATGAAAGTAATCACTAACATACATTTGTAGCAGATCGAAAAATATCGGCATGTTCTGATCTTCTTATCGCCATTGGTGCGTACTTTAACGTAGTCAAATGAAAAAAAGGAACACGTGGACAACAGTAAATAAACTGTTTATTATTTCGAAAGTAATCGCCATAACTATTGGTCCATTTATGCCACTGCGAGACACTATAACGGTAGAGCCTCACCCTAGATCCATTTGAAACGTATGATACAACTTTTTTATGCATCCGGGTGGTTTTGGGACGATTCAGTGTTTCCTGGAGACTTTCGTGTGTGTTTTGGATGCATTATTCAGTTCAATTTGTCAAAATACAATTTATTATTTGTAAACACGTGTAGAATATTCTGGAAGGAAATATATTATGGCAATTGTCTATCGATTGTTGTCATTAACAAAATTATGTACAAGTTATAAATCAGAAACCTAGTTGAGAAGTTTAAGTAAGAGATATTTAGTAACAAAAGAGGCTGTGGAAATGTTGGCTGGTGCCTGTAATTACCTTAATTGTAGTTGATTGGTGAGTTGATAGAGAGAACCTCATTATCTTGAGAAACGGCTTAAAAATTATTACCAAGTGATGTATTATCATTTGTTATCTATTTTTATGTCCTCCACTGTAATTAATATCCTTTGTAATTACATTTCTAATTAACTCTCCAATTGTTTACACCACTTAACTTTCCGATTTTCAGAATTTAAGGCCTTATTTGTAAACTTTACGGATAAAAGTCGAGATTTGTAGTGTCATTGAATGTAATTACTTACTTAACTAAAATAATAAAAGAGACATTATTGTAATTAAAGTTCAGATTGAATTTTTTATATTTAAAACTACAGATAATACTAAAAATTTATGTAATACGATATAGTATTTTATACCTTATTCGGCTGTAACATCAGTTTCTTTACTTTTTGTAAGTTTTAATTGTAACATCAAAATTGTACATAATTAATAATGGGCTATTTTGAAATTTATTGTTAAAATTCTAAATAAAGCGAAGCAGCGGGGCTGCAAGTTGGTTGTTGAGTTATTGTTCTTTCAGTCAGTCAAAGAGTTCTTTGAAGTATGTCAGTCAGTATGAGATATCTACTCTGCAGCGGAGTGTGCGCTGATATGAAACTTCCTGGCAGATTAAAACAGTCTTCCTGACGGAGAACTAAAGCTATGAGGACGGGGCGTGAGTCATGCTCAGTTGGTAGAGCACTTGCCCGCGAAAGGCAAAAGTCCCGAGTTCGAGTCTCGGTCCGGCACACGGTTTTAATCTGCCAGCAAGTTTCAGGTCAGTCAGTGTTTTGTTAACGTGACGAGTATGCAGTTCAGTTGTCATTAAATTTTGTGAAGTTGGAAACTGTTATATCCTTTCATCAAATGAACTCCAGGAAAAGTTAATTTAAGTAACGTTCAAGAACAAAACATCGTTACTACACGACGGTCAACGCCTTAATGGAAAAAAGTCTGTGGTGGCCTACGGGACCATTATTGTACTGTACTCCTATTCGTTCAAAGAAAAGCGATGACCACAAATATCTTTCTACAGGGTTCCAAAACTACGAAAATTGCATGGGCAGGAGTCTGTAGCGTATGGAGGATGTTATGCGATAAGGGCTTTCCAGCGAAACTTACGCAGCATACTCGAAAGAATCTTACTGTTCAATTAGGTTAGCTCAGAAACAACTATGACAACATGGGGGCGTGTCCAAAGGTTATCAAGATTCGAGTAAGCTGCAGGAATTTCTCGTGGGAGCCTTTTTGATCCTCCAGACAGTCTCGATGTCCCCCGATGCGATTTCCATATTTTTTTGGAGCCCTGAAGAAAGACCTGTGCTCGTCAATTTGCCGTGGCCGATAACTGGGTGCAATCATGGTCTCATAGGTAAACATTGTTTCATGATGGCGTTGACCACCTAGTTTCAAAGTGGGATAAATTTATTAACTGGTATGGCGATTACTTTGAAATAATAGTTACTTATTTTGCCATCTACTTCGTTTTCAGTTGCCTGAACCTTTTAAAATCACTCACCACTGCCACTCGGCGCTAGCGGTTATTAATAATCTTATTTGGCTAGCAGTGTCACCAATTAAAATCACCACGATGTATTAACGAATGTGCCCTTAAACATATTTGTCCAGTTTGCTAGCTTCAGAATATGTTTGTATGATAGTGAAGATACTTGCAAAAACATGTATTCAGAAAGAGCAATTAGAAGTAAATTAGTTAGCACTAAATGGTAGGAAGTCATTGTTTGTAAGAAGTTGGGTTCTTGATGAAAGTTAAAGTATTAAAGTAGACTCAGAAGACACTAATCTCTGACGCGATGAAGTGGTAAGATTGTGGAGCCGGCACGTAATAATCAAATGGTCATTACTTCGTTATGTCATTATGAAAATTCTTTTAAACTGTCTGTGCGTGATTTCCACCTACATCCACCGTTTACAAAAACCTGAAAACTATTTTTGCTCTAATCAAAATATCCACGGGTGTACTGCCGGTCTACAGTGTCCACCGGGCACAATATTTCGGCGATGATACATGTCGCCATCATCAGGCGAACTGACGGACTGAGCTCCTCTGAAAGTGCCGGTACGGAGATCCGTACGCTAAGGCTGCTCATGGGGAACTGGGTTCGGTCGCGGCGGCGGCCGATTTAAATACCCTCCGCCCGATTTAAATACCCTCCGCCCGCGGCGCCCTCCTTCCGCCGTCCGCGCCCCGCGCCACGGTCGCGTGGTGGAACAGATTGCGAAGGCGTCCGTGATGAGATCGGTGTGATGGCTCTGTCCGCCGTGGTCGTCACAACTATATGTTTGTTCGATTTATTCTTGATTAACCCAATCGCTGGTTGCCAAGCCTTGCTAAGATTATAGCCACAGTCACGGTTTATGAGGTCATCATTGGTGCGAATTTCGATGGCCTCTCTAACAACGCTATCCCAGTATCTCGACGTCTGTACCAGAATCCTCGTGTGTTCATACTCCATAGCGTGATTTTCCGACAAACAATGTTCAGCGACCGCCGACTTGCTCGGATACATCAGTCGAATGTGCCTATGGTGTTCACGGCATCGATCCTTGACGGTACGCATCGTCTGACCAATATACGACTTGCCACATTGACACGGAATCTGGTACACGACGGCCGTCCTCAAACCGAGGTCATCTTTGGCGCTCCCCACCAGTGCACGAGTATTATTCGGAGGACAAAACACAGTTTCGACCCGGTGTTTCTTCAAAATGAGGGCGATTTTCCCCGAGAGCGCGCCTGTATATGGAATAAACGCAGTGCCTACCTCCTCGCTCGTGATTTCATCCATCTCCACAGGTTGTGCTGTAGTGGTTGCGCGGAGAGCACGTTGAATCTGCCACTCTGAGTACCCGTGGATACTTTGATTATCAAATACGCCGGGAGAAACTCAAGAATCATATTTTTGCTCTTATCCAGAAAGTGATGTAAAACACAATGACCCTAATCTCCAGTAGACAAGTCCACATTACTATCTTTGCACTCTGAAAGACAATGTTCTTCCTTAGGTATCCGGTGAGATCAGGAAGTATGCGACTACAAACAGAAGTATTGAGTTTTTACTGAGTGATATATTCTGTAAGTCTCATTCACAAAATATAATTATTTTTATTGTAACTAATACCCCTATTGGAAACAGCACTATCAACAGATCAGAGGCGACCTCTATCGGAAGTTCCAAGTTAAGTGGTCTATCGCACCGACTTCTAGTCACCAAAAGTTAATTACTCGTCTTAAAAGTGGAAAATAATATTGCCACTTGCCACACAGTTTCGTCATCAATATGAGCGGCACACAAACAGTTACTTCTGTGAAACCAAGGCGATCCCCCACAGCTTATAGTCCTTGCGAGTTCACTTCCTACTTTTACCGAAAACGCATTTAGTCTGCCCAGCTCTGACGTCATCCGAGGCACAGTGCATGGAAGCGTCTGACTGACGCGAACAGGTTGATATCTGAGAGGTGTGTCCTACCACTTCCTGTCCGGCTGTATTTATATAGGGATATAGCGGACCAGCAACCGGAAAATCTTTTATCAACCACTCTACGCACAGGTAGCAGTATCTAAATGGTTCCTTTCTCGAAGATTATTAATTAACAGCTCTGTCGTTTAACAACCTTCTTCTTTTATATGAATAGAGTTCAGTTTGCTTTAGGTAATGAAAAAGTTTTTGCTCGATTGCATTGAAAATTTGCCGGCTAGAAATTTTCTGATGGAACGGACAGTGAGACATGACCTCTGGACTGCTTCTTTAAGATTTGTTGTAACGTTTGTTATTTACAATACAGTCTTGAAACTTTGTACAGTTGTATTATTTCGTAAATCGTATCGAGTAATGTAATTAGAACTTTCAATTACAAATACAAATGACATTTAATCTACCATGAATAAGGACGTTTTCTTTCCAAATTTGGTTTTTCTTAAATAACTCGTAAACTAATAGAGGTAGCTCATTGGTGTCATATATTTAATACTTTTACATGAAACTGAGGCTACATACAAATTTTCAGCTTTCTGAGTCTAATATTTTGTGGCATTAACTATTAGTAAAAAAGCCGATTTCAACCAAATATTGCTCTGATCAAGTCGAGAGTTGTAACTTTTATCTGTTACCGACATCAGCATATTCTGAACGATTTCTAGCTTTCTAGTTTTATTATTCACCACTTTTTATTTTTTCTTATCATCATATACTTCGCCTATCAGGTTTATTTGATCGTTCTGAGATTTTTCAGTGTTAACATTAATACACTTAAGCATATACTGACGAAGATTGGAAAAGTTATTTTAATTCTTAATTTCGATATTAAATTATACTGCAATCCTTTTTATGTTAAGCACCGGCGCTTTTTGATGACGTGGAGCTGGTAGCAGCGATCTGGAATAAGTCCCAGAACACTTACTTTCCTTTGTACCTCTTAAATGATACAGCGCTTGTTTCGCCTCATTTCCACCCATCCATTTTTTTTAATAAATTGTCTTTGAAAAAAAATCAAGTGTTATAAGGAAGCGATGTTACTATAGCCGACCTGTTTTAAATGCAACTGACGTAAGTTAAATATTCCTTGACACTACACCTACGACATTAACCTTATGTATCTATACACAGATAAACATAATATACTGGTTTTTACTTCGACTGCTACAAAATTAATTTTGTGGTTTAGAATTTTTGCACACTTTGCCCGAAAGAGAAACGCAAAAAAATGTTTCGCTTTTTTATATGTTTTCAGCACCCTCTCATTTAATCCCAACTGTAGATGCTGTGGTGTGTGTCCTCATGAACCACGTTCGCTAAAACATTTAAGGTAGGGGATGGGCTGTCGCTATGGTTGATGTCCTTACCGAGACACTGTTACAAAGAGGGGAAGGTGAGAAGTCACTATGGTTCGTGTCCTTTTCACTTCCTTCTCAATTCAGCTTTCATGAAGCCTCAATACCCCTGAGAAACAGATAACGTTGACTAAGCTTCTGCTCTCAGTTTATATCTAAGGGAGGACAAAACACATTATGAACTCTATTTTCATCTATAATTTAAAAAATTATTTGAGAATTTATCAAACAGAATTTTCTTTATATCAATTTCCTATTTGGGACATTACTTTTACATTATTATGCTCTGAGAATTTACATATTTTTTTTAAATACGCACATTTTAGGCTAGTTAACAATTTATTTCATTGTCCTACAAATAGCTTTGCTTATAAAATAGAGTAATCCTTGTAAGCTTTATCTTCATATGACTGAATTATTCTACCGATTAGTATGATATAGAAGTTATTTTGCTCGTCAGCACTTACTTTGCATCGTTACACATATAATTAAAAGCAGTTTTTATCATAACAGACCAACACTCTATAATTTTGTAATCTACATTTTTAAAACATTCGTTTATTTGTTTTGTTGTCTGTATGTGTCAATATTTATCTACTAATTGGCCATCTGTCTTAAGCAAGATTGCTCGTTTCTCAATCCTTTTTGCGAGACATGAAGGAATTACACATCAATTTTCCACTATTTTACCTTATATGTCAGCCTACTGAATACATTACTCCTATTTCTCCCTATTTTCATTTATCCATATATTTCACTTTTGTAAATGCTTTCTCCCATTTACCTTCGTCAGCCTACTAACTTCGTTAATTACAAATATTTTTGGTGTGATCATCGCACTACTTTCACATATATCCTTGAATTAATATCAAAACACTTTTGGTTTTCTCTGTTGTCACCATGATATCACATTCTCTTAACCTACAGACAACCTTAGTTTCAACATGAAAATTATTAATTAATGGAGAGTTTATTCTTTCAAATTTTAGGAATTTTCAGTTTCGATTACAGGTATCTGTATTTTGTCGTCATTAATTCTTTTTGTTGATCTTGTTTATTATTTGTTTACTTTAGCCATATTTTTCTATCATTGGTGATCATAAGTTAGACACTGTTCTTTTAAGATTTACGATCAACTATTGGAAACTAACTCTCATATTCACTTATAAGTCATCTTTTGGTTGTAATCATTTTCTGGAATGATTCTTATTTACTAGGAAGGTATTATAAACTAATAGCGTATGTATATTATGATGGCCTATGTTCCTTTCTTTCTATAGACAGAAGAAGAGAATGAAACGTGAAAGGGAAATAAAGTTTCATCCAGTTGGAACTGTACTGTACACCATACCGTGTATCTACCAAAAAGTGGAAACTCCCTCCAAAATCTAATTACTGTCCATTTTGAAAGGCTTCAAATCTACAATATTTCGGTCTTACATTTCGGATATTCAAATCGCTATTCATTTGCAAGATATTTCTATTATCCTTAATGGCCTTTGATGAACATGCATAAACTTGTTTCCTCCGCAGAATTTTTTTTAGATTTTTGTTTTTGTTTTTGACTAACACTAGTTCACCATGTTAAAATTAGTGGGAGAAGATTTTTCGTCTTTCCGTCTTTTTCTGTCCAAGCCTCTTTTAAGTATGTTTGCCCCAGCCTGTGCTCTCTTTTTATCTACAGGGCTCTGAAATACTACTGGAAAATTGGGTTCCTGGTTAAATGTTAGTTCACAAAGAGAAAACCTGTTGCATCATGTTTAAGGTTGTTGATGATTTCATCAATGTTACTTATATGATCGGCCCAAGTTGAAAGCTTTCTGGCACAATAAGTTCAACACAGTCTGTTTATCTCTGAGCACTCTTGCTCACATTTCCCTGCGGAAAATACGCCGAGATCTTCATATGATGAATTGGGATTTTCTAGACATGATTTAAATTTTTCAGATGCAAATTGCGGACTATTAACCAATAACAGACTCTTAGGTTTGCCAATATTTATGAAGCAGTCCTTTTACAGCCTTTCTAAAAGCGTTTTGCCATGAGCTCCCGTTATTTGAAATCGCAAGACATAGCTCCTAAAACCGTCAACCACCACAAGAACATGAGCACATTCTCCTTTGGACTACGCGAGGTGGCCCGGAAGATCGGTTAAACATAATTCCAACGGTTCACTAGGTTTTACACAGGGAATATTTCTCTGCACTATACTGTTCCTGCACATACCTTCTAACATACAACGCTGGATGCTATCCACCTTGCTGCTCCACGATGCATACGGTCCAAAATCATCTTTTCACTTAATTTAGCAGTACAATAGTCGTATCCTAGGTGCACGTGATCACCAGATCCCCATTTTCTGATGGAAAATGTATCTTCCATTCTACTGAATCTAATTTCCTTCTTGGGAATAAAATTCCTTTATGGAGGCAATGGTACAGCTCAATTTTGAATAATTAGTGACCCCTAAATGGATTTTAACTAATCTGAAATGATCATCATCATTTTGCTCCCTTCTTAAATTTTTAAATACTTTCTTCAAGGCACTTTTCTCCTCCGCCTCATGTATGGCGAATATGCACACCTCATTCCTATCTGCTCTAATTCCCTCCTTAACACCTCTTGATTGCTACCAGACTGTTCTTCCCTTGCATGTATTCAATCTCACGATCGAACTGCTGAAGGTACATAGCCTCTTGTTAGCCTTGGATATCTCAATTTGCAAGTTTTTAAAAGCGTAAGTGCCTTGTGACCACTATATATTATCAACTTATGGCCTAACAAATAAAGTTCATAAATCTGCATACCAAACACAATGGCGAGTGCCTCTAATTTCGCTCAGCAGGTTGCAGTGAACGGCTCTCAGATGCGATGGATTTACTTATCTCTTGGTTGTCTTCTGTCTTCATCTGGAATACATCCACTGCAATCCTGTAACCATTCGGTACTTTTCGGTATTGTTGGAACTCAGGGGTCGTATGAATACCCAACATTATGGTCAAATACGTTCGTGGAAGACGAGGCATATGGAATGAAAACTGATAACAGGTTCAGACGACACGTGGCAGTTCTATGATAACGCCATGAAGCATAAACCAACAGACAGTACGCTTATTCCGTCGTTGGAATAATACAGAAATCTGCCTGTCATATACATCACAAACTGGTTTGTCCTCTTTATGGAGAGTGCGCATTTCCTTCATATGACAATGTCCTAACTAATCAAGCTGAGATACAAATGTTTCTGCATTGAAACATTACTATGTCGAACACTCTAATAGCTCAGGTTGCTCTTTGCGAACTGTTGTGTGTGGAGGATTACACTGATCAATTCACAAAGTTAGCTTCGTTCTTCCCAGGCTGCATTAAATGGGAGGTTTGCTTATTTCGCGTTTTCTAACCCTCGCAAACCATTTGATTTTCAGAAACTTGAATTTTCTGATTTTCAGTAAAGTATAATACCAACTCAAGGAAACGAAAAAAATTAAAAGTTGTTAATTGTTGTTGTCCTTTGTTAACAATATACTTCCTAAAGAGTTACTGATGTGAATGAAGGGTTCTGAACTCGGAAACATACTTAAGCATATTTTTAACGTACCAACGCACTATTAGTCATGTGTACTACCATGGGAGAGGGTACTACGTGACTACAAGAAAAAATTTAAAAAATGGAAATTAGTTAATTATTGTTGGCTTTCACTCACAACACACTTTTTAAAGAGACGCCGATGCGTGAGTAGGGTCCTCAACTAAGTAGGATCCTAACTTGTAAATAATGAATATGACACTCTTGTGAAAGTGACTTCAACTACCAAGTCTATATATGGTTTTGACAGAAAATTTGAAACAGTTGTGGAATCTGGTAGCAAGTTAAAAGCAACAACATTTTTCAGAATTTTAAAATGTAAACCACCTAACTAGATTACAATATTTTCAAGAGCGCAAAAGTAGTACCATGCACCTCTCCTCCACACCCCCCCTCCCACCCCACCCCTATCCACCCCAATCTTCCCATCTTGCAGTAGCAAGGGTCACTCGAAATAGCGGTATGCGGTCTGACTGAATTATCTTACTTTAAGAATTAGAATAATGAATCTTCGCAATAAAAAACGATTTGGGAGTCATACTGTCATCAATTCTAGCCTCAAAAATTCGTGAACTGTAACTGTCATTTGTGTAGCACCATGAAAGTTCACTCGAACATGCCTATACGATTTTGATTGCATTACGATGAAAACTCCAGAAAGTGCCACTCAAAATTTAATATCTCTAAGAGTTCGAACAGAAACATATACCGAGGCTTGATTGAGTTTTAGATCTATTGATAATATGAAATAGGGACTCGTAACAACAACAAGGGGTCCGCCCTATAGTTCGTAATAGAATGAGTAATGAGCTAGCCTGTTTCGGGCGATCCATTCCTAGCATGCTTGTGGCTGGTTGGTGCAGTCAGCCAATGATTTAATATTTAATTAAGTATTGAGCTTTGAACTTGAATTTAGAGTTAATTGAAATCATAATTAGAAATCCGTCAGAGTGGATAACGACATCAGCATAGTTGGAACTCTGCTTAAATATTTAAACAGCTCATACGTATAATTAATGTTACGCGCTTCACGCCGATCATAGAAGGTGATTCACCGCCCTCTTTATACGCCCTAGCGCGCCACTGCTGCCATACACACCACCCTTACCTTCATGACCAACCAAGGGATGACTGTTACCTGTGCGCTAACTCAGAGCGATATGAGCCTGCAGATACTGTATGATCAATTTTGATCAAGCAAAGGCTGAAATGTGAAACACATGAAACAATCTCTCCTAGGTGATAGCGATCTCTCCTAGGCGACAGCGTCAATACCGCCAAACCATTTGCTTCACTGTATGCGGGATTATGCAACTCGTTGCTTATATCTAACCACACTGAGTTGACGAAAGTCACGGGATGGCGATACGCACACACATAGATGGCGGTAATATTCCATACACAAGCCACAAAAGGGCAGAGTGTTGGAGGACCTGCTATTTCTACTGAGGTGGTTAACGCGAAAAGGTTTCCGTCGTGAACATGGCCGCACGATGGCAACTAAAAGCCTTTGAACACGGAATGGTAGTTGATAGATGCATAAGACACTCCTTTTCGAAAATCGTCAGTGAAGTCAGTATTCCGAAATGCTCAGTGTCGAGAGTGCGCCGAGAATACCAAACTTCACTAAGGACAAAGCAGTGGCCGATGATCGTCACTTAACGACCGAGAGCAGCGGTGTTTGCGTAGTTTTTCGTGCTAACAGACAAGCAACACTGCGTGAAATGACTGCATATCAACAGGGGGCGCACGACGAACCTTGTCGTTGGGAGAGTGCTGCGGAATGTGGTGGTAATGAGCTATGGGAGCAGTCAACCGACGCAAGAGTCTTTGCTAACAGCACAACATCCCCTCCAGCGCCTCTCCCGGGCTCGTCACGATGTCGGCTGGAACCTAGATGATCGTGAAAACCGTGGCGCTTTTTGGAAGAGTCCCGATTTCTGTTGGTATGAGCCGATAGAGTTTGAGAGTGGCGCATACCACACGAAACCATGGACCGAGGCTGTCAACAAGGTACTCTGAAAGCGTTGGTGGCTTGGGCTGTGTTTACAAGGAATGGACTTCGTCCTCTGGTCCAACTGAACCGATCATTGACTGAAATCTGTTAAGCTCAGCTACTTGAAGACCATTTGCACCCGTTCTTGGACTTCATACTCCACAAACAATGATGGAATTTTTATGGATGACCATGTGCCTTATCATTGGGCGACAACTGTTCGCGAATGGTTGAAGAATATTCTGGACAATTCGAGCGAATGATTTGACCACCGAGATCGCCCGACATGAATCCCATCGAACATTTATGCTAGAAAATTGAGAGGACAGTTTGTGCACAAATCCCTGTACCGTTAACATTTTCGAAGTTATGGATGGCTATAGTGTTACAGCAGCAGCATGGCTCAATATTTCTGACGGGAGTTCCAAAGACTTGTTGAGTCTATACCATATCGAGTTGAGTTGCCTGCACTACGTCGTTCAAAAGAAGGTCCAAAAAGACGTTAAGAGGTATCCCATTGTAACACGCCAAGGAGGAAATGGTGTAGATATGCAGTACTAATAAAAGCTAGCCCTTAGCACTCGAGACTACAACACTCCCTAGACACGGGAACGGGGCTGGGTATTTAACGACCGTGTGCGTCAACCCACGCACCCCGTTCTTCCCCCGGCGATTGATCTGCACTGCCTGCTACGTTGTGTCCTGTAGTCACTATTGTCTAGCAGGGAGAGGAGCCACTCACAACGACAATGTTCACAGTTCCACAATGGACGGGATCAGTATTTCTACTCCAAGTACGTGTCCTTCGTGACGTGTAAGGTTGGTGTCTAAACCATGGCACCAAAGGCAAAAACACGGTGCATAATCACTGTTCAGCTTATGTATTACCAGTCGACGATTGGCACAGTTCTTCAAACATTACTATACAATTGAATAGCTTGTATAAGAGAGTGCGCGGGACCGAGTCGCGACGCGAATCCTCCATAAAATTTCGGGTAAGGTATACGAACGAGAAGGTACCTGCGCTCGTGATATTCCGCCAGTCATCACGATATGTGTTTTTTTTTCACATAGAACTTGTAATTAGAATCATACCAGTCCACTCTATTTCTCCGTAACCGTCGCGACGCGGTTGATTGTTGTTCTCCCGACACGACACACGATCCTGAGAAACATCACCTTTTGGATAAACATTGATACTGCGTCGTGAACACTGACATTAAACGCAAAACTTCCGTGGCAAGCATTTTCAATTACTTCATCGTAACTTGTAAGATACGTGCTGCAGCCACGGCGTCAACACAAGTCCCCTACGCTCCACGAAAGCTACGCCACGACTCCCCATTGTTGCTCTGCGCTCGGCAGAGAGGTGACTACCGACAGACAACGATACAATTCAATGCTTACACCATTACTTTTGTCGTCTCAGTGTAATGTTCCCGTTAACATCAGAGTCATATGAAAAGACAGGTGGCCGTCATAAACAGCGGGTTAAATTCCATGTAGATATCTTATGAGGACATCAGGTAGAGCTGTGTAACTGTGGATTGTACGGCTAAGACAGATCCAGTATTCTTATTAACTTCCTCACATGCTCACTGTTGGGTTACATCTCAGAGTACGAATACATTCTATTAATAAAATTAAGTTTCATTTTGTAAATCGATCCAAATGCAATAACGGTGGGATACTAAAAGCCCCAATAAAATAAACCGTCTACGTCTACATCTACGACTACACTCTGCAAGTAAAGGGTACTACATGTACCATTGTCACTCCCTCTTTTCTTGCACCAGTGCCGAATGTTTCACGGGAGAAGCGACTGGCAGTAAGCCTCTGTGTGCGCTCGAATCTCTCTGATTTTACGTTCATCGAGTTTTCGCAGGATATACGCACGAGGAAGCAATGCATTGGTTGACACTTCTAGGAAGGTTCACTCTCGGGACTTCAAGAGTAAACCACGCCGTGATGCAGAGCTATTCTCCCGCAGCATCTGCCACTGGTGTTGGGTGAACATTAGGTGGCACTTTCGCACTTACTACGAGAACTTGTTATGGAACGTGCTGCTCTTCTTTGGATCTTCTCTATGAATCATATCTGGTACAGCTCCTACACGGCCGAGCAATATTCATATGTTGGTCGAAAGAGGGTTTTGCAAGGTACCTCTCTCGTTGACGGACTATATTTCCTGACAATGCTTCCTATGAATCTCAGTCTGGAATCTGCCTTATCACCGATTAATTTTATGTTGTCGCCCCACTCCTTACGCAGACCCCTAGATATTTTATGGATGTACCTACTTCCAGTGAAAGTTCTGTAATCATGTACTCATATGATAAAGAGTGATTCTGTATATGTACACGCAATACTTTACATTTTTTAATGTTAAGGATCAATTGCCACTCACTGCAACAAGGGTCGTTCCGCTGCATGTATTGCTGTACGTCGCTACAATCTTCTAATGTGTTTTCTGTGTAAATGGCAGTGTCATTCGTGGAAACATCGAAATGGCAGATATTGAGATAACCGATCGCGGAATTGAAAAGCAGCTACAATAGCTTAGTAGTGAAAGGCGTCATGTCCAGATGAGGTTCTATAAGAATTATGCGAAAGAACTTGCTCCCCTTCTATCAATAATTTATCGTAGATCTCTTGAGCAACTAAAGGTACCTAACGACTGGAAAAAGCGCATACAGGGTGCTACAAAAAAGTACGGCCAAAATTTCAGGAAACATTCCTCACACACAAATAAAGAAAAGATGTTATGTGGATATGTGTCCGGAAACGCTTAATTTCCATGTTAGAGCTCATTTTAGTTTCGTCAGTATGTGCTGTACTTCCTACGCTCAATGGAGCACGTTATCATGATTTCATACGGGATACTCTACCTGTGCTGCCAGAACATGTGCCTTTACAAGTACGACAAAACATGTGGTTCATGCACGATGGAGCTCCTGCACATTTCAGTCGAAGTGTTCGTACGCTTCTCAACAACAGATTCGGTGACCGATGGATTGGTAGAGGCGGACCAATTCTATGGCCTCCACGCTCTCCTGACCTCAACCCTCTTGACTTTCATTTATGGGGGCATTTGAAAGCTCTTGTCTGTACAATCCCGGTACCAATGTAGAGACTCTTCGTGCTCGTATGGTGGACGGCTGTAATACAATACGCCATTCTCCAGGGCTGCATCAGCGCATCAGGGATTCCATGCGACGGAGGGTGGATGCATGTATCCCCGCTAACGGAGGACATTTTGAACATTTCCTGTAACAAAGTGTTTGAAGTCACGCTGGTATGTTCTGTTTCTGTGTGTTTCCATTCCATGATTAATGTGATTTGAAGAGAAGTACTAAATGAGCTCTAACATGGAAAGTAAGCGTTTCCGGACACATGTCCACATAACATATTCTCTTTCTTTGTATGTGAGGAATGTTTCCTGAAAGCTTGGCCGTACCTTTTTGTAACACGGACATGTCCCTAAGAACAGATACCATCGGTGACCGTGCAGCTCTCTAGAAATAAATTATAAATCAAGACCTTAAGCTGTCGACAAGTATTGATACACATCAATGGGGACAGTTGAAAATGTCTGCTGCGACCGGGACTCGAACCCGGGATCTTCTGCTTACATGGCAGATGATCTATCCATCTGAGCCATCGAGGGCACAGAGGATAGAGCGACTGCAGGGACTCATCCTGTGCACGCTACCCGTGAGAGCCACATTCCCAACTTAATGTCTACACACGGCATTCATAGTGTGTAGAAAAAACGCAAGTCATTCCCGTTATTAAGAACGGCCATAAGACAGATCCACACAATTATAGACCTGTATCGTTGACATCAGTCTGTTGTAGAGTAATGGAACATGTGTTATGCTCAAGAATTACGGCGTATTTGGAAAATGAACATCTCCTCTATAAAAATCAACATGGAATTCGCAAACAGATCCTGCGGAACTCAGCTCGCTCTGTTCCTCCATAAGATCCACAGTACAGTGGACAACGGCGCTCAGGTTGATGCCGTGTTCCTATATTTAAGTAAGGCATTTGACACCGTCACGCACTGCCTCTTAATGAAAAAAAATTACGAGCTTACAGAGTATCGGAGCAGACCTGCGATTGGATTCAAGACTTTCTTGCAGATAAAAGTCAACTCGTTGCTCTTAACGGCACAAGAACGACAGCTGCAAAGGTAACATCCGGAGTACCACAGGGAAGTGTGCTAGGACCGTTACTGTTTACAATATATATAAATGATCTATTAGAAAGCATCGGATGCTCTTTAAGGCTATTCGCAAGGGATGCAGTTCTCTATAGTAAAGTAGCAACACAAGAAGATAGTAAGTATTAGCAGAACAACCTGTAGAGAACTCTGTCAGTTGACACTGGACGTAAATAAATGTAATACGTTGCTCATACGAGTATATAGGAAAAGAGATCCACAACGGTACAGCTACACTATTGATGACAACTGGAGACAGCGTCTGCCGTAAAATATCTGGGCGTAACTATCCAGAGCGACCTTCAGTGGAATGACCACTTAAAACAGTGGGAGAAGCAGATACCCAACTCACATTCCTCGGGACAGTCTTGAGAAAATGTAACTCATCCACAAAGGAAGTGGGTTATAAGACGCTTGTTCTCCCAATTCTTTAGTATTGCTCATCTATCTGGGATCCCTATCAGCTACGACTGATAGAGGAGACAGAGAAGATCCAACGAAAAGCGGCACGTTTCGTCAAGAGAACGTTTAGATGGCGAGAGAGCGTTGCGGAGATGCTAAACAAACTCCAATGGCAGCGTTACAAGGGCGCCGTTGTGCACGAAGGAGAGACCTGCTATTGAAATTTCGGGACAGCCCTTTTCAGGATGAGTCGGACAACATATTACTTCCCCCCATATACATCTCGCTTATTGCCCACAAGGAGAAAATTCGAGAAATTACCGCCAGTACAGAGGATTACCGACAATCCTCCTTCCCACGCAATATTCACGAATGGAACCGGGTTACAGGGATCAGATTGTGGTACCGAAAGTACCCTCTGTCATACCCCATTATGTGGCTTTCGGAGTGTGATGTAGATGTAGCTGTAGAAAACGTCATGTAAGTTTCAAGGTTATCTACTGGGTTGTTCATTTATATTGTGAGAAGTAATAGTGCTGTGACACTCTCTTCGGGTTCAAAATGGTTCAAAAGGCTCTAAGCACTATGGGACTTAACATCGGAAGTCATCAGTCCGTTAGAAATTAAAACTACTTAAACGTAATTAACCTAATGACATCACACACATCCATGCCCGAGGCAGGATTCGAACCTGCGACCGTAGCGGTCACGCGGTTCCAGACTGAAGCGCCTAGAACCGCTCGGCCACATCGGCCGGCTCTTGGGGTTTGCTTATTTTTACGTGTGAACAATTCTCCTCGCTAAGAATCACATTCTATTCTATGCAGTCACACGGTGAGATATTCCACACGATCGTATCTAGTTTACTAGGTGACAATGCGGAGCTATATTGAGACACCATCTACCCGACCGCTTGTTCCTATGTGTTTTCTGGGTCTCATGGACGAAGAGAGTGAGCTTGGTTTCACACGACCTTTGTTTTCGAAATTCATGTTGTTTCTTACAGAGGAGAACGTCGGTCTCCAGAAATGTCTCCTTAGCTGAATTGTCAGCACGTCTCACTGTTACGCAGTGGGCCCGGGTTCGATTCTCGGCCGGGTAGGAGATCTTCCCCGCTGGGAAACTGAGTGTTATGTTGTGCTTATCATTATTTCAGCCTCATCGAAACGCAAGTAACCCAACGTGGCGTCAGTTGGAAAGACTTATAACTCGGTTGTCGAATTTCTCCAGGTGAAGACTCCAGGTCATCAATGCTATACAAAAATTTCATTTTTCCAGTCTCCAGGAATGTCATAACACACCAGCATAAAATAAGTTCCAAAATTCTACAACAGACCGAGGTCAGAGGTACAGGCTTACGGTTTTGTGCGTCTGTTGGAAGAAAGTTCTTGGAAACGGTAATGACCTGTGTTTTTCCCCTAATCATTATAAACATTCACTCCTCCAGAGACCTACTTTTCTCTGCTAGTAGAATGGAGGCCAATTCTTTCACATGCTCCGTACAGAATCGTGTTGGTATACCATCAGGTCCAGTGGCGTTTCCTCTGTTTTTCGATTTCAGTTGCTTTTCTGTCTCATGGTCACTTATTTCGATATCTGTCTCTTTTTAGTTCGTGCGACGATTTAGAGGAGGAGCTGACGTGCGATCTTCCTCTGTGAAACACTTTTGGAAGAAGATATCTAGTATTTTGGCATCACTGGTGGGGCAGAAAATGTTCTTGAGCAGATTAATTGATAGAGTGATCAATAGAATAACTGTGTTAATAAAACCAAAGATCAACATGCTAAACCCATCAGGTTTAACTGCAAAGATATCAGGGAAGTCAACCTGAATCTGAATCTCGTCCTCCTGCTTCCCGATGTATAGTTGCAAAGACAGACAGTGCATAGATGCTTATCAGCAGTAACAGTTTTCACCACTAAGCTATCATTCGATCATTACTTCGCAAATTATTACATTTTTCGCGATTAAATGAAGTTACTTACGGCTACTTCCGAGTTCAACGTGTGTGAGCTGTACTGAATTATTTCTCTGCCTACTTTCACCCACCTGATTAAACACGACTCTTATTTTTGGTCGATTCACTAGCGCTCTGTTTTGGACCCCTAGATAGCCTCGTAGGGTGGCAACAAGGCTCGTCCTAGTTTCGGTACCGTTACCAGTATGATAACGAGCACGTTTAGCTGACTGGCATCTCGCAGTTCGTGTGTGAAAGCCAGTAAATAACTTGTTCTCCCCTTTTCTTTTCTTTTCTTTTCTTCTTTTTTGGTTAGTTAGGCACATACACGTAGATCGTCTGAATTATGCTATTCTTAAAATGTTGTTCAACGAGTCAGTGTGCAGGATGCATATATGTATGCAACATTCAACTACTTTTAAATAGAAATTCGTCAATGGAATGGAAGGATTTGTTCAGGAGAAACGAATTAAACTTTAATTTAGAACATGCTTTTCTACCTACTAGACATTTTATGCTGTTGGACAAATTAGCAATGATTGCGAGGTATTGAATTCTTTTGTGAACCACTGACAGCTTTAACAATGGATAGTAAAGGTCATTTCCCTCTAGTGTTGTAGGTGTGGACATCGCTGTTCTTTTCAAACTGTGAGTTATTACTTACAAGGAATTTAATTTGTGAATTTATATATTGTGATGGCGTAGTTAAAATGCCTATCTGCTTGAAAAAACATGCAACTAACGTTTGTGGGTGAACCCTACATGTTACTCTTACTGCTCGCCTTTATGCGATCAGTATTTTCTTTCTAAGTGATGAATCATAGCAGAACATTCTTCCGTAAGACATTATTGAGGGGAAATATGAAAATATACGAGGAGGCTGATTCCTTTGTTTCTAATATTAACAATTACACGAACAGCGAAAGTTTGTTGTTGTTGTTGTTGTCGTCTTCAGTCCAGAGACTGGTTTGATGCAGCTCTCCATGCTACTCTATCCTGTGTAAGCTTCTTCATCTCCCAGTACCTACTGCAACCTACATCCTTCTGAATTTGCTTAGTGTATTCATCTCTTGGTCTCCCTCTACGATTTTTACCCTCCACGCTGCCCTCCAATGCTAAATTTGTGATCCCTTGATGCCCCAAAACATGTCCTACCAACCGATCCCTTCTTCAAGTCAAGTTGTGCCACAAACTTCTCTTCTCCCCAATCCTATTCAATACCTCCTCATTAGTTACGTGATCTACCCACCTTATCTTCAGCATTCTTCTGTAGCACCACATTACGAAAGCTTCTATTCTCTTCTTGTCCAAACTAGTTATCGTCCATGTTTCACTTACATACATGGCTACACTCCGTACAAATACTTTCAGAAACGACTTCCTGACACTTAAATCTATACTCGATGTTAACAAATTTCTCTTCTTCAGAAACGATTTCTTGCCATTGCCAGTCTACATTTTATATCCTCTCTACTTCGACCATCATCAGTTATTTTACTCCCTAAATAGCAAAACTCCTTTACTACTTTAAGTGTCTCATTTCCTAATCTAATTCCCTCTGCATCACCAGATTTAATTCGACTACATTCCATTATCCTCGTTTTGCTTTTGTTGATGTTCATCTTATATCCTCCTTTCAAGCTGAAGTAGCTAAACTTAATTGGTTGAGAAACGCAGTAACACACACATTCAGATTCAAGTTTTCGTCAAGACGTACACCGAAAAAATTTAGGGAGAGTCCATTTTCTGAGAACCACTTACTAATAATGATACTTTGGAGAAAGTCATTTGCAATCTCAGCTGTTTCAGAACCACTTGCTAATAATAATTCTTTAGCAATCGTAATTTGCAATCTCTTCTGTTGCTTTCTTTCTAACGGGATTTTGATACTAGTATCACTGCAGATCGTACCAATTCTGCGTATTAAATTTTAAGTGGTAGGTCTTTCACATATTTAAGGAATAGGAATGAACCCAAGGTCGAACCCTGTCAGATTCCGTTTCTGATTTCTCCCAATTCACTTAAATTTTCTACCCTTCCAACATTGTTTAAATCACCCAGCACAACTTTTCCCATTCTGCTTGTTGAATATGACGAAAATCAGCTGTGCGTAAAACCATCAATGCTATAAAACTTAGTTTTTCCAACAGCGTGCCATAATCTATGTCACTTATTTGCTTAGAACAACTTTTCTAAATTATGTCTGAAATTCCGTCGCCATTACATGAGCTTTCTGTTTTTAGAATTTTTATAGTTCTATTAATTCCACTGCAGGATGTTGGTGCTTGAAGGTTCACAGAACGCTGTTCTTGATATATTCTCTTGCTTCTTCAACTCAATCATTTAATCCTGGTTTTGGCGGTAAATTTTGAAAGTGATTATTAAAAGTACTCACAGCCGGTCACAAAATTGTCATTTAGTTTAATTGTAAGTCATCAGCCCTCTGACAGCTTTCATGAGGCCTGCAACTCTGTGCCAACCTCTTCATTTCATGGTAACATTTGCACCCTACACACTCAATGATTTGTTGGATGTATATCAACCTCTATCTTCCACTAGACTTTATCCCCTACTAACGTGGAAGTTATTCCCAGATGTTTTAACACATGCCCTACCATCCTGCTCCTTCTTGTTGTCAGTGTTTTCCATTATGTTACCTTCTTCACCTCCTCTTTTCTTACAGTAGCATTCCATCCAATTTCCAACATCCCCTACAACACATGAGAAACGCCTAGATGCTCTTCTTTTCCTCCATTGCCACCGTCCACGATTTACCACAGTAAAATGTTGTCCCGAAAGCGTGCTTTTTCCGGTATTTCTTCCTCAAATTAAGTCCAATGTTGGATAGTAGTATACTGCTTCTGGCCAGGAATGTTCACTATATCCGTGTTAGTCTGCTTTTCATGTCCTCGTTTCGCGCACCATGTGTTGTCATGACAGCAGAATTCCTTAATTTCATCTTCATCGTGGACGCGATTTTCAATGTTTGTTACTAATCACATTCCTAGTATTACGCATTACTTTCGTCTCTTTGGATTACTCGCAATCCATAATTTGTAATAACTAGTCTGTTCAAATGATACAAATAGCTCTAAGCACTATGGGACTTAACATCTGAGGTCATCAGTCCCCTATACTTGGAACTACTTAAACCTAACTAACCTAAGGACATCACACATCCATGCCCGAGACAGTATTCGAACCTGCGACCGTAGCAGCAGCGTGGTTCCGGACTGAAGTGCCTAGGACTGCTCGACCACAGCGGCCAGCTAACTAGTGTGTTCATTCCATTCAACAGGTCCTGCAAATTTTTCTACGCTTCAGCTAAGGACCGCAATGTCGTCAGGGAATTGTATCGTTGATATCCTTTCGCATTAATCTTTAATTCCACTCTTGAAACTTCCAATTGATTCCGTCATCGCTTCTTCGATGTACAGACTAAACGGCAGGGGAGAAAGAGTGCATCCATGCCTTACACTTTTTTAATCCGAGCACTTCGTTCTTGATCTTCCATACTTACTGTTCACTCTTGATTCTTTTATATACTTTATATAACCCATGTTTACCTAAAGCTTACTCCTATTTTTCTCAGAGTTTTGAACGACTTGTACTATTTTTTACTGGCGAATGATTTTTCTATTTCTCCCTATCCTATTTAGTTTGACCTTATTTTCGTTAACTCTTGTTTCCATTATCATGTACAATGTCCGGACTCTCTCTCTAGTGCCTTTACCTTTCCGAAAGGCAGACTGCTCGTCATTTAACATATCTTCTGTTCCCTTTTCCACTCTCTTTTGTGTTACTTTCATCAGCAGCTTGGGTGTATGAGAAGTTATGCTGATTATGCTGATTAATCTGCCCTTTCTGTCTTCTGGATTTTGTAGAGAATATTTTTCCCAAATTCTGATGAAACGTCTCCAGTCTCACAGAATCTACACATCAAACTGAAAGTCGTTTGGATTGCCCCGCTATCTATTTATTTAAAAATTCCGAAGGAATTTTATCTATATCTTCAGCTTTATTTAATCCCAAATCTTGCACAGCTCTGGTCACTGTGACTAATACTAGATGGCCTATGTCTTCCATGTCGACTCTTATCATGTCATCAGACATGTCTTGTCTCTCGTAGACACGCTCAACCTGCTCTTCCCACCTATCCACGGTCGCTACCGCGTTTAACCGTGGATTTCAAATTTCGCTCATAATGTTTTGGTTTCAGTTTCACCGAACTTTATATGACTTATTGATATTCTGAATCAGTTCTCACGATAACCATTTATTTTAGATTTCTTCACGTTTCCCTGCCATTTTTTTCTTGGGTTTTTCTGTTTATTTCGTTTCTAAGTGACTTATCCCGTCACCCCAACCAGTTTCGAGACCGGGTAAAAAAAAAAAAAAAAAAAAAAAAAAAAAAAGATTAAAAAAGACGGTCTTAATGCTTCCGGTGATCCACAACACAAAATATGTTAATACATCCATGAATAACCGACCGAAAATTCCTTCTGTGGGAGGTTGTTCAGCTTGGCATTGACATTTCAGTCAAGTCGCGGCTGGTGTCCACACACAGTTGTTTTTGTTCGAGAGTCAAGGCGTGCAGGATAGACTTCCCACCCACTTATCTCTTCTTCAAAATATTGATGACAATATCTTGAATATGTGATTTGAAGCTTTCGCTGCATTAAGATCTGAGACTTTGTGGTATAACAACGCTGAGACACGGAGTCATACGTCGACTACTTAACACTGCCTGCTCACAACTTACTAGTCGAATTCACATCTGTTGTTCACTGTCGTTAGTTCAAGCTGATACCGTAGTCACAGCGCCGACATTGGTTACAACCAGCACCAATATCTGTCTCGCACCTTTTGGGATCGACAGTGTATATTTCTGTATTCCTATCATTCCCTTACCATTTTCTTCTTTCATCGACCAGTGGAAGCATTTCTTTATCCAAGGTTTCTTCGCCGTTACCTTTCATGCAGCTGTGTTTCTCTGTCCACCTGCCCTTTCGAGAGATGCCCATTCCTCTTCAACGGTACTGCCTAATGTGGTACTCGTTTATTGCCCCTGTTTGTTCTCACACAGATTCTTCGGAGCGAATATATTGACCTTCAGTCTAGCCTTCGCCATTAACAAAATGTAATCTGCTCCAGGGTACATCTTGCAAGAAATATCTGATATTGGAATATCTGTCTGGTCATAATGTAATGCAGTTGGTATCCTTCAGCGTCACCAGCCGTGGTACAAGCACATATCTTCCTCGTGTGATCTTAGAACAGAATGTTAGCTACTAGTAGAAAATTTTTCATAAACATATCCGTCTGGTAACGTGTCAGTGTCAGTTATTAAACTTTGTAAATGTTATTACATCTCTATCACAGTGTTCTTTATCTGTCATACCAGTTTCTGAGAATTAACCGTCTTCACACACTTTAACGTGAGCCGGGGTAAATGTTGTGCTGTAAAGATGCTGTATCGGCTCTTGATGTTAATGATTTGAATAAACAAGACCGCTGCGACAGCTAGAATTCTTTTTTGGAGAACACGATCGGTTTCGCGAAATAAATTTACATCTTCAGGTGCGTCACTGTATAGAAAGGAATAAAAGAATGTATCAGAAATTTAGCCATGCCAAGAAACGGACAATAAGGTCTGCGTCTACTTACAGTTAAAATATTAAAGATTCTGCTTAAACCGGATAAAGCCATTCCCAACAATTTTATCCAGGTATTTAAAACTTTTGCCTCACGAATGAGCAGCCGTCTATGATAAAACGTATTGGGGGCTAAGGCCATCGCCAACCAACAAAAGAACCCAGTAATAACACCGAAGTACGAACTAGTAACTATTAATATAACTTATAACAAAAATAATTAAAATACTTAGCAAAAACGCCGCGTTTGTAACATTAAAAGAGACACAGCTGTCACTAGTGGCACACTTTACCTCCGCTTATACACAGCCTTGAGATGAAGCGTTGCTGTCGTCGGTGCCGCTAAACGCTATCTGTAGCGAGGCCTACGTGGAAAGCCAAGAGTGCGCAGTGACACAAATATAAAGTAACCAGTTACCTTGACTGAAATGTTGGGGACTAGCTGCACATTTTAAATTACCAAACTGCAATAAAAAGGAGTAATACACTCTGTTTATGAGTTGCATAAGGCAGAAGTAATTTCGAGAGACTTCCTGATAATGTCTAGGGTCCTACATGTCAGCAATATCCAATGTAGTCTCCTTAGAATTAATAAAAGTCTTTTTACAACTGAAAAAACTTTTAAATAAATAAAAGACAATGGTGGAGCTCGAAAACATCATACACTTAAACAATCAAGATTGGCTAGGTCGTTTCTGTGACCTAAATCTGTCTGGATATTGAATGTACTTTCTGGGGCTCTTTTCCATTCTCAAAAAATCTCGGATTCTTCACAAATGTTTAGAACATTGCACTTTTAATCGTGATGAAGTATTTGGTGGCAACATCAGAAGCTTTGTGTCCCATCTTCCCATCTCCTGAAAGTGTGCACCCAAAGCTTACTTTGTACTGGCGATAGCAGTATGCTCCCTAAATCTTACATAAAAACTTCTTCCGTCTGGTCTATTTTTAAGGGTAGCTACCAAAAGAAATACTGCACACCCCCAGAGCTTTGAATAATCCCTTTTTGATTCCACTCTGTGTTGATGTTAATCTGGTAACATTACTGGTGGAAATCACTATGTCAAAGGTGGAATTTTATATTTCTCTCTCTTGATCAGGTGTGTTTCTTCTCTAACGACGTTGTTGTCGACGAAAGTTTGAAATGCAATATCAGGGCGAATCTGCTTTATTTATGTATGCACACAAAACTGCCAGCTCAAATGAAAGCACAGAATTCACCCGTAAGTCACGACCGTAAAGGTTCATTATATTTACCTACAACAGCGCCCTCTTCTTGAATACAGGGTGAGAATTTTGTGTCAGTTTTTCGGTTTCTGGAAATCGCCGAGTATTCTAATTATCCATTGAGCTGTGCCTCTTTAAAGTCGCATGATTTTCTAGTTTAGTACAGTCTAGTTTCCGCGTCAGCCACATAAAGTTTAAGTGTACATAAAGGGAGAGCGTCTGGCAGCTGGCGCGTTGCTATGAGGCAGTTCGACTTTGCCCTCTAGGGAGAGGCTCAGAAGTCGCGGCTGCAGTTTCGTTTAAGCTCTTTGATCGCCTGGCTGCGTTCGCCTGTGAAACGTTCCCGAACTCCATTTAATTTTCCTCGTAAACTTATGTAATTGAAAACCAAGCCTCGCGGAATCCGAGAAGGAGCGTTAAGGCCGGGAATATTAGGTGCCCGGTGTTCAAAGTGCGCCGCGGAACTCGTGAGTGCTCCCGCGGCTGCAGTGGCGCAGCCTTTCACAGGCGCATGGCCGACCTCTGCGCGCGCCGCCCTGGAAAACCTCGCGCCGGCCGCACAGTGTTTGTCCATGTGGGTGTATACCGCAGCACAGCGCGTGGCGTTCCGCTCCGCTATGTTTTTCGTTCTCGCGCGACGTGAAATGACGAACAAATATGCTCGTTGCCTGACTGGGCAAGCAAAAACGTTACGTGGTGCCTGTCGTCTGTTTCCGCTACAATTGTTTGTAAGTGGAGTGCAATAGTGTTTGGTGGCTCGGTGTGCTCTGAGAATTTAGTGATGGTATTTAATGTTTATTGTAATTCGTAGGCAAATATTGCTGGTTTTCCTAGAGTTCAAAGAACCCAGCCGGACAAATGTGAGTGCCACTGTCGTTACCATGCTAAGCGATCGGAAGTTCCACGTAATCACTGGAAGCAACATATGTAAGGAGAGGAAGCTGAACAACGGATTGCCTCAAGGATCAGTTCTCTTACCATTATTGTTCAACCTGTATCCATCTGATCTTCCTAACACCTCCTCCAGAAAATACTGCTATGTCGATGACCGGGATCTAGCTGTACGACACCAGGAAACGAAGACAACAGAAGAGATTCTAACCAATGACCTGTCTGCACTAGATAATTACTTCAAAATCTGGAGACTCCAAACCAGTGTGAGTAAAACAGAAGTTTGTTGCTTCCATTTAAATAATTGGTTGGCGAACGTGAAACTGGAAGTAAGCTTCAGAGGCAGAATTCTTCGCCGTAATTGGAACCCAAAATATCTTGGTGTCATCCTGGACCGTACACTATGCTTCAAACAACACCTTCTTAACTTAGCTCAAAAGTTGTGGACTCGAAACAACATCCTCCGTAAGCTATGCGGAACTACCTAGGGATCTTCAGCAACCACCCTGCAATCTTGAGCTCTGGGCTTGGTGTACTCAACTGCTGCGGATTGTGAACCTGTCTGGATGAACAGTCATCATACAAGGCTTGTTGACACCCAGCTGAATACGGCAATGCGCATAATGGTTCAAATGGCTCTGAGAACTATGGGACTTAACACCTGTGGTCATCAGTCCCCTAGAACGTAGAACTACTGAAACCTGACTAACCTAAGGACATCACACACATCCATGCCCGAGGCAGGATTCGAACCTGCGACCGTAGCGGTCACGCGGTTCCTGACTGTAGCGCCTAGAACCGCACGGCCACACCGGCCGGCAATGCGCGCAATATCTGGCGCAATCAGATCTACTCCAGTTTATTGGCTTCCACTGTTAACCGCTATAATGCCTCCTGATCTACACAGATGTACTGCCCCTATGAGAGAATTCCACAAGATCTCCAGGAATTCTAACTTACCCGCGCATAGCGACCTGCCACTTTTAAATCGTAAGAGACTGAAATCACGCCATCAAACTCTGAGCGATGCTGCTGACATGGTTGATAAGGATTTCAAACCTCTAAAAGAAAGGAAAGGTCGGTGGGAAGAAGTGACAGATGTGCGCCTGCATAACATCTTCTCAGCTGCTGAACTTCGAAATGGATTCGACATACCACGCAAGACCTGGACTACTCTCAACAGAATCCGTACCGGCCATGGCCGATGCAGGGATGCTCTCATTAAGTGGAAGAAACTGCCTAATCCAGCCTCAGATTGCGGGGCTTCTGCCGGCCGGTGTGCCGTGCGGTTCTAGGTGCTTCAGTCTGGAACAGCGTGACCGCTACGGTCGCAGGTTCGAATCGTGCCTCGGGCATGGATGTGTGTGATGTCCGTAGGTTAGTTAGCTTTAAGTAGTTCTAAGTTCTAGGGGACTGATGACCACAGATGTTAAGTCCCATAGTGCTCAAAGCCATTTGAAACACTTTTTGCGGGGCTTCATAACAGACTGTTCATAACATTGCCAGTGGATGCAGATTCGAGCCTTTCACGGTGCCGTAGAGGACTTCCTGGTAGCAACTCCAGATGCAGTGCGCTGGATTGAAGGACTGGATATTCAGTTGCAAAGCCAAACTTAAGTTTCTTGTGGGTAAATATGTACATGTGTATATGTAATTTAATTTTATGATTTGACTGTATTAGCCATACGCCAAATAAGTAATAACATTGCTGAAAATATCTGTTTATTAGACAGATGAATACCTGCAACCTTGCTGCAGTGAAAAGGCACAACACCAGGACACTGTCATTACAAAACAGCAAGCAATAACATTGTGCAAGTTGTTTTGAAGTAGACGTCGACTCAGCCTCCAAAAATCCCAAGTTAAGTGGAATCTAGTTCCCTTCCTTAGATAAATGGAGGTTAAATGGCAGTAAGGTTCTCATATGGTAGGAAGGTATCTAATGTGTTACTAACAAAACGCTATATTACGTAATTCATATATGTTGACAATGCGTTTAACTTGGGAAAAATCGCCAATACGCTTCGACAAGGCTCAAATCCGGGCCACTTTCTCCCTCGTACAGTATGACGAAAACCTTCAGTTTACCGTAAATCAAACAGAATTCGCGTGGTTTAGAAATGAGGTAAATATTACAAGTTATCAATTTAGACGGACAGCGACAAAAAAATTATAATTGCATTTCTTTGAAATGTTTGTGTTCAGGATTTTTGCGTACTTTCTCTAGTGCAGCGTGTTTAGCTGCCATCATTGAACTTAAGTACAACAATAAAAAATGTAGCATATAGAGAAAAGTTATTAGCTTAGAAGCTAAAAAATGTTTGGTTACATTTATGAAGTATAATATAAACTAACTTCTAAAACAATACAATTCCATCACATTTCCTCTTCTTTGACAATGGAATTACCAGACCCAAATGAATAAGTACTTGCAAATGAATTCGCATTTGCGAATCCGGTTGCCGTCAGCTGTTTGTGACAAATGAAACTTTGTGCTGGACCGAGACTCGAACCCGGATTATTGCGAGCGGTTGCCTGAACTACTTCGGCTATCCTAGCATCCCTCCAGGACCGACCCAGACTTCCGCATATCGTAGACTTCACAGCGCTTATGTTCGCTCCTTTCGTGATTCTGCGGCAGGAAGAGATTAATATTTTATCGTAATTTTAGGCCGTCGGGGCATGGATACGTCATTGATGGTTACTTTCACCCATGTCTGAAAACATCGCAATATGAAGATTCAGACACACTGTAAGCACAAACATTGTTTCTTCAAAGTCAGTACCGCCATTACACTGTATTTTATTTGCAGTATTACATTTACACGATCATGATTACGGATTTAAAGTGTCAGTATCAAGTGTTTTAATGTTATACATTGCTTAAGATGGCATACTATCGTAATACGACACAATAATGGCACTTAAAAGTCGTAATCATGATCGTGTAAATATAACACTGAAAATAAAGAAACAGTCTAATGGCGGTACTGACTTTAAAGAAATATATTATGACTGTGACCCCACATTATGAAAATATCACAAACATTGTAACTGTGAATGGTATAAATCAGTACATCAGAATACTTCGCAAATGTTCTTTTTAACAATGAGTAATTGAATGGGATTTTGCTGTTACTTATCTTTAAGTGGACTACGTAAGACGGTATGGGTACAAAATATTGATTTTTATTTTTGATTGAGAACTCTTGCTTGGAGTTTCGTGTTTAATTTTCGTTATGTTTCGTTCATTTCGGATAAATGTAAGTAATTTCAATTTGCTTTTTAACAATATACTGCACAAGAAATTTCTACAGTTTCCAAGAGCACGTTTTCAGTTACGACTAGGTATCTCCTGAATTGTTTGTTCTAGAAGGTGATGATTTATGTGACTTATAGTAAACATTCTGCTGCATAGGTTGACAACCTTGGTTGCTGTGATATCACATCTTCTTTGTGGTATAATGTATGTTATCATCCAGCTTCTCGCACTTCTCTGTTCTTGCTATCTTCAAAACTCTGTGAATGATGATTTTCCTAAAGTCTGATTGTATATCGCCAGTCTCATACATTCTAATCACCAATGTCAATAGTCACTTTGTTGCCACTTCTCCCAGTTGGATTAGAAATTCTGCTGGAATGTTATCTATCCCTCATACCACATTTAATCCGAGATCATCCAAAGTTCCAGTGTGTAGTAGCACCCAAACTAATTGAGATATTCACACAATGTTTGGCTTATGGGATAGACAGACATTCAGAGTTTTGTTTGTATGTATTTCAGGTCCTCGTGAGTGAAATATAATGACGGAAGTTCAAGATAGGGCTTAGTGTGTGGAACACTTTGTTCGGATAAAAGCGGACACGGTCCTAAATAACTTCCGAATACGGTTTAGGAATAAACCAGCCTCGAGGACTTTGATATGTCGGTTTGACAGGAGTTCTATGAAGACAGGCAGCGTTAATGTTGTAGACCTGGTTTTCCCAGATCGCTGGATTGACAGGTGTGGTCAAGTTAGATGCCTGACACTACACATATGGATTTCTTTCTATGAGAATATGTCAAAGACAGACACTATCAAACGTCTCTCAACAACATCAGTCATTTAAAGAGCCCATTATCTTCTGCATATCCATAGCTGATGCGGATATGTTGACCCAAGTGTGGAAAAAATTTGTATGCAGACTGGATGATGTACGGGCCACGTAAGGCGCACATAATGAAATGGATTGAATGGCATAACAACTTTCTGAGATAGTGTGTCATATAAGCCAAACCCGGTGTGAATATCTTAATTGTACCATACCCTTTTGAGGCACCCTGTGAAGTTACACTGGGCAGACGTGCATAATTCCAGTCAAATAAGCGAATAAATAAAGATGTGCATTAACAACAATACTTGTAAGGAAAGTGTGCCTCAACGAACACTTTTTCCTGTAAAAAAGTGCAAAAATTAAAAATACTTTCAGCCGTCAATGTAATCTATTTATGCGACTAGTTACGACATTTCAGTACACCATTTGCAGGCTCCTGTGTATAGACAATAGCAATAATGACAGACAAACTATGTAATAAGAGCGGCGATGTAAAATTAAAGAAATAAATTAAATACAGTGGTAATATATAGGAAACATTTAACAAAATCCAAACACTACAGAGTATAACATCAAAGTCAATGATAAATTAAGGAATAACAGGAGCGTACAATTGATCGGTGTACGAATACGATCTAGGGAACAATATATATATATAAACTGACCCTTCTAACCGGAGTTTAAAATTACAAGTCATTCATAGATGACTGCAGGGTCACATGTTGACGAACGTCTAGTATGCAATGCTCGCGTCAAGGCGTCTCAATGCGTTGAAGCAAAACCTTCACAGCTGTATACTGATGAATACACTGTGAGGGTAAAATGTTTAGTTATACGTTCATATGAGAGTAAAATGTAGTACAACTTATAGTAAATTACCCCCACATTAACTGCAGGTATCACCATGTACTATATGCTACCAAAAACTAATGACCGGCGGGGTCAGGGATTTTTCCGCCTCTACATCTACATCTACATTTATACTCCGCAAGCCACCCAACGGTGTGTGGCGGAGGGCACTTCACGTGCCACTGTCATTACCTCCCTTTCCTGTTCCAGTCGCGTATGGTTCGCGGGAAGAACGACTGTCTGAAAGCCTCCGTGCTCGCTCTAATCTCTCTAATTTTACATTCGTGATCTCCTCGGGAGGTATAAGCAGGGGGAAGCAATATATTCGATACCTCATCCAAAAACGCACCCTCTCGAAACCTGGCGAGCAAGCAACACCGCGATGCAGAGCGCCTCTCTTGCAGAGTCTGCCACTTGAGTATATTAAACATCTCCGTAACGCTATCACGGTTACCAAATAACCCTGTGACGAAACGCGCCGCTCTTCTTTGGATCTTCTCTATCTCCTCCGTCAGACCGATCTGGTACGGATCCCACACTGATGAGCAATACTCAAGTATAGGTCGAACGAGTGTTTTGTAAGCCACCTCCTTTGTTGATGGACTACATTTTCTAAGCACTCTCCCAATGAATCTCAACCTGGTACCCGCCTTACCAACAATTAATTTTATATGATCATTCCACTTCAAATCGTTCCGCACGCATACTCCCAGATATTTTACAGAAGTAACTGCTACGAGTGTTTGTTCTGCTATCATATAATCATACAATAAGGGATCCTTCTTTCTATGTATTCGCAATACATTACATTCGTCTATGTTAAGGGTCAGTTGCCACTCCCTGCACCAAGTGCCTATCCGCTGCAGATCTTCCTGCAATTCGCTACAATTTTCTAATGCTGCAACTTCTCTGTATACTACAGCATCATCCGCGAAAAGCCGCATGGAACTTCCGACACCCTGACTGGGTGTTGTGTGCTGTCCTTAGGTTAGTTAGGTTTAAGTAGTTCTACGTTCGAGGGGACTGATGACCATAGCTGTTAAGTCCCATAGTGCTAGAGCCATTTGAACCAAAAACTAATGAAAACAAGAATGTAATGTTACTTCAAAATAATGTATTAGTCACAGAATTGGTAAGGTGCCATCTATTTAATGTAAGCTACGGTGAAGCTAACGCAATATCGTTTTATTCCTTCATTTGTGATTCATTCACGCTATGTAATTTTAGTTTTCTTATATGTTTACTAAAATTACCACCGTATATAAATGCTTTCTTAACTTTTTATACCAGCCCTGTTACTTTGTAGTTTACTCTGTCATCACCGTTGTTGTCTTTGCACAGGGGCCTGCAGATGGGGTAGTAAAGCGCCAAAACTGGTCTTATAAGTAAATTAAGTTCAAAATATCGACGGCTGAAGGTGTTTTCCAATTTACATTTCAAACAGAACCTCTACAGTCACTCAACCATCTTGTACACAGTGACTTGAATACTTTTTATATCGATTGGGTGACCTTCCGACTGTACTGGAAATGCAGGTATCTGGTACACGCCCTTTTAGCGAGTCAGTCCCAAAATAGAGAAGCATGGACACGGTGCCTGGTTCAGCGTCTTTGAGAACACCACCGTATATCGAGAACGACAGCACAGGCGTTTCCCCAAAGATCGAATACCCACATCATCAACGTCTAAATCGTCCCGCCGGATTCTGACTGGCGTACCTCAGTCGTCAGTCATATTTCTCTCCCTTTTAATATTCCATCGCCCATGACAGGCGTCCCGCGCCCGTGCAAATCACTTTCGCCGCAAACAGCGTTATTATTTCAGTGAAGGATGGACCAGGTGAGAGATCTACAGGCGGCTTAAAAAATACGCGGGAGCGCGCCTGATTTGTTACTTTAATTCGACGCGTTCAATTTGCAGCGGGCGCCCGGCGCCTTTGATTTGAGCCCTTCATCAATCACCAATCAGCGGGTAATTATTCAACCACCACGAGCCGCGCGCGGCATTGTGGGGGCGTCGGCCGGCCGTGCCACGCGACCGAAGGCTCCGCCACGCCACCCACCGATAATTAAAAATGTATCTCTGTCCACAGCGAAAATTTTGTGTGTGTCTTTTTTTTTTTTTTTTTTTTTAAACATGAAGTTAATGAAGAGTAGTGGCGAACTCCAATGCGTGTGGCAAAAGTACTCACAGACGCAATCGTTAACGAAATGATTGCTCAATATTACCCAATCTGCATATGCCCAAAGTGTTTCTATGAAGTAACACGTGCTCAGCTCCTGTTCTGGGGCATGATATTAAAAAAAAAAAAAAAAAAAAAAAAAAAAAAAAAAAACTAACAGCTCTGTAATCAGGGAAAGCGAACCCTGTCGCTGTCGACAAAGAGGCACTGCCGTAACTTTCCACTGTAGTTATACACCTCTATGTTCAAAACTGCGTTTTCGCGACATAAGTGCGAAGCATCAACAAAGAAACAGTATATAATACTTACTTATCACGTGAAGGCTGCCTTATAGTTACAGTGTTCATATTACCGGTTTCGTCAGTCTGTTGACATCTTCAGATGTGAGTAATGTGCTAATGGTATCGTCATGTTATATGGGGTGTTTCAGGACCTCACCAACAAACATTGAGGCTCTATAGATCGCCCAAAGACGATCATTTTTTTTGTTCCTTGTATAATACCTTTGTTAACAGTCGGTATGATTGTCTGGCTGTCTTTTTCTCAGGAGCGTTTGAAATTACGTCACATATTAGAGCCTATGGTCCCTTGGGAGAGTGAAATTTTAAGCTTCTAGTTTAATTTAATCACAAGAGACGACCACTTTTTCAAGTATTTTGATACTCGAAAATTCACTCATCATAACCTATAGGGTACTTCTCGTGGACCAAGAATCATGAAATTTGCCAAGAAGCACATTTTCGCATTACAAGTAAAGGAAAAAAGTCCTAAAATTGCCAATTTGTAACTATGTCACAAGAAAAGAATATCTCTCTATCATTTTTTAACCATCCCTCTGTCTCTCTGAAACGGGTTGGCGTATCAAGTTCAGATTTATATCACATAATAAAGTCTATGAGGCCTTGGCTGTGTACAACAATACAACATTCAAGCTTGTAAGCCAGTTGAATCAAATGATTTGGCCATTTCTGTTACACATTTTGAAACTCACAAACTCATTCTTCAAAATCTATAGCGTACTTCCCGTTGACGTGGAATCATGAAATTTACCAAAAAGCAAGGTTTCACATGACAAGTAAAATAAAAACATCAGAAAACTGTTAAACTGTAATTACGAGTATATCACTTTTGCCATTACAACATACATTGCGTTCATCATCTGTCAGAAGCGTAATAGAAGACCATTACCGCATTCATAGATAATATTTAGGTAGTGGTCGTGTTTTAGTAAGTAAATAAATATATTTTCACTCTGCAGTGGAGTGTGCTCTGATATGAAACTTGCTGGCAAATAAAAACTGTGCCCCGGACCGAGACTCCAACTTGGGACCTTTGTCGTTAACGGTGTATTCCAGTGATTTCATGACTTTTAATTGTTTTAGTTTATTTTTGGTTTATAACTTGTTTTGTTACTGCAAGTTTTGTCACAAGGTTACACATTTACCTTTGGCTTCATATGGTGGTAATTCGACCACTTCTCACAGATACGCATTTCACCTTAAATTTTTTGGCCCTTTTGTTAGTCAACAAACACAAACTTAATATACAGACCACAGTGCTGCTGTAGAGTGTTTAGACAGATATGGTACTGGTTTGTCACCTGCAACTATTGGTACTCGTCGTAGGGGGAGAGGAAGAAATGAGTAAAATGTTACAGTTAGCATTATTGTAAAATATGCAATTCATTTTATATTATTTTCATAGCTTTTTTCATAATATCTAAATGTTGCAGGTACTGCAGTGCAAAATAAAGGACAGCTGAGAGTAGTCGCCTAGAGTTTGGGACTGATGGAACGGTATGGGTAAGCATTCCATATGAAACTGTGGAGGAAGGATGAGTCAGCAAAATGTTATTCAAGACACTCCCTGGACCTACAGGAGGGGGAGGGGGGTGGGAGGAGGGCATGTTCTTAGGTAAGAAACCCCATCTAGTGCACTTAGCGAATTCATAAGTGAAAATATATTGCGCCTGGTGAAAACATGCAGTGAAACAGAAGCACTTGGTGTACTCAGTGATAATTTGTGTAGCTGGAAGCGTCTATAATCATGTAGCCATTTTTAAATCTTGCAATATTTTCGCTTGAATATCAGAGCTACCAGTCAGTAAACGTAAATAAGCAAACATGCTTTGCTTGCCACCTGATATATGGTATATGTTTATAGATAACTACATTGCATGCTGCAACCCATTTGAATTCCTAACTGTGGATGAACAGTTATATCCGACAAAATGCTGGTGTCCTTTTATTCATCATTTGAGTGCCATACCTGGTTAGTACGGCATAAGTATTGGCTGCTCAAAGACGCTGAAGTTAGATATTTTTAATACCTTGTAGTTTTCCTAATTTGGGAAGAAATGAACGACATCTGCTGGTAGTAGCCCAGGAGAAAACATTATGCCTCATTCCATGGAACTTCTCTTATGTTACAGGGTAAAAGCATGATTAGTTAATAATAATTCTATGACAATAACGTTTTATTTAAGAAACAAACACTGAAAATGTAATCAATGTATGAATCTCTAACACACTGCCGTGTATGGTGCAACATAAAAATAAAATTTAGCATCTTATAAATAAAAATCTATTAGTATAACTGTTATACACAGCAAAAGTATCAGAAGCAACGTTACAGACTATAAATACCAAATACCATCACATTTTGTTAAGAAATCTTAAAATCAAGTAAAAACCTTAGTGATCAATTGAAGTACATTGGGCGTTCTAAGGAACTGGGAAGTTGAGAATACAAGTGTTACGCATGATTGCTCAACAAAATTGAGTAAATGGCAGCCAAAGTTACGTGGATATTTATAATAATGTGAATTACTACCAAATATCAAATATTTAAAGCTTATGGTAAGTCAGTCTGTGTATAGGTGTGGTTATAGATTGTAGTGCACATGAATTATTGTTTACAATTGATTAAAAATACTTATCTACCCTGCTTTTGTAGTACAGGTATTAGTGCAAAAAAATTTCATATAGTGTGCCATGATTTGAAGATTTATTTTGGTACATCATGCATGATATAGCATGTACAATACATATTCATTATAAAAGAAAGATACGTAACTAATGAAACCAGAATTAATATTACAAGCTGAAAAACAATAGGTAAATAGCATACAAAATTAATACATCAAAAAGCAAATACAATGGTGGATTCCAACATATAGCTCTATAATGCAAACATTCATCCACTTTATTTTTTTTTTTCTTTTTGCCTTTAAATTTTATCGCAATCTAACTGTGATATGCAAAAATTATTTGTAAAGTGTGATTTATGTGATGTTAGAGTGCTTTACGAATGTATATTTGTAATTTATGTAAAGGAAAATATAAAATGTATAATTTACTAAACTACATTTCTTCATAGATTAATGAAATGAAAACATTTGTGTGTGTAATTTTATATATTTGTGCAAATTGTCATTTGCATAAAACAGTACACACTAGGAACAATGTGTAGAACACATATTACATAAAAGAAGGAGTGTTCTTGTACTATACGAAAGTTACTGTGTGAAGCGTAAATGAGCTCATACTTCCAGAAACTTGTATGTCGTACTGTGAGCAGTGTAGCCACAATTACTGTTCACCACACACAACGCCTACAACTAACAGTTCACGAGCAGTATAATTAGAATTGTTCAAGTGTGAGCTATTAATTCAAAGTTAACTTGTTTTGAATAATTATTGTGTTGAAACATAAAATTTCGTTCATCCTGTTATTTATTCCTGATCATTCACCTATATAGAGCCCTTTCCTGGTGTTTGATTATTCCAATTATACCCATACAAAAACATTGGAAGTGCTTTATTCAGTGCTTACAAGCATTGATTTTCTTCATTGAAATGTAATGTCTGAAAGTAATTGTTTTGAATTAATTTTTAAAGTGAATGTGAATAAGTAAGTTTTGAGTAAAGTAGAGATAAATTGTTTCCATATTTATGTTCGAAGTAGTACTAGGGAACAGCAGGAAAGTAGGGAAATTTACTTCTTCTGTTTTTCTGAAACTTGACCAACTCTTTGCATAGATAAGCTGGTGACAGTAAATCCATTAGACAAACCACTTAATGAATTTGGTCCAGAAAGGTCTAAGATTCAGTATTATTTCATTTTTACTGCGTTTCTTTCTAACACCTGGAAAACTCTTAGGAAATGGAACTAACAATCTGATTTCCATATCCATTAATCATACATCACAGTCAGGTCCTGTGAAAGGGGTAACATTGTACTATATGCACAATTCCCCGTATAATAGCGTTATACGTGGTTCCACTTGACAGGACATTCGTTAACTTGTCACAAAGTGAAATTCTTTTCACAGGTGTAACATTATCGGAATAGTACTTAAATAATAATAACCGATAGTGTTATATGTGGCTTTTCCATCAGCAGGAATATTTGTTCTGTTGAAGTATAGTGTTATAAACACACGAGAGATTATCCATAGTCAGGTTCTATACTCTCCTCACAGTCACAATTTATAGAATCATATTGAATTCTTACTGCGGGATCTCTCGAAGAATCTGCTTCCTTGGTAATACTCTTGAGGCTGTATCAGCCTACCTCGCCCTTCTTCGCACGGCCACTCGTCGCAGTTCCACTGCCGACTGCTCATAGTTAGTTCGCTATCGAGTTGTTGTTGTTCGTTTCGTTCGCTTCGCACACCCATTCTAGATCTGTTTCAAACCTTTTTTGAACTCTGAACTGCTGATTCTTTTCGTATTCTATTCAGCGTCTACGACCGGCAATTAAAATGTATTTTATAATTACGTAAACTACATAAAAAGTACGTGGTATGTAATACATACATCTTTTCAGGTAACAAAACGGCGTGTCAGCTTACTTCACTACTTCGATAATCAGCAGAAGAAATACTTGTAAAAAGGCAAGATCTTTTGTTATTACACGTCGGCACGGCAAAAACGAGTGGCCATTTTCTGTCATTTTTTGATCCAAGGTAAAAGGGCATGTTCATTTTTATGGAAGGCAGACCGACTTACAACCGAATGACGCCCGCGCTTCGTAATTGAGTGCGTGGTGTCACATTTTGTAAAGAGAATATGATAACTCCTAAAGTATTATTTCAGTGGAATAGTGTGGTGCACGAAAAATCGGCCCCGAGTACTAGACTGCTCATTTTCGCTTACCAATCGTCATCTATTGGTTGGTTGGTTTGGGGGATTAAAGGGACCAGCGCCATCTATTGTTTCGAAGTTGTTTGCATTAGCTTATTTTTTATATCTTCAATACCCAATTACTACACGTTTATCTATTCAGCACGTAGCGGTCAACAAATCGTGTGTAACTGGCGAACAGTCTGTACTCGAGGCCGGTTTTTCGTGCGCCACCTTATTTTATTTCACTGCGATCAGCCAGATAACGCTATAATTGGCTAAATGAGATGTTTTGCAGAATCATGAAAATTACAAGTGTGTGAGAATTCTGTTATAAATAAAACTCTGTACTCCAGAGAGGAGGCAAGTCCCCATCTTGGCACCTTCCATCTTCAGTCACTAATTTTCAGTTTTTCATAAGAACCATATTCCAAGCACAATGAACGGTGAACTAGTAAAAATGAACTGTTCCCAAAAAAGAGCGATCACCCGTGAACTAGTTCCCAAAGATGAACGACTTTTGCCATCACTAGTTTGTTTTTTGTCCTGAGGAAGACGGGTTTAAATCAGTTGAAACCAAGGTAAAGGACAATTTCAAACTGCCATTTATTGCAACTGGTTCGCTGTCTAAATTAACTGATACTCCTGAACCGCAGTTGATGTGCAACCGTGTTCAAAACATTGTTAAAAGTATTGGAATTGTCCCGTAAGCTCGTTATCTACAACAAAACTGTTATTCTCAGTAATGACAACAATAAATGCTGTAAACTGTAACCAGTAACTTCTTTGTAACTGTCAAACTATGCTCTACGTGCCCTAGCAGCGTCGTTTTTCGCGCACCCCATGTTATTCCTGACGCTGCTGCCAATTATCGGGAAGCCAACACCAGGATGACGGAACTAGATACACACTAGAGCAGGAGTTCGGTCATTAGCTCGAACTGTTTACCCTGTAGGTCCCACCGCATCCACTACATGATACAAACAAACACAAAGACAGCGCTGCGTCTCGAGCAACTCATTAGCTTCGGGGGAACCGTTCTCCAGACTATAGAGTTTCGGAGTTCCGCGGACAGCGTGTAACAACAAAGCTTTGGTCCTCAGTTTCGTGTCACAGGTAAACTGTAACCGCAAATAACTTTTTACCTTTCCCAAAGACTGCGACAACGAAAACGAAAGAACGTCGCGGATGGTAGTAGAGTGTAACTGAGTTAAGGCAAATTAACAAAAACATTAAATATCTAATCAGTAAATGAAAAGAGACAAGAAGAGAATTGAGAAGGCTTAACATTACTAGGTCTATAAAAAATTTGAGGTTCGCTGATGACACTGTAATTCTGTCAGAGGCAGTGAAGGACCTGGAAGAGCAGCTGAACGGAATGGACACGGTCTTGAAAGGAGGGTATAAGATGAACATCAACAATAGCAAAACGAGAATAAAGGAATGTAGTAGAATTAAATCGGGTGATACTGCGGGAATTAGATTAGGAATTGAGACCCTTAAAGTAGTAAATGAGTATTGCTATTTGGGGAGCAAAATAACTGATGAAGGTCGAAGTAGAGAGGATATAAAATGTAGTCTGGTAATGGCAAGGAAAGTATTTCTGAAGAAGAGAAATTTGTTAACATCGAGTATAGATTTAAGTGTCAGAAAGTCGTTTCTGAAAGTATTTGTATGGAGTGTAGCCATGTATGGAAGTGACACATGGACGATAAATAGTTTATACAGGAAGAGAATAGAAGCTTTCGAAATATGGTGCTACAAAATAATGCTGAAGATTAGATGGGTAGATCACATAACTGATGAGGAGGTATTGAACTGAATTGGGGAGAACAGAAATCTGTGGCACAACGTGACTAGAGGAAGGGATCGGTTGGTAGGGCACATTCTGAGGCATCAAGCGATCACCGATTTAGTATTGGAGGGCAGCGTGGAGGGTAAAAATCGAAGAGGGAGACCAAGAGATGAATATACTTAACAGATTCAGAAGGACGTAGGTTACAGTAGGTACTGGGAGGTTGAAGAAGCTTGCACAGGATAGAGTAGCATGGAGAGTTCCATCAAACCAGTCTCTTGAATGAAGACCACAACAACGACAACTTTACAGAAGAAATTTTATGCTACATATCAGTATCGCAAAATTTCCTAGCCAACAACAAAACCACAACCCAGGAGAGTAATGTCAAATGAACAGAGGCAGGCCATCAGCCCATGCATGTAGAAGCTCTGAGAAAAATAGACGAAAAAGAAAAAATAATGTACCGTACTCCTTGGTCAACAAGGCTCAACAACTGGCCAAATTCTGTAATTAAACAAAAATAAGGGGCAGTCAACTGAAAATGGAACATATGAAAAACAGTAAATATATTATTCATTTTATCGAATCTAAGAGTCATAAATGTTTCATAACTGTTAATACATTTATCCCACTGCGAGACAAGGCCAATGTCTCCATAGAAAAATGTTTGCCGTTGATTACGGAACCGTGATTGCGCCGTGGAGTGCACCATTAGTCCGAAGCAGATCAACTGCCACGAAAGTCCTATTATTATTATTATTATTATTATTATTTATTATTTTGAGCATTCCCTCGTTACAGAGGCTTATCTCCAACATAATAATTTACTCGGAGACTACAACACAAACAATAAACTTTCTTAAACTATATTTTCAAAATATCCTCCAGGTGTTTCGATCTTGTGTGTCCTCTTCTTCTGCGCCCATTCTCTTCATTGTGTGCTGTACGTTTTGGAGCCAGGTGGTCATAGGTAGTCTGCTCCCCTCCGGTTCCCACTCCAGTATCAATTTTGGTATTCTGGTTTTCTCCATTCGTCGTACATGCCCGTACCACTGTAATTTCTTCCTATCCATTACGTCACATATTCTTTCTTTTATTTCAATTCTCCTTAGTATTTCAGTGTTCCTTATCTTTTCTTTCCTGGAGATTCTTGCCGATCTTCTCCAGAAGTCCATCTCTAGTGCTGGTAATTTTTTAATGTGCTTCATGTTAATTGTCCAGGTCTCCGTTCCATACATCACCACACTCTCTAATATGGATTTGTATATAAATTTTTTAGTTCTGCTGATTACGTTCCTGCTCCATAAGACTGAGTTAAGCATCCCAATGACCCTTCGTCGGGGACCAGGCAATATCCGTCTGGAGTGTCTGAATTATGGTGGTGACAAAATTGTGAAACTGATAACACATCTCTCGAACAAAATGATACATGGAGATACAATACCCAGTGAGATGAAGCTAGGTTACATTAATACAATATTTAAGAAATGGATCGCAAAATTTGTTCAAATTATCGAGGAATTTGTGTTACAAGTATATTAATGAGAATTTTTTCGAAGGTAATTAAAAACAAACTGGAAAAAAAAATTTAGAACCCAAGAAGGACTATGTGGATTCACGGCTGGGAGATCATGTGTAGACCATATTTTCACATTACGACAGATTTTGGAGAAACATAGGGAAAAATCAAGAAATAAACGATTAATTGTCATAGATCTAGAAAAAGCGTATGATACTGTTCCAAGAAAATTACTTTGGAGTGCACTACATGAGGCAAACACAAACCCTTCCTTGATTAAAATAATACAACAGTTGTATAAAGATAAGATTTGCCAAGTGAAAGTTGGTAATAAACTTTCACAGAAATTTAGAACAGGCAAAGGCCTTTTACAGGGCTGACCCATGTCACCATCATTATTTAAAATCTATATAGATATTAGCATTAGAACAAGGTCTCGTAAATGTAATAGTATGGGATTAGAAATAAGATACGGAGTTTACACACATAATTTATTGTTTGCTGATGACCAAGTAGTCGTAGCTCAAGATGTGGACGATGCTAACTATATGTGCAATCAAATAGCAGTAGCATACAAAACTTGGTGTTTGAAGACTAATAACCAAAATAACAGAATTCTTGACTAATGATTGAAATGAGTTATACATCGAAGGAAAGAAAATTAAAAAGGTAAACACTTTCTGTTATTTGGGATCCATTTTAGAAATCGAGGGGAAATCAGAGTCAGAAATCAATAAAAGAAGGTCCTTCTTCAGGACTTAATATATTAGAAATCTCATAGTGAGAGATCGTGGGCATATGGAAGATGTGTAAGGGCTTGTCGCGACACTTCTGCAGCGTAATGGAAACACCCTCGGCAATATGTGGGCCCACCGTCTAGTCACAAAATGTAATAAATGCGTTAACAGTTACGGCTATTACATTTGAAATAGTAAACAGTCTGCTTACTACTCCATAAAAACACGGGAGAACTGCCGGATATCAGTAACGTCCTGCCACGATATTTCGGCGCAGAGTCCTCTGGCCATCTTCAGGTGAGTGCCACTGTGGTAGTACTGGCGAGTACGCGCTCAGATCCGCTATTTAAAGCCGTACCGATGTGACATTGCGCATGCGCTGCTCAGCGCGCGCGTTCGTAAGGGCTCCGTGCGCTGCGCCTCGCACCCTCCACCGTGAAAGCCTGGCGTATCGGTGTCAGGTCGATTTCCAACTTTATGCAGATAACTACGTCGACTACGAAGTTTCTCTATAACAGGATTCCAGGCAGAATTTCATCACTGGTGGGATCCGTTAAAGACGACCTGGGCCTTCGTAAAACAGGTGTTTACAAAATTCCGTGTGAATGCGGCAAATCATACATAGGGCAAACGACACGAACTGTGCAGGAACGCATTGTGGAACACCAACGGCATACTTGCCTTCTCCAACCCACCAAGTCCGCAATCGCCGAACATTGTATTTCCACAGACCATTCCATAAATTACAACGATACAAAAATTTTGGCCCATACATCAAACTTTTGCAGCTCGATTATCAATGAAGCTGTGGAAATAAGATTGTCTGACAACGAGACTCTCATCAATCGAGATAACGGTTATCAGCTAAACTCTGCTGGGAATCCTGTTATAGAGAAACTTCGTAGTCGACGTAGTTATCTGCATAAAGATGGAAATCGACCTGATACCGATTCGCCGGGTTTTCTACAGTGGAGGGCGCGAGGCGCAGCGCACGGAGCCGTTATGAACGCGCATGCTGAGCAGCGCATGCGCAATGTCACCTCAGTACGGCTTTAAATAGCGGAGCTGAGCGCGTACTCGCCCATCTGCGGCGGTAATCCGGCAGGATACCGCCCTTCGATTGTGCCTTTCCGGTTCTAATCGAAGCGATAGGTCTACTGCAGGTGCCAGCCACCCTGAAGCGGTCCAGCCAGCGGCCAGCAGCGTGCAGCGGTCCCAGCCAGTAGCCAGCAGCGGTAACAGCCGGCCGGCAGCCAGCAGCCAGCAGCCAGCAGCGGTTCCAGCCAGCAGCGGTCCCGGCCAGCCTCCAGCAGCAGCAGCAGCGGCGTCCCCGCCGGCTAGCCAGCCAGTTCGACCCCCCCCCCCCTCTCCCTCCAGCAGCAACAGAGTGGGGCTTCGGCCCCAGTGTCCTTCGTCGTTCTCCGTCCCTTTTACTCTGTGTTTCTCGTCGTCTTGCCCGTCCCTCGTTTGCTTCTTTGTCCTGTCCTGTGTTTTACTCCTTATCACCATGTCAAACCCCACCACAACCACTACAGCCACCACCACTGCCGTCGTATACACATCTCCCTCTTCCACCACCACCACCACCACTATCACGTGGTGTGCCCAATATCCCCCCCCCCCCTCAGTCCATCCCCCCATTCCTCACTCTCTCATCTTCATCACTTTTTGTTGCCCCATCCCCAGCTCCTCCCTGCCTCGCCTCCTCTGATCCCTTCCCTCCACTCCCTCCCACTGCTCCTTCCGTTTCCGCAGCCTCCGCTAGGCTTGTGGCCACGGCCCATGCTCAACTTTCCCCTTCGTCCTCTTCATCGTCTTCCTCATCGCCTTCGCCCTCACCATCTCCGGCGCTGACTCCAGCAGCAGGACCTGCCCCTCCACGCCACCTTCCAGTTGCTCCCGCCCCCCACACCTCCTCTGCCGCCGTCAAAAACCCCAGTACCACCCCTGCCACCACTGCATCTAAAAAGGCTCTGCCTTGTCCCCCTTCCCCTATCCAGGATGCCATGGATGTCTCGCCGCCTGTCCCTGCCCCCTCCTCCTCCTCTTCCTCCCCCTCCACGTCCTCCTACGATACCTCCTCTCCCGTCCTGATCCCTCCCTTCTTGAAGCCCGGAACCTCACCCTCTTCCTTCGCCAGCATTTTCCCAGTGCCCCCATCTCCCCCCTCACTCCTCGCCATGATTCAGTCCTTATCTCCTCCACCAGCCCTAGCCTTCACACAGATTTCCTTTCCCGCATCCCTGTCATCCGCTTTGGCCCTAATGCCTCCCTCACCCCTGCCCCTTCCCCACCTCCCTCCCACCAACCCCAACCCCCGCATCGCATGCCGACCCTCACCACCATGACCACTCGGTTTAGTCCGACGATCACGGAGGAGGAGGTGTTCGTGGAGCTCAAGGCGCAGCCCCATCTGGAGGTGCGTGCGGTTCGCTGCATCCACAACCAGCTGGCCCCACCCAACTTATGTGGGTCTTTTCCGAACACGCCCCCTCCAGAGACTGAAGGAGGCTGTCCTTCTCTTTCAACAATGCTACCAAGTTGACCCTTCCTGTTCCCCTCCTCAGTCCTTCCGCTGCCAGAGGTGCTTGCGGTAAAATGCACACCCGACATCTGAGTGCCACGAGGCCCCCACCTGCCCACACTGTAGGCAAGCCCACCTCTTACGGCAGTGCCCCAATCTCCAATCCCCCTCCTCCTGCAATACCTGTAACCTCCCTCATCCTACTTCCTCCCAGAAATGTAAGGACCGACCCCCTCCCACCACTCCTCAACCAACCGTTCCTGTCCGCCCCCTGGACGCCCCCACCCCTCCCGGCAATTCCCTTCACCCACCCCCTACCACTGAGGACATCATCAGATTCATCACCATCGTCCTTCAGAATGTTCACCCTTTCCAGCGCCCCCACACCCTCCAAGAGATATCCCTCGCCGCCTGTTCTGTTTTCCACCTAAAAATGTATGCCACCTACTCCAACAACCAGGCCCATTTCACCTTCTCCCGTCTTGACACCCACGTCTAAATCCCTGTCATGGCGCGATAAATCTGTATCCTTTCCAACAACATCAGCTCCCTTCCCACCAACAAGAACCTCTTCCTGCACACCCTTGCCACCCACCGCGTGGATGCCTTCCTTCTCAATGAAACCTTCCTCCAACCCCACCACACTGTCCACACTTCGCCCTACCTCCTTCACAGCTCCGATAATCCCCTACCTATTGCGTGTGGCGGAGTTGCCATTGGTCACCACCGCCAGATCCCAGTTCACCTCCAACCTCTCCTTCCTGACCCCACCGAACTCCTGATCCTTAGTCTCTTCTTCCCCGGCCTTACCGTCACCTGCTCCACCATCTATGTCCGACCTAATGCCCCTATTCCTTTCGGCTTCCTCTCCCACACTGACCATACCTTCTCCTCCTACGTGATCGCCGCTGACCTCAACATCCATAGTCGTTCCGCCGCCCAGTTACGGCGGTGGCATCAGTTCCTCTCCTCCCTTCAATGCGACCTCATTTTCAGTCCCCTGCACACCTGTCCCGAATCCAACTCCACTCCCGATGTTATCCTTTCCTCCCCTAACCTCCTTGGCCTCATAACGGTGGATGTCCTGGAGCCTATTGGTAGCGACCATCTCCCTGTCCTCGTCACTGTTTCAGACGGTCGTCGCCCCTGCCCCGACAGTCGTAATGACCCTCCCCTGAAGTATGTCCATGACTATTCCCGTGCCAACTGCAATGCCTACCGGGATACCCTCTCCACCTAGGTCGATAGCGACCCCTTCACCTACCACCACCCTGACGATGTTACCCATGCCACCTCCTTTCTCCAGGAGACCTTGTCTGAGGCCATGGAGGCCCATGTCCCTACTGTCGCCATCCCCCCTACCATCCTACCTTACCCCACAGGCCGTCCTCCTCCTCCGTGAAGCCCGCCGGATCTACCATGCCTTCCTCCACACGCGTGACCTGGACACACTACAACGCCACCGGCAACTCCAGCAACACATTCGAAATTTGCTCGCGGCTAAGAAACGCCAGGACTGGCGACAGACATGCACCCGTATAAATGGTACCCTCCCTATTAACGAGTCCAAGTTCTGGTTAGCCTTCCATCGCCTTATTGGAGCTAGACCCTCCCCCAACTATCCTCTTCTCCATGATGATCACCACTTCCCTGACACCCTCAGTACAGCCAATCACTTTGCCTTCTACCTCTCCGATATCTTTTCCATCCTCGATGATCCCCAGTTCGATTACTCCCTCTTCCTGGATGTCTGTGATCGAACTGACACCTCTGTCCCTTCCCTCGCACCCGGCTTCCAGTACTTGGACAATATTGCACACACGGAACTCAATGCACCTGTCACTACACAGGATCTCATTGCTACACTCCACACAAAACGCAACACTGCTCCTGGTCACGATCGTGTCACCTACCACCACCTTCGTGAAGCTCCTGTATCTTTCCTCTACACCCTGGCCAGGCTCTACAATGTAGTCCTGTCCACCGGCTACTACCCCGACCTGTGGAAAACCTCCTGTATCCTGATGTTCCTTAAACCTGGCAAACCCCTGTCTGCCGTCTCCTCCTACCATCCCATCAGCCTTACCTCGGTCTTCAGCAAGGTCCTGGAATCCATCCTCACCTGACACATCCACCAACACCTCCGCCAGCAACTCCTCCTTCCCGTTACCCAGTGTGGCTTTTGGCCGTCCTTCTCTTCCAATGACATCCTCCTTCACCTCACTCATCTCCTTTCTGAGCAGCTTAATACCCGTCACTCCGCAACCTTCCTCTTTGTGGTCCTCAAACGTGCCTATGACGGTGTCTGGCATTCTGGTCTCCTCTTCAAGCTCCAAACCTACGCCCTTCCCATTAGCTACATCTGTCTGATCGGCTCCTTTCTCTCCCACCGTCCTTCCTATGTCACCATCCATAACACGGATTCCTACACCTTTTTTTCCCTCCACCAGTGTGTCCCAAGGCTCCGTCGTCTCCCCCCTTCTGTACCTTTTGTACACGGCGGACATGCCGCCGCCGTCACCCCCCGTCCACCGTCTCCAGTTTGCAAATGATACCGCCTACTTGCCCTTGCCCCCACCCTGCAGCGCTCCCAACACCTTCTCCAATCCCATCTTGATGAGTTCACCGCTTGGTGCAACCAGTGGTTGCTCGAGGTTAATCCCTCCAAAACCCAGGTGATCATTGTAGGCAAAACCTCCCCTTCCTTCCGACTCCTCGATTTCTATCTAACTATCTATGGCTGTCCTATCGCCCTCACCCCCACCCTTAAGTACCTTGGCGTCATCCTCGACCGTCGACTCTCCTGGGCCATCTCCGGACAATCCAAGCCGAGGCATACTCCCGACTCCGTCTCCCCAAGCACCTTTCCGGCCGTACATGGGTTCTGGATCCGTCCACCATCCTCCACACCTATAAATCCCTCATCCGCCCTATCCTTTGTTACGCCCATCTGGCCTGGATCTCCGCCCCCCCACCTTTTATAAATCCCTTCATATCCTTGAATGCCATCCTCACAGCCTCGCCTATCGCATCCGTCTCCCCTCCCCCACGCGGATCCTGTACGAACTCATTCCGTTCCCCCACCTCCTCCTTTTCCTTGAAAGGATATGGATCCTGTACACCTCCCATAAACTCGATCCTCCTCACCCGCTTGTCTCACCCATCCTCACCCACACCCGCCTGCTGCCGCACCTGTATTCCCACGTCCCACCCGGTCTCCATATCTCCACGCTCCTTACCCTCTCCCAAGGTGGCTTCCGCCAGGTCCCCCTCCCTGATAATGTCCTCCTGCCCTCCATCTACCCCTCCTATCAACTTTGATCCTCCCCTCCCACATCCTGTGTCTTTGAGCACCCTCCCTCCCTTCTCTCTCATTTCACCCCTTCCTCTACCCCTCTCCCCCCCAGGGTTTCCCTCCCCCTTCCTCCCTCTCCCCTATCTCCCCTGCCCGTGGCGTCTCTGCTTCCCCCGCTCTCTCCCCCCCCCCCCCTCCTCCTCTCTCGGCAGGTCCCCGGACTCGTACACACTTAGTGAACATTTGCGCGCCGGAGATCAACGCCGCGTGTTTCTGTGTGTGCCGTCGTTTGTGCTAAAGTGGTTCAGTGTTATTCGTTTTGTGCACCTACGTTCGCGTGTGACAATTTTCGTCTTTTTATGTGTCCAAGTGTCTGAACAAATTTTATCTTGAACTCTACGCCCGTGAACGGCTCCATGTATTTTAAAAAGTGTTTGTCTCCGTTTATATGTCCACCATGTTTTTCTCTAATTGTCATCATTTGCCTCTTTTGTGTTTCTCTATGGCCAAAGAGCGGCGTAGTATGCTGCTGCTGGCCTGCCTGTAAACAGGTTTAAAAATAACAATAAAGGAAAAAACAGCGTACTCGTCAGTACTACTACAGTGGCACTTACCTGAAGATGGCCAGAAGACTCTGCGCCGAAATATCGTGGCAGGACGTTACTGATATCCGGCAGTTCTCCCGTGTTTTTATGGAACAATCAGTACGCCGGGAAAGCTTTAAACATCACAGTCTGCTTACTCTCTCTCGTTTTCATTTAGAATGACGTGACAAAATTCATGCACACTAAGGAGACAAAAGCCGTGGGATACCTACTAACAATGTGTCGGACCTACATTCGCCCAGCGTAGTGCAACAGTTTTTGACATCACAATAGGTGTCGTTATATGATTAAGAAAATGAGTGATTCAACTATTTAATCTCAGCCCCAACAAACGCATGCCTGTAGAAGCAATATGGGTCTACAAATTTCGTTTTTTTTGTTTTTGTTTAATTCTTATGTGCACGTCTTGTTTTCTTATTTCCATTTTTCACCCTTCCTGAAAGTGTGTGGTCAAGTGTGAATGATTTGAATGCAGTAGCAGACGAACCAGAGAAGTGGTGGGTTTCTTAATCTTCTACTAAGCTAAACGGTGCCAGTGGAAGGCAGAGAGCAGGAACAAGAGGGCTTGGGGAAATATGAGTAAAGCAGAACGTTTTCCTAGCAGAGGTTGGTCATGGGCCTCCCCAACCACCTCGGGCGGTTCGGTGAGAGTTCCGCGCGACGGTTACAGGTTGAGTTGTTCTGAAGACGATCCCTCAGAATACCCAACGTCTGTGTCGAACAAGAGACAAAAGGTATTTGAATCTGTTAATAATAATTTGTTAATCTCAACAATTTCATCTCCTAGCCATTTTTTAATTACCATTTACGTTCTGGCTACAATTTTTGGTTCACTTAATCAGCGTCATAATAGTGTGATTTCCGTTAGGCGCGACCACGCGGTCTATCGACTCAAAGCGCAGCCCAAGCCTTAAAAGTTACTGTCTGCCATTTTATTTTATTTCTGAGGGACATTTTAAATTATCAATAAAACTGTACCGAGTGTATATTCGGCAAGATGATCGAACTGACTGCAAGCGCTTCACGCTAAGATATGCAACCACCAAAACCCTGCTCGATGCCATCCACGAGGTGCATACAATTCTTCCCACTTATAAATGCTGTCAACATTTTGTTTGCCGTGTGAATTAGTGCATGTGAATGTCTGTGTTAGAAACTTGAGCAGAGACCACGTGCTCCCCAGATTTTCCCACCCCACAGGGCTCTACGGATTAAGGCCAACGTGGTTTGTTATTCTCGTATGAAAAAGCCATTGGATCGTATATAAGTGTACCAGGAATATTCTGTACATGTATTAAATACAAACAGATTACTGTTAACATGCGAAATATTAGTCAAAAATAAATATTTTATTATTGGAAGCTATTTCCGTGATCGTTAACTTATTTTCAATACATCTGAAAATAGTGTCGCATTTGTAGTATTGATGATTACGCCCCTAAAATCCAAAGTGCTTGGCTCCTATTTAGCTGACGGTACGTAGCTTTCTCTGACTGCCCCATGGAATACCATTGCGGAATTCGTTGCGACCTTAATAAATTCACTCAGTAAAGGAATTGGGCCTAAAATTTAGATGGGCCTATATCTATTTCAAATAACGGGCAAAACTATTCACAGAAGGTTACGTTGCCAAAGAAAAATAAGAGCGAATGTGGACAGGATATGCCATCACAGCAGGCTGGAACAAAAGATATAATAATAATCAAAAGAAGCTCCTGCTAGTGAAAGTAAGTAACCCTCCATAGGCTGCCACTCAATGAATAGTAAGAAACAAGTGGTGAGCTACAAGTTTGACGTGTCATGGATTCAACATGTTGTTGGAAATCCCCTGAAGAAATACTGAGGCCTGCTGCCTATATAGCCGTCTATAAACGAGGAGTTATTGCTTGTGCAGAATTTTGTGCACGAACTGATCTCTCGATTATGTTAACTGGGATTCATGTCGGGTTATTAGGGTGTTCCAATCACTTGCCCAAAATATCCAGAATGTTCTTGAAATCCATTACGATCAGTTCCGCCCCGGTGACATGGCGCGTTGTCATCCATAGAAATTCCACCGGTGTTTGGGAGCACGAAGTCAATGATTGGCAGCAAATGGCCTCCAAGCAGTCGAACATAACAATTTTTATACAATGAACTATTGAGCTGTGGCAACGGCCTTGCCGCAGTGGTTACACCGGTTCCCGTGAGACCACCGAAGTCCACCACTGTCTGGCGTGGTCGGCACTTGGATGGGTGACCATCCGGCCGCCATGCGCTGTTGCCATTTTTCGGGGTGCACTCAGCCTAGTGATGCCAATTGAGGAGCTACTCAACCGAATAGTAGCGGCTTTGGTCAAGAATACCATCATAACGACCGGGAGAGCGGTGTGCTGAACCTGCGCCCCTCTTATCAGCATTCTTCTCTGAGGATGACACGGCGGTCGGATAGTCCTGGTAAGCCACTCGTGGCCTGACGATGGAGTGAACGATTCAGCTGTACCAGAGGACCCAGTCCATCCCATGTAAACATAGTCCACGCCATTATGGAGCCACCGCCAGCTTGCACAGTGCCATGTGGTCAACTTGCGTCTATGGCTTCGTAGGGTTGGCACCACACTCGAACCATACCATCAGATCTTACCAGCTGAAATCGGGAGTAGACCACGCTTTTCTAGGAGACTAGGGTCCAACCAATGCAGTCATGAGCTCAGGAGAAGCGCAGCAGGCGATGTCATGCTGTTGGCAGTGTTGCTTATCTGTTATCACTGACCATTCTACGCTGTCGCCGCTGCTCTGGGTCGTGTTCTCCGTGGTGAGAGGTAATGTCTGAAGTCTGGTAGTCTCTTCACACTCTTGACACTGTGTATCTCGGAGATGAATTCCTTAGCGATTCCGGATATGAAACGTCTTGTGCGTCTAGCTCCAACTACGAGGGGCGTTTGAAAAGTCTGTGCGAAGTCAGAGAGATGGCACCACCTGCACATATCGAGGTCATGTTTAGTTAGTAGCATCTTTGGAAAGAACGCACACCAATTTACAGCCATATTGGTCTATTTATTTGTGTTTAGCATTCGTGTGAATCAACAAAAAAAATGGTTCAAATGTCTCTGAGCACTATGGGACTTAACTTCTGTGGTCATCAGTCCCCTAGAACTTAGAACTACTTAAACCTAACTAACCTAAGGACATCACACACATTCATGCCCGAGGCAGGATTCGAACCTGCGACCGTAGCAGTCCCGCGGTTCCGGACTGCGCGCCTAGAACCACTAGACCACCGCGGCCGACTGTGAATCAACAAAGTCGAGTGATTATCAAAAAATGGACGAAAAAGAATTTCGTGTGGTGATTAAACATTACTTCATGAAAGGCAAAACGCCTCAGGAGTCTAGAGAGAAGATTGATAAACAGCACGGCGACTCTGCAACTTCGATTAGAACAGTTTATAAGAGGTTTCAAAATTTTCGGAGTGGCTCTATGGGCACAAGTGATGCAGAATGTTCTGGACGACCTGTGGAGGTTACGACTCCAGAAGCCATTGATAAAATCCATGATATGGTTATGGATGACAGAAGAGTTAAGGTGCGCTAGATTGCTAGTGCTGTGGGCATCTCGAATTAACGGGTACATAATATTCTGCGTAAACATTCGGACATTAGAAAGCTATCCGCAAGATTTTTTCTGCGATTGCTCACGTTTGACCATAAACAGAATCGTATTAAGTGTTGCAAGGATCGTTTGTAGCTATTCAGGAAGAATCCGCAGGGCTTTAAGCGTCGTTTCGTCTTTGTGGATGAAACATGGGTACATTACCATACTCCTGAGACCAAAGAACAATCTAAACAATGGGTTACTAAGGGAGAATCGGCACCAAAAAAGGCGAAGACCACTCCTTTGGCCAGAAAGATTATGGTGACATGCTTTTGGGATTCGCAAGGGATAATCCTCATCGACTATCTGGAAAAGGGTAAGACTATTACAGGCGCATATTATTCGTCGTTATTGGACCGCTTTAAAACTGAGCTGCAAGACAGACGCTGGCGATTGGAACGCCAAAAATTCCTTTTCCATCACGACAATGCACCAGCACACACATCAGCAGTTGTGGTCGCAAAATTAGTGGAAATTGGATTCCAACTCGTTTCACATCCTACCTATTCCCCAGACTTGGCTCCCTTGGACTACTATTTGTTTCCAATTTGAAGAAATGTCTGGCGGGACAGAGATTTTATTCAAATGCTGAGGTGATTGCAGCAACTAACAGCTATTTTGCAGACTTGGACAATTCATATTATTTTATTCGGAAGGGATCAACAAATTAGAACCGCGTTGGGCGAAGTGTATAAGTCTAAAAGGAGGCTATGTCGAAAAATTAAAGGGGTATACCCCAAACACGTAAGTAGTTTCTATTTATGCGCGGACTTTTCAAACGCCCCTGTACTACTCAGAGTTCAAAATCTGTTGATTCCCGTCGTGCGCCCATAGTCACGTCGGAGACTTTTTCACATGATTCGCCTGAGTACAAATGAGAGCTGCGCCAATGCACTGCTCTTTTATACCATGTGTACGCGATACTACCGCCAGCTACGTACGTGCATATCCCTATCCCATGACTTTTGTCAGCTCAGTGTATAATACACGAATGTGAAAGATACCATTGTGACAAACTTATGCAACACCACCACTTCTTCATAGCGTTTCCTCGTTATTAGTTTTCTTAAAGGGCCCTGGAACGAAATGGGTTTTTCTTTCATGCAGTTTATATATTGGCCTCAATGACAAAAGAGAGTTTAGTATGAAGTTCCTAAAACCACTGTTCGCCATTTGGTTTCCTCCTCCGCAGTCTTTATTTATGATTGTACATACGCCCGATGTGCTCTCAGGAGCCGAAATAAAATGACCAGCGTGCTGGCCCACCTATGGGCCGCAATACAAAAGCTATTATGTGTGATACGAATTCGACAAGAGCTTTGTAGGCTTGTGGAAGTATATGGCACCAGATGCCCACGCACAGATCTTGCAGATCCGTAGGCGGTATGTCGGCGTAGAGCTGGATCTACACCGGGTACCACAAGTGTTGCATCGGGTTCCAACTAGGTGAATCATGTGGCGAGGACAACTCGCGTTCACTAACATGATCCTCAAACAAGTGCAGCATGATTTTATCTCATAACACGGACAGTTATCCTGTTGGAAGATGCCTTGGCCGTCGAGGACGACATCAGTCATGAAGGGTTGCAGGTGGCGTGCAATAGTGATCACGTAGTCAACCTCTGGTCCTGCGTTCGACTACTGTCAGAGGTACCGTAGAAGCACAAGTAAGTACCCACCATAGTATTTTTCTGACACAATAGCCCAGAGTCAATTGCGTGGAGCAGCGGCCCACCTGGATGGCCAAGTAACCGAACATTACATCAAAATACTGACATCATTTAGAGGAGATATGGAATATAAGAACTGAAGAGCAGTATTCCGCTTGTCTATGGGGCAATGAAGCATTACAAGTGACTGGAAAAATGCTTAGGCCATTCCCATTTTCAAGAAAGGACGTCGGAGTGACGTGTGCAATTACCTCTAATATCAGTCAGTTTAGGAAATTTGAAACATATGGTATGCTCCGAATATTATGATCTTTCTGGAGACCGAAAATTTTAGGAGCCAACATGTATTCCACGAATCACGATTCAGTATAACCAAGCTTGCTATGTTCGACCACAACTCCCGTTCACGCCCTTTTCCTAGACTACAAGATGGCGTTCAATAAAATTCTCACTGTCACCTTATGAACAAAATTCCGTACCGAACATCAGACCAAGTTTTTCATTGGACTGAAGTATCACTAGAAAATGGAAAGCCGCCTGTCATTCTTAAAGCAGAGATATCTCCAGACGTAAAAATAATTTCGGGTGTACCCCAAGAGAGTGTTATAGGATAATAAGTTTCTACAGTACATACAAATGGCTCAGTTGAAAACCTCGGAATCTCTTATACTTTGATCGAGGATATTTTTATTGCTCACAAAGTCGCAACAGTATATTTCAGAAGTAATGGTCAATACCCGTGGATATGACAAAAATGATCATTCTAAACAAAAATGTCAAGTAAACATGGTCTCTAGAACGCGTATCTTAAGAGCTATGTGCAAATCTTGATTTTCGATACTGTGAAACAAATTTTTTCTACTGCAAGTTCTTTGCTTCCCATGTTTTGGGAAATGAGAGAATGGGCAAAATCATGGAAAAATGTCCAATAAACATATGCTAACTACGCACCCTTAGTCTAGGATTAGTGTCCTTGATTAGTAATCAAAAAGTCGTCGGTCCCGGTTTTGAAACCCGCCACTGGTTAAGTCCTGAATAATAATCAGCACTGGCTACCGAAGACTTCCGGCATAGAAAGTTACCCTCGTTCTTCCAACGGCCATGTGAAAGAGAACAGAGGAGTGTCGTTGGTGTGGTAAACTGCCCCTAAAGGCGGAAGAATCAGCAATGACCAATGGCATGAGGATGCAGAAGGTCATGGAAACCACTGCATTCAAATCACATGACATGTTTAAGTTAAAATGAACAGTCGAGGTCGCAATAATATTTCTTGGTTGACCTGTTTCGGCTTTTATATAAGCCATCTACAGAATTTTTTGGCCCCCTATGGCTAGTACTAACGGCTCGTCGGATTTCTCGTGGTACCACGATCATACGATCGTGGAGTCCTCAGCAGCTGCTATAGGGGGCAAAAAATTTCTGAAGAAGACTTATATATAAGCCGGAACCGATGAATAAAGAAATATGATTGTGATCTCAACTGTTCATTTTAATATAAATATAAGATCAGGTTGCTGCTCTCCATAGACTATGTTGTGAAAATTTATCCACGTAACGTGTTTCAACAGGATTATTGAACGCTTGTCAAAAAATCATCGGACGCAATCATGTTCATTATGCAAGAAGACATCAGGTGGTCTGATCTCAATCTATACTAATTGGCGCTGTTGTCTGACATTAATTAAATACATTCCCTCAAAAATAACGAATTAGGATGTTTAAATAACTGACGGGAATGCAGCCGGGTAGCGTTGTGGACAACTGCCAATATTTGGACAGGAGCACACCCTGCCATTCAAGGCATAACTGCAGCAACTAAGCGCTTTTCAAGGGAATTGAAAACCTCGGCTTGCGGGGAATCTCAGTCAGGAAGGACACACACATACACACACTCACACACACACACACACACACACACACACACATACACACACACACACACACACACACACACACACACACACATATATATATATATATATATATATATATATATATATATATATATATATAAGGCATTTCAAGAATATAACAGTAAAAAATCACAAGAAAGTCTACATTTATTTAACGAGGTTAGAAAACAGGTTTCAAAATCTATTAGGCAAGCAAAAAGGAAGTACACAAAGGCACAACTGGATGCCATAGAAGAAAATTTCCAAAACTATAATACAAGAGACTTCTACAGAACTTTCGCAGATAAAATACGAGGATATATCCCTCAAAATTTATGTTTCAGAAAACCAGATGGTAAATTAACCCTAACAAACCACGAAAACTGTCAAGTATTGGCTCAATATTTTTCTAACCTACTAAATTGCCCAGAACCTAGTTTAAGGTTTCCCAAAGAAATCAGTGCCAACGCTCAACCGGATTCATTACCACCAACACAGGAAGAAATCAAATGTCACATTAAAAACTTAAAAAACAATAGAACATCTGGCGAAGATGGCATTGTTGCAGAGCTATTAAAAAACCTAGGACCAAAGACGTTGCAAGAGATCACAAAATAATAACAAAAATATGGGAAACAGAAAAATTACCAGAGGATTGGAAATGTGCCCTTATTTACCCGTTACATAAAAAAGGAGGCAGAACAAATGTCAATAACTACAGGGGAATCTCACTCTTACAAGTCACCTACAAAATTCTCTCAACATGCCTGCTGAAAAGAACACAAGAGCAGCTGGAACGCCAAATTGGTGATTATCAAGCAGGCTTCCGCCCCGGTCGCTCATGCATAGAACAAATATTTAATTTAAAGACAATATTAAAACACAAAGCAATTAGAAATGCCCCCATAATTTGTACATTTGTAGATTTTAAGAAAGCCTATGACTCAATTGACCGGCAATCTTTGTTTAACATTTTAGAGGAACTTGGACTTGACTCCAAAACACTAAGGCTTATCAAAGAATCACTGACAGACACTGTATCTAAAGTTAAATTCAGGGGAGAAATCTCTGAACCTTTTCTCATAAAAACTGGAGTACGTCAAGGTGACGGGCTATCTCCACTTCTGTTTAATATAGTCCTGGATAAAGTCATTAAGGAATAGGAAAAAGAATTACAAAATCAATCCTACTGGAAACGAATCCATCTTGGTAGAACCAAAGACAACGTGGAGATATCTTGTTTAGCATTCGCGGACGACTTGGCCATACTTGCAGATGATGAAGAAATCGCCACCAAACAAATAGAGATCCTTAAGGAATGCGCGGATAAAGTAGGTTTACAAATTTCGTTTCAAAAGACAGAATTTTTCTGTACGAAATTCCATATACACAGTTTGAACACAAAATATGGAAAAATAAATAGAGTAAAACATTTTAAATACCTAGGTGAAATTTTGGAGCCAACCGGAGGAGAGAAAGTTGCACAGAAGATCAGGCAACAGAAAATGAAGAGAGCATATGGTATGACACATGAAATATACAATAAAAAATGCATCTCCTCGAACACAAAAATCAGACACTACTGCGCAGTAATTAAGCCAGCAGCACTATATGCTAGTGAAACGCCCACACTCCACACAAAATGTGATTTAGAAAAAATACTAAAAGAAGAACGCAAAATTATGAGAAAGGTTTTAGGTCCAAAATTAACAGAAGAAGGATACCGGATACAATCAAGAAGAACCACAGAAACTATATCAAACCTGGCAGCAGACATAAGAAGGCGAAGATTAAAATTTTATGGACATGTCACTAGACTTCCCCCCACACGACTCACCAACAGAATTCTCACTTACATAGAAAAAGTCAAATCAACAACACCATGGATTAGCCAAGTAAAATTAGATTTACAAAAAGCAAATATTGAACTTAAAGATGTCAAAGATAGATAAACTTTTAGAAATAAGGTGGAAAAGTGGATTGTATTGTCGGAGAAGGAAGCACTAAAGAGACCAGGAACAAAATGGACAGAAGAAAGAAAAAGAAAACATGGAGAACGAATGAAAGAAGTATGGAAGAAACGACATCAGAAAGCTTTGCGTGATCCTTCTGGGTCCATTCGCGATAAGTAAGTATATATATATTTGGTTTGTGTGATAGTGCTAGTTTATATATGTATATACAAAAGACGACAGGCGTCAGAAGTTATCGATAGTGAAATTAATAATCTGTCGCTCCGTTTTTTGACAAGGGGTACACAATGAGTGCATGCAGAATTTAAGCTTCGTTAATAACATTATCCCAAGAGCTGAAAATGCATGATGAATCTCCTTGTTGTTATATTTCATAGGACGACAAACGCCAAGACAATGTTCTGCAGTGGCGGATTTGCTCGGCTGCTGTAAGTGTATGTGCCGCTTATGATCAGCACACCAGTTCTCCAACGTCCTGACGAATGTCTGACATGCCACAACAGCAAGGAATAGTAGACACCCACCTTACGCAAACCTAAATGGATCCTGATTTAGATGATGGTCGAAAAACACATTTGAAATCAAATTTCCGCAAAGTACGACCAATCCTGTTCGAAATGCTCCTTGTCTAAGGCAAAAAGAGCCACCTGAGTATTATTGTCACTCAACCGGTGCACAGTTGGTCAACAGCGCGACACACGTTCGACCAACTATAATTACAACCATTCTGACGAACGGTGATCTAACTTAGGTGACAAACTCTCATGGTCCGAGATGACACTGGGCCTGCTAACAAAGGTACGAAGTGATGTGTCACGCAGAGTTAGTAGGTGACGACTATCAGCCAGTGGATTCAGTGTGAGTAGGCTTCCTATAAATGGAATGTCCTAACGTACCATCAAGCTTTCTCCTGACTAACACATCAACAAAGGGAGGATAGGCATCCATTTCCACCTCTGTCGTGGAAGAAACGTTCGGATGCATTGAATTCTTTTGTTCTAAAAACTGATTAAAATGCTCAATCCATGAGGCCAAACCACAAACATCGGCTACACACCATAACAAAACACACAAGTTTTAAAGCCGTCAACTCCAAGTTACTTTCCTCGAAGTCTTCCATAAAGAAATTAGCAATAGTAAGTCACAAAGTGCTCTCCATATGTTTGCTAGTAGAATAAGAAGTAAGTGGAAGTCAACACATATCGAAATAGGCTCTTCAATTCAGCACCCTACCTAACCTCAATTTAACTAACGAATCAGGCATGTGACCACGAGCGAAGAGACATCTACATCAAAATTTATTAGAACATCAGTCATCTAAATGCATCCCCTTTAATCGATGGAAGAAATCCGCCAAGTTAGTAATGTGGTGCTCACACTGACCTACGAGTACTGTAGGGCTCAATATAGTAGCAAGAAGGTTTGCTACACGGTATATCGTAGCGCCAATGTTACAAGCGGACGAAGAGGAATCTCTTCCTTGAGGACGTTAGGTAGGGGGAAATAGCACAGAAAGAATTAAAAATCTTGATGGTCCGTAACCTCCTCCTCACTCACCGACTTTAATGACAGTAAAAATTAAACCGTGAGTACCTGATGGATATTTTGGAAAAGCAATCGTCACTGAAGTTAATCTGTCAGTAAAGACGAAGGAAAGGGTTGCATCTAAATGAAAGGAAAAATACAAATGAAACTGGTGGAAATTAGTTCTGAAAAAGGGTAAAGTTAATAAAGAAATTAATGTGCGGTCGTTACGTTAACAAATAACTGGCGTTAGTCAGATGTTTGAAATTTGGGGAAAATTGCGGTCGCCAGTACTATGGATAATTACTATAATAACTGAAAAAGAAAGGTTATTGCACATATAATTAGCACTAAAAGCGTGGCAACTGAAGGTTGACACGTGTTGTGTGAAAACTGAATGTTTGTCAGAAGTAATAAATTTCGCTACACTCTGACTTAATTTAGCAAAGGAATTAATAAAACCGGAAAATTGAAAGTTAATTTAGTGACTGAAATTAATAGCGAACTTTGTTTCTGACTCACTACGAAATTCAATAAAATATGGTTAGTATTGGGCTACCTCCACAATCATTGCAACAGCTACTTGAATCCACACAATTTAGAAATAAGATATTAACTTTGAACTTGAATTAAATGATTCTGAACAATTAACAATAGTAAAATTTAGTACGTACCAAGCTGAGCTGCAGTCACCGGTAAGCTAAGATATGGTAAGAAAACTCGGACTCTTAATTTGTGCTTGTGTAATCTAAATATTGTAGCCAGCTATGAATACGTTAACTGAACTTTGAAATTAAAGCGGTGAAATCGAATGATATTACTTTAATGCTGGCGTTTGAATTTCAACGACACTCGAGTTCATTTTGGAAAAGGAAGGGACCCTGCCTGGTGATGCAATTGGGACATTGAGCAACAAAGGTTCATGCTCAGTTGCTGTATTTTAGTGATGCTAATGGAATAGTTTGAATAGCTGAGGTCTGCCTTCTTCGCGACACGGTCACCAGGCGAAACGGGCTCCTGATGTGTGCCAGCTAATGTTTCCTGTCCGCGACACCGTGCCAGAAGCTATCATATCAAGTCGAGCGCAATTACATTCTGCCAAATCCCGGAAGCGCGGCAACTCGCGGGAGTGTCACTCCATACACCTGCTCCATTGCCCTACTCCAGCCAGATTCTCTCTGCCCGCGATCCATGCGGCAGAGTTAACACTACCGAAGATCCTAAACACTTTGGTTCTCCACAGGACCTACCGATGTAATCGTTCGATAGCATAGTTTTCCCTAGGCAAGACCCAGCGTAAAAATACAAATAACACTTACAAAACAAACCAAGTATAGATCGACATAAATGCATATATATATATATATATATATATATATATATATATATATATATATATAAATTGTAAAAGAATTACAATATATAAAGACGCAGAATGTCTTATCATCAGATAGCAAAATAAGAAAAAAATAATAGTAAATAGAAGGAAATAGGAGGATATGCATTTCCGGCATTACAAGTCTAAAGCGAAAAGGAACTTTTGCCCAAGAGGCAGTTAATATTTCTCTCAATACTTTTTATGAGGTCAGCACTGATCCTGTGATACGCTGAATCAGAAAGCAAACACTGGGTCTTTTGAACATAATCCTACTAGTCCAAACCAATGGTGGCATTGCCCTTGTCTGCAAGTTAAATAACAGGATCCGGATCAGGTGAACGTAAAGCAGCCCTCTCAGCTGCTGAGGTATTTCTCTTGGGTGGGCGTGCCCCAGTCAATGCACGACCTGCCTCCCACCTAGCCTCCTCTGCAGTATCAGGAGACAGCTTAAAAACAGACTGTTCAACAGAATTACAAGCATTAACCACTGGCAAACGCTTAGGCTTCGGAGAAAAATTTAGATTATTCGTTACCACCGATAAAACTAGGACTACAAAAGCTTTCTCCGTGAGATTTATCACGGAATCTCCAGATATAATATTAGACGGAGACTCACGAAAAAATTCAAACTTCACCAACGCCGGGCAGTTACAAAATATAATTCCCAGTCAGAACGCGTCCATGAAGTACCGCTCAACGTCTACGAATCAGTAATTGAGTGACTGGTAAATGAAGCAAGAATCGCAATTAATTCCATTTATTGCGTTAAAGGGACTCATAAAACATCTAAAAAGTAACCTAAACTCCGCCCGAACCAGCTATGAAGGCCAACGGTACCGACCGGTCGCCGTGTCATCCTCAACCCATAGACGTCACTGGATGCGGATATGGAGAGACATGTCATCAGCACACCGCTCTCCCGGCCGTAAATATGACGAGACCGGAGCCGTTACTTCTCCATAAAGTAGCTCCTCAGTTTGCCTCACAAGGGCTGAGTGCTCGCCCCTTGCTAACAGATCTCGGCGCCGGCCGCTGTGACCGAGCGGTTCTAGGCGCTTCAGTCAGGAACTGCGCTGCTGCTACGATCACAGGTTCGAATGCTGCCTCGGACATCGGTGTATCTGATGTCCTTAGGTTAGTTAGGTTTAAGTAGTTCTAAGTTCTAGGGGACTGATGACCTCAGATGTCAAGTTCAAAATGGTTCAAATGGCTCTGAGCACTATGGGACTTAACTTCCGAGGTCATCAGTCCCCTAGAACTTAGAACTACTTAAACCTAAGTAACCTAAGGACATCACAGACATCCATGCCCGAGGCAGGATTCGAACCTGCGACGGTACCGTTCGCGCGGTTCCAGACTGTAGTGCCTATAGCCGCTCGGCCACCCCGGCCGGCCTCACATGTTAAGTCCCACAGTGCTCAGAGCCATTTGAACCATTTGAACAGATCTCGGCCGACGGGTTGATCACATAACTTAATGTTAGCCCTGTTCGATAGCGGATTTTTTTAACTTCGGTGATCCGATGGGAACCGGTTTTAACATTTTGGCAATGCCGTTGGCTCATAAATCATTTGACGATTAATAACAATTCTAAGGTAAAACATATGACGAAATTGTCTGGGTTAAAATAATAGTAATTTCGTACCGTGATTGTTGGACGTTGGTATAAAACACAGATAGTAATGGAAAAGGGAATGCCTCGCTTTGTGTCTGTAGCTGGAAGCAAATTGGTTGTTCAAATCTGAAAGCAAGTCTTAAGAGTTGAGGTTCTGGTTACTGAAATTCTGTGAAAAGGTTTTTACATTCCTTACAGATCACCTTACTGTCGTGGCTCGATCTCGCCATATTATCTGTAAGTGGAGGCCGAAGCGGCTGCGGAATCAGTCATTAGAAGCGTCCAACGACCCGCACTTGCTGCTAACTTCGAGTCAGCCCGAGATCTCGGCTCATCTGCTCGAATATGGGTCCTGGCAGCGTCACAGACTGGTTGAGGAGAGGTCTGAAAGTGAAGGCTGCCCGAGATGAACGAGTCGAAGAGTCAAATGGCGAAAATCGAAGTAAATTGATTCTTAAAAGAAAACTCTTATTTCTGCGTTTTACATTCTTTACTCTGTTCGGATTGGCTGGCCTACAGATACTCCGAGTGTCGACTAGTAAAAAAATTCCTCAGAAGATGTTAGCCCCCTTCCATGAATTTTTGTTCAAGTGGTTAGCCAGTAACGCGCTTCCTATCGTTTAGTGCTGAAAAAAGGCACTGCACTCTATCTCTTTCTGTGGCCAATGAAGTGAGACCTCAGCAGCATAATCCAGATTCTGACTTTCAGTTTACTCACTCTAGCCAATCCTGGCTGTTCTTATACTGAATAAGCTTTTCGTTCTTGTACACGTGACTTGCAGCGGTGTCTACGCTTAAAAACAGATACCAAACTGCGGGCTCTCAGTCAATTTTCTAGCTGTTTTCTGCAGCGTCCGGTGCGTCCCAAAGAAAGCTTAAGTTTTGTTCACAACTGTGCGTTTCCTAGACCTTGCTGTTTCCGCCTTCGAGGCGACAGCAGTCGCTCCTGACGATTTAAGCCATCGGCGATCGTATCTGCGTTGCCTGCGGGCTGCCTGCGTCCAGTTGCGGCAGCTCAAAAGGATAATCTGGTCAAGCGAGTGGCATTTACGTATTGCCCATCCGGCGCACACTTCTGAGAATTCATCCTAGGATGGTTTGTCCGTCTGGCTTGAATTGTTCGCCCGAGAGCTGACAGCTCGTCCCAGTGTGCTTCCAAATAGCTTCAGACTTATAAAGGATGTACCCAAACGCATCGACAGTGCGTAATATGTCCAGCAGGAAGACAAGCTGATCACCTTTCAAGAAGGAAGACATATCCGGAAACGCTCAGCCCTGTAGTCTGACAAATGGCTCTGAGCACTATGGGACTTAACATCTATGGTCATCAGTCCCCTAGAACTTAGAACTACTTAAACCTAACTAACCTGAGGACATCACACAACACCCAGTCATCACGAGGCAGAGAAAATCCCTGACACCGCCAGGAATCGAACCCGGGAACCCGGGCGCGGGAAGCGAGAACGCTACCGCACGACCACGAGCTGCGGACTGTAGTCTGACAACGAACGGTTGTGACAGTTTATTTCGATTCGTTTCGGTGTTTGAATACGGAAGATGTGGAACCCTTTAACCACCTGAGTACTGCCGATGGACGACCTGAGCCTAGTATTCGTGCTCTTGTGCTACGTTCCTCCATACGGCCCTTGTATGCATCCTACTGCGGACCTTTTGGGGCAGTAATGTCGTTGGCAGCCGTGTGATATGTACCAGCTGTGGAAATGACGGACACAGTGCTTGTATACATCAGAGGGGATTGTAATGGGAGAACTTCTGCAAGATTGTATACGTAACATTTTCCATTTTCCAAACAGACGTGCCCCACATAATTCTACGTTCGCGGACATCGAAATACGCCTCAGAGACGACGGACAGTTTGTAACAACAACAACGCTGTACTAGTGTACATATAAATAATATTTTTTCTTCTGATTTTTCGATAAATTTGTGTAATTGATGTTCTGATTTCATTTCTTTTTTGTTTCATGTCATTATGTTAAGAAAACTGTAAATAAGTTTCAATGTGAATATTGGAAATGGAAATGTCGTGTGGCTAGGGCCTCCCGTCGGGTAGACCGTTCGCCTGGTGCAGGTCTTTCGATTTGACGCCACTTCGGCGACCTGCGCGTCGATGGGGATGAAATGATGATGATTAGGACAACACAACACCCAGTCCCTGAGCGGAGAAAATTTCCGACCCAGCCGGGAATCGAACCCGGGCCCTTAGGATTGACAGTCTGTCACGCTGACCACTCAGCTACCAGGGCGGACTTTAATGTTTATGTCAAATGTCAAGTAATATTGTAATAGAATTGAAATGTAACAAATGTTGAGACTGTTGTAAGATGTTTGATATTGTAGCTGTGCGTCTGGTCCATACGTAAGCAATGTGTTAGGATATGTGGAATGCTAGACCTCGGGTGAATACCCTGTCTGTATGGGAGCGGTAAAAGGCGGATGGCAAGCGAGCGCGGGAAAATGCACGCGGGCACTGCACGGCACAATGAGCTCAGTAGTAGTTGGAGTTTGGCATTGGTTTGAGCAACACCTTCTGGAGCGAGGAAGCTCTCCTGGAAGATATAGCTTCACTGAGCCTCGGGTATGCCGTTCCAATGCCCACACTGCATGGCAAAATTCCATAGGCACTAAATGGAAAAATATTGTGACGCTAAGAAGAATTAAAGTGCCGATACGTCAAGAGCCATAGCTGTGGTTGTATGTGTGCTCTGTGCCTCGCCATCTCACCGCCCGCCAACCGCCGCACCGATACTAACAGGTTGAAACTTTTAGGACTGTATTCGTATGGATCATAGAGTGAACTGTGCAATAATAACCTAAATTTTACCAGAACTTTCCCATCATTTAATTATCCACACAACTAACCTAGACAGGGTCCTTTCCAAATATTGTGCAATCCGAGTGTCCCGAAATCAAAAATTAAATTTTGTGTAAATAATAGTTATTTGCAAGCCTAGCTATGCTAGAATGGTGTATAAAGAAATGTTTTGTTAATGAACCAGTAAATTAATAACGAAGGCCTAACGAAGTTGAAAGATAACTTTAATATTGATATAGTAATGAAGTTTAATTATTTCGAGACAGATATAAAGGTATTTAAATGAGCAGTAAATAAGATGAAAAGAGTAGTAACTTATACACTGGAAATCTTGAACGCATAATAAATTCAGCAATCATTTTTTTAATACAGTGATCATAACAATTTCACGGTTCCCCCCCCCCCCCCCCGCCCCCCCTTAAAAAGTCTGAAGTCTTCTAAATTCTAAATTGGTTTATTGGTTTGACCAGCAAAAGTTAAAGTCAATATAAAAGTCAAAATTTTTCAGTGTTTTATCTTTATCAAAATTGACATTTTGTGGCACGAAAGTGATATTTCTAGGGTAACCTATGCCCGATTTTAATCAGATTGATAGACAGTATAAAGTTTTGTAGTATACGTTATAGTGTAGTGTTATGTATTCATGATTTTTCCATATCAGTACAGAACGTGAAACTCGCAGTTCAATAGATTTTCTGGTTCTAAAATTCTACTATATTATGCAGTATTACTACTTGTTGTTTTGCATGAATATCTACCAACTTGTATAGGGAAGAAACTCAGTTAATACCTGATTAGGCTGGCGACCGTCTTATTATCAAATTGATAGCATCTTCAGTGTTGCTTTTGGTCCATTCTGGCGTGTAATTGCATTTCGAACTAGCTTCACGGATCATTGTTATTACAGAGTGGGTGTAAGTCTGGTTTGTCACCATTCAGGTACTCGCGGTCGATATCTATACAAAAATTCTATCTCATAAGGTGAACCCCGCTCACATACCATAGTACAGGCTGTAACTAGTACTGTGTCACGAGGAGGTTACAAGTTGCACATAGGTATTACCTGCGTGGGGTGTGTCCACTGCTCAGGAAAGCAGTAGAACTGCGTGCTTGGTGCTCGCACCCCAGTCTACTGTTTGTCCGCCGCCGGCCAGGGTGGCCAAGCGGTTAAAGGCGCTACAGTCTGGAACCGCGTGACCGCTTCGGTCGCAGGTTCGAATCCTGCCTCGGGCATGGATGTGTGCGATGTCCTTAGGTTAGTTAGGTTTAAGTAGTTCTAAGTTCTAGGGGACTGATGACCTTAGAAGTTAAGTCCCATAATGCTCAGAGCCTCAGAGCCATGTTTGTCCGCCGGTAGGTGCCGAAACGTGATACTGGTCGTCCACGCTTGGCTCGAACACTGCTGTTTGAGGAGGACCCTGTCACCAGACTCGGCAGGTGGCACAGGCGCTGCATGGGTAGAAGTGCCATGTGATGAACTGTCCATAAACACCAGCTCCATCCATACCATCTGCAGAAAGTCCAGGCATGACGGGACGAGCACTACCCACGACATGTACAGTTAGCACAGTGGTTTTTACAACAATGCACACTTCAGCCACAATTCCCGAGCTTGGCGCTATTCAAGGATGAATGCTCTTTTAGTAGAGTCTTCATATTAAACTCGCACGTTTTGCGTTTTTGGGCGGACAAAAATTCTCGTGCGCAGGGTTTTCACAATAACCAAAAGAGGATCGGTATTAACATATAGGACCATAACATATTAACATATAGGACCATATCATTGGGTCCATATCTATTGCTAAACAGTGGGTATTAATATATAGGCCGGGATAATTAGTTACGACATCATTGAGTCCATATATTCTACTAAATGGCCTCACCAAACCGATCTATCTCACATTTATTATAGATGTCTGCCTTATTGTTTGTACTGCCACTAAATATTTGGTTGGACACGTTGGTGGAACTCCAGCACACTTTGGAGTCGATGTGCGGAATCACCTCTACGTCGCATATCCCAGTCGATGGTTTGGTATTTGTCACACATGTAACATACGTGATGCTCCTTATTTCTCGAGTTCACGGGACGATTGAAGAACTTCAGACACATCCTCACGTATTGACTCAAGTGCGTGAGGCTCAGTATCGCCTATGTAGGATCTACACTGGCGTAGGATGTACGCAGTTCGAACCCCGTTTGTAATGTAGACAGCTTGATGTGCTTCTCAAGTTGAGTTTATTGATCTACAGTGGCACTCGCACCCATCTCAGATTCCGACACTCTTCAGTGCCCAAGCCGTTCGGTTCCGAATACGAGTTCCTTCTCGAAACCGATCATTTTGCTTTCCCGCATAACATACTAAGAGGTTGGACACCATGCAGATCTGAGTGAAAATGTATACGGGTAATTAACGACTGCCAGTCACTGTTACTAACATGCATTTCACTTCTTGCATCTTGTTCTTGGTTAATTAATCCGATCTAATGACTTTTCTGATTTTAAACAAGTTCCGGGACGATTTTTGAAGGAACAGTTGTGTAACAATTTAATATTTTTGAATACGTGTGCCGGCCGGAGTGGTCTTGCGGTTCTAGGCGCTACAGTCTGGAGCCGAGCGACCGCTACGGTCGCAGGTTCGAATCGTGCCTCGGGTATGGATGTGTGTGGTGTCCTTAGGTTAGTTAGGTTTAATTAGTTCTAAGTTCTAGGCGACTGATGACCTCAGAAGTTAAGTCGCATAGTGCTCAGAGCCATTTGAACCATTTTTTTGAATACGTGTATGGTTCATTTTAAAGGTAAATAAGCTAACAAATCTAAAGGTAGAAATGCCAGAAACTAGACTGAGATTCATTGGAAGAATCACCAGCAGGTGTAGTCCCCCCACAAAGGAGGTAGCTTACAAATCCATCATTCGACCAAAACAAGAAAACAGCTTTTCAGTCTGTGAACGTTACCAGATTGGGTTGATAGAGTAAACAGATACGATTAAAAGAAGCGTAGCGCCTTTCCACGCAGATTCGCAGCAAAGCGTGAAAGCGTCATGGAAAAGCTCTTCCAACTCCGGTGGTGCTATGAGATAGATATCTTGCATCACGGCCCTGTTAGCTCTTAATATTCTGAGTGCGTACGTTCCTAGGAAAGTCAAATGGTGTATTGCTTCATCCTATGTACGTCTCTCAGAAAGAACCCGAGGAGAAATTTGGAGAGATTTTAGCTCTAACGAAGCCTAAACTAGAATCGTCCTTCCCGCGAACCATTCAAGTGGAATCAGAAACCCGATTACTGACAATTGAACACTAAGTACCCTCCTCCATACGTTTGGTGGGTTGCGAAGTATATGTATAGGTGCTAAGAACACTAAAATAAAGGTATATCCAAAATGGTAACGATAATGTGTACAGAATGTACAGCCGGCCGAAGTGGCCGTGCGGTTAAAGGCGCTGCAGTCTGGAACCGCAAGACCGCTACGGTCGCAGGTTCGAATCCTGCCTCGGGCATGGATGTTTGTGATGTCTTTAGGTTAGTTAGGTTTAACTAGTTCTAAGTTATAGGGGACTAATGACCTCAGCAGTTGAGTCCCATAGTGCTCAGAGCCATTTGAACCATTTGAACAGAATGTACAAGGGGAAATCAAAACGTAAACAGACTTTTACCATTTCTCTCCGGGTAGAGCTTGGTAACACTGCTACTGTTAAGTCATTCGTACTACCGCGTTAGTCGTTGTACTGTAGCAGACCGTGAAATATGGCAGCTCCATTCTCGATCCTTACGAAGGAAGCAATGAGGGCAGTAATTCGCTTTTCGTTTGCGGAACGTGTCGAACCTGCGGAAATTACTCGGCAAATGCCAGCGCAATACGGTAAGAGCTGTTTACCGCGGAGCAAGATCTACGAAGGATAGAGCGCTTGAAACGGGAAGAGGAACGGAAAGATCGGCCAGGCAATCGACGTCAAAACCTGAGGACAATATGCAAGTCGTTGAGGGTATGGTGATGGAAAACAGACGAATCACAGTGGACTAAATCGCCAATACTTTATATATCAGTCATAGTTCAGCTTATTCCACCTTACACGACACGCTAGATTTTCGGAAAGTGTGTGCAAGGTGGGTACCGAAAGAACTGTCAGCGCAACATTAGGCGCAAACGGTAGGCATCTCTCGTAAACATTTGGCCCGTTATACTCACGAGGGAGAAGGATTTTACAGCACATTTTTACTGTAGACGAAACGTGGGTACATCATCGCAAACCGGACAGTAAGGCAGCGAGCATGGTTTGGAAACACCCAATATCACCAACACTTAAGAAATTTAAACGTCAACCATCAGCTGATAAGATTATGCTGACACTAGTCTGGAACAAGGAAGTTGTGGTAGCTGTTCATTTCACCACAAGAGGCGAAACTGTGAGCAGTGAGAACTATTGTGATGTGCTGCGAACTAAACTGAAACCTGCAATTAGATAAGAACTTCGAGGAAAACTGAGAAAAGACGTCATCCCGCAGCAAGATAACACCCAGCCACTTTCTGCCGAATGGACGGCCGAAACAATAAAGGATTTGGTACGGTGCAAAATCGGTTACAGGTGCAATCAAAAAACTATTTCCGACGGAATCAAAAAACTTGTAAAACGTAGACATAATGTATTGAAGAACATGGAGTTCATGTAGAAAAGTAATTTATGTTTCAGTTTTCTGTCGTTATAATAAATATTCCTTTTCTCAAGAGACCCTTTACTTTTTGACTTTCCCTCATAATTTAATTCGTTCGTCATGAAATGACAATGTCGGACAGAGTGCGGCTACGTGTCAACACAAGTACATATAAAGATGCAAAGAGCAGCAAATCAATGTAGTTGAACACTGGTTTCGAGAATATGGGCAGAAAGTAATTTCTCACTTTCGTTATGGAGTTTTGACAAGGTGTGGTCTGAATGTGGCCATGTTTGAACATTTTAATACCTATCCATGAAATAACGTATGTTCAGGCAAAACTGGCCGCTTCGTTAAGCACGTCACAGCGAACGCGGCAGAAGCGATACGAGCTGCGGGAAACATGAAAACGCGCATAAAATGTTGCATACAGCGGAAACTTCAGGGGAACAGCAGATAAAAAAGTGTTGACAACCTAGTACTAAATTTATGCTACCACTACACAGAAATAATAAACGCGCTTATCAAGTTACGAGTGCCATTGGCCATTAACTAAGGTATTATAGCGTTTTGTGTGTGTATATAATAATATACTTCATAAATAAAGATTCGTGCTTTAAACTCATGACACGCACTTTTAATGGACTATGTGAAACTTTACTTGCATTCAGTATAGTACCAGGCTGGTACACTGAACTCATAGTCCTACGGAGATTGGTTCTAAAGCCTTCATCTGATATATTGAGTTACACTTAAATTCATCACTTCTGGAAACTGCTTCAACGAGGCAGCGGATGTTATCCTCCATCTACTTCATACCATTTTCTAGAACTCGGCTGAGAACAGAACATTAAAAGTTAACTTCCTAACTTTTCAACAACGCGTCGTGTGAGAAACAAGATATAACAATTTTTTCAGCGAATGTGACGTTGTCGTCTGAATTGCAACAAAATTAGAACATGGTCTTCGTGAAAGAACGGGATCACAATATTTTACAAGGCGTCTTGCTAATTTACCTTGATGTCGTGATGTCCTGGCAGCGATAAATTACTGTTCTCAATATCCTTTAACCAATTTTTCACTGAAGATTGCCGAGAAAGAGTCAGCAAAAATACAGGTCCCTAAATTTTCAGTGTAGTGAATTTCTAATGTAATGTAGAACAGGCTGACGAATGGAACAAAAGGGTTACACAGAGCCACGACACATGTAACGAGACTTTTCTGACTGGCACAGGTACGGTTCAGATGAACTGTTCGCTAAACTCTAAAACGGGTGCCCCTTTTAAGAACGAACAGCTGAGGATAAGGCGCCGATCTCTGAGTGCCTGAGACACTTCAGTGAGCACTTAAAGGCATTCCTGTTAGAAACAAATTGTCTTGTTGGAACGTTGGAACTTCCTTTACAGCTCAAGAGTGCAGAGAAACAGCTAAAGGAATTCTCAACTGGTGTTACAATGAAAGCCGTCATGTAGCCTACTAGCGAACTAGCAGCCAGTGGTGGTAGGTTACTTAATGGGACAATGTGGGGAAGACGCCTGAGTTTCCGAGTTACATGCTACTCTTGTAGGCTTTCGTGGTCGTTGGCACTAAAATCAAAATCAACTGGGTGTTCTGGCCGCATCATATTTCCTTCTAGAACAAACGTCGTTTAGACCCCTCTGCTGGGATCTTCTTCTATCTATCTACATCTCTCTATATACAGGGTGTTTCAAAAATGACCGGTATATTTGAAACGGCAATAAAAACTAAACGAGCAGCGATAGAAATACACCGTTTGTTGCAATATGCTTGGGACAACACTACATTTTCAGGCGGACTAACTTTCGAAATTACAGTAATTTTCAACAACAGATGGCGCTGCATGTGATGTGAAAGATATAGAAGACAACACAGTCTGTGGGTGCGCCATTCTGTACGTCGTCTTTCTGCTGTAAGCGTGTGCTGTTCACAACGTGCAAGTGTGCTGTAGACAACATGGTTTATTCCTTAGAACAGAGGATTTTTCTGGTGTTGGAATTCCACCACCTAGAACACAGTGTTTTTGCAACAAGACGAAGTTTTCAACGGAGGTTTAATGTAACCAAAGGACCGAAAAGCGATACAATAAAGGATCTGTTCGAAAAATTTCAACGGACTGGGAACGTGACGGATGAATGTGCTGGAAAGGTAGAGCGACCGCGTACGGCAACCACAGAGGGCAACGCGCAGCTAGTGCAGCAGGTGATCCTACAGCGGCCTTGGGTTTCCGTTCGCCGTGTTGCAGCTGCGGTCCAAATGACGCCAACGTCCACGTATCGTGTCATGCACCAGAGTTTACACCTCTATCCATACAAAATTCAAACGCGGCAACCCCTCGGCGCCGCTACCATTGCTGCACGAGAGACATTCGCTAACGATATAGTGCACAGGATTGATGACGGCGATATGCATGTGGGCAGCATTTGGTTTACTGACGAAGCTTATTTTTACCTGGACGGCTTCGTCAATAAACAGAACTGGCGCATATGGGGAACCGAAAAGCCCCATGTTGCAGTCCCATCGTCCCTGCATCCTCAAAAAGTACTGGTCTGGGCCGCCATTTCTTCCAAAGGAATCATTGGCCCATTTTTCAGATCCGAAACGATTACTACATCACGCTATCTGGACATTCTTCGTGAATTTGTGGCGGTACAAACTGCCTTAGACGACACTGCGAACACCTCGTGGTTTATGCAAGATGGTGCCCGGCCACATCGCACGGCCGACGTCTTTAATTTCCTGAATGAATATTTCGATGATCGTGTGATTGCTTTGGGCTATCCGAAACATACAGGAGGCGGCGTGGATTGTCCTCCCTATTCGCCAGACATGAACCCCTGTGACTTCTTTCTGTGGGGACACTTGAAAGACCAGGTGTACCGCCAGAATCCAGAAACAATTGAACAGCTGAAGCAGTACATCTCATCTGCATGTGAAGCCATTCCGCCAGACACGTTGTCAAAGGTTTCGGGTAATTTCATTCAGAGACTACGCCATATTATTGCTACGCATGGTGGATATGTGGAAAATATCGTACTATAGAGTTTCCCAGATCGCAGCGCCATCTGTTGTTGAAAATTGTAACTACTGTAATTTCGAAAGTTTGTCTGCCTGAAAACGTACTGTTGTCCCAAGCATACTGCAATAAACGGTGTATTTCTATCGCTGCTCGTTTAGTTTTTATTGCCGTTTCAAATATACCGGTCATTTTTGAAACGCCCTGTAGTTATTCTGCAATTCACACTTAAGTGCCTGACAGAGGGGTCATCGAACCATTTTCATACTACTTATCTACCATTCCACTCTCGAATGGCGCGTGGCAAAAAGAACACCTAAATCATTCCGTTCGAGCTATGATTTCTCTTAGTTTATTATTATGATCATTTCTCCCTACGTAGGTGGGTGTCAAGAAAATATTTTCGCATTCTGAAGACAAAGTTGGTGATTGAAATTTCGTAAATAGAACTCGCTGCAAAGAAGACCGCGTTTGTTTCAGGGACTGCCACCCCAACTCGTGTATCACATCAGTGACACTCTCACGCCGACTGCGCGATAACACTAAACGGGCTGCCCTTCTTTGCACTTTTTCGATGTCCTTTGTCAATCGTACCTGATAAGGATCCCACACCGCGCAGCAATATTCCAGCAGCGGACGGACAAGTTTACTGAAGACTGTCTCTTTAGTAGGTTTGTCGTATCTTCTAAGTGTTCTGCCAACAAAGTGCAGTCTTTGTTTCACCTTCCCCACAATGTTATCTATGTAATATTTCCAATTTAAGTTGATCGTAACTGTAATTGTAATTCCTAAATATATAGTCCAATTGACAGCCCTTAGATTTGTGCGATTTATCGTATAACCAAAATTTGTCGGATTTCTTTTAGTACCCATGTGGATGACCTCGCACTTTCTTTGTTTAGTGCCAGTTGCCACTTTTCGCACCATACAGATATTCTCTCTAGATCATTTTGTAATTGGAATTGATAAAAAAAAAATGGTTCAAATGGCTCTGAGCACTATGGGACTCAACATCTCAGGTCATAAGTCCCCTTGAACTTAGAACTACTTAAACCTAACTAACCTAAGGACATCACACACACCCATGCCCGAGGCAGGATTCGAACCTGCGACCGTCCGTAGCAGTCCCGCGGTTCCGGACTGCAGCGCCAGAACCGCTAGACCACCGCGGCCGGCTGGAATTGATCGTCTGATGATTTTACTAGACGGTAAATTACAGCGTCATCTGCAAACAATGTAAGGTGGCTGCTCAGATTATCACCTAGATCATTTATGTAAATCAGGAACAGCAGAGGGCCTATGACACTACCTTGCGGAACGCCAGATATCACTTCTGTTATACTCGTTGATTTACCGTCTCTCACTACTAACTCAGACCTCTCTGAGAGGAAATCACGAATCCAGTCAAACAACTGTGACGATACTCCGTATGCATGCAATCTGATTAATAGTTGCTTGTGAGGAACGGTATCAAAAGCCTTCTGGAAATCTAAGAATATGGAATCGATCTGAGATCCATTGCCGACAGCACTCATTACTTTATGGGAATAAAGAGCTAGCTGCGTTGCACAAGAACGATATTTTTTTAATCCCTGTTGGTTATGTATCAATAAGTCATTTTCTTCAAGGTGATTCATAATGTTCGAGTACAGTATATGCTCCAAAATCCTACTGCAAATTGAGGTCAGTGATATGGGTCTTAATTCAATGGGTTATTCCTATTTCCTTTCTTTAGGTACAGGCCTTTCGTCAGGTGAGCAGTTGTTTATGATTGCTAAGAAAGGCGCTATTGTGTCTGAATACTCTGAAAGGAACGTGACTGCTATAGCATTTGGACCAGAAGACTTGCCTTTCTTAAGTGATTTGATTTGTTTCGCAACACCTAAGGCATCTACTTTTATGCCAGTCATGCTGACAGCGGTTCTGGTTTCGAATTCTTAAATATTTACTTCGTCTTCTTTCGTGAAGGAGTTACGGAAAACTGTATCTAGTAACTCCGCTGTAGTGTCACCATCATCGGCAACATTTCATCGCTATCGCGCAGTGACGGTATTGACAGTTTTTTTGCCGCTGGGGTGCTTTACATACGACCAGACTCTCTTTGGGTTTCCTACCATATTCTGAGACAATGTTTCATTGTGGAAACTATTAAAAGCATCTCGCATTGACGTCCGCACTAAATTTCGAACTTCTGTGAACCTTAACCAGTCTTGGGGATTTTGCGTTCTTCTGAATTTGGCATGCTTTTTTCGTTGCTTCTGCAACAGTGTTCTGACGTGTTTTGTGTATCATGGTGGATCAGTCCCGTCTCTTATTAACTTCTGCGGTATGAATCTTTCTACTGCTGTCGTTACTGTATCTTTGAATTTGAGCCATATCTGGTCTACACTTACATAATTAGCTTGGAAGGAATGTTTCAGTGTCCAAAATTGCTAGGGCAGTGCTACAACACCGCAACATCCTGAAGAAGATCCCAGAAGAGGGGTCGAAACATCGATTATTTTAGAAGTAAATATGACGCGGCCTAAAAACACAGAGGACTTTAACTTTTGTGCTAGTTACTGCCCAGAGACTTTTTGAAAAGAGATTGGAAACTTTTGTACCGTGTACAGAGACTGTAGGGGAACTTACACAGCGTCTATTGCCCATTGCATGACATTGTAAATTCAGCCCACCAATGCCTAAAACAATATGACGGCTCACTCGGAGCCCTGAAAGTCGGATTGGGGGCCATCTCGAAATCAATCAGTCGGATTAGTGTGACCAGTAATCTAGCCTGGGAGCATTGTGAGCTCATGGAAGAGCCGATAATTCTACAGCGTTTCGGAGATCATTCAGAGTTCACGCTTTGGGGCACTGATAGAAGACTGTAGTTGATTCTGAGGTGATCCGAGAATCGCAAAGTGGTTCCTTTGAGATTTTCATGGATCGTGCTAATCCGCATGCTGCTTCACAGAAAGCAGTCTGTCTTCATCTTCTGGAGGAATAAAAGCCTATTTTCTGTCAGTTTTCGGGATTTAAGTCTTGCTTCTGCATGTTATTCGACTGTCTTTTATTACTTTATGACATTCTCAGTTTCCATTCCGCATCAGATGATTTTTCTTGTGGTCCGGTGCTTGAATCTGTAAACATGCAACTGTATTTCTATTGCCTGGCCTCAGCCTCAAAGTGCAAAATTGACACCGCCTCTGTGAGCTAATTACAGCAGACACTGTGAGCATGTTAGGAGCCCGAGATTACCCTCATCATTCCACAAGAACAATAACACCATTTCCGGCGCTAGACGTCAGTAAGTAAGGCACTAAGTAAGAAGTGCCGGAGAAGGAATGAGTTAAGATGCCTAAAGTTGTGGACGCGACGATAAAAGATACTGGCTATTAACCAATGGTCACGCAGCACCACAAGAGATCTTGCATTGGACTATACAGTGCGTCGACTCTTAACTCAGCTGCCCTCGCTTGTCAGTAACACCAACTCTCTCCTATGGCGGGTTAATGGGGCTAATCCTGCTTACGTGCCCAGTTACTGAGTCGTGTATATATTCAGTGAAATCGGCCCTAATTTTATTTTTGTAATGATGATGTTGGAAAGATTGTTTTAAATGTAAAAATTTACTTGATTCAGCATTTTGTTTTTCATGGAGCTCACCGAGGGGCCATTTGTATTTCAATTCCTCAATTTTTACTACTTCTGGTACCGAACACGAGTCCATAAGTAACTGCGTTTCTCAAATGTTACTACGCTTTGACAGCAAATATGGGGTCATATTTAGTATTTCAGTAGCTCATGTATTACTGTAGTTTGGCACCCAGCATGGAGATATTTGCATTTTAGTTACTCAGTTATTTTATTCTTCTGGCATCCAGGATTACGCTACTTGCATTTCAGTTCCTCGGTCTTTACTACTCTTCTTTTGAATCTAAACCAGAAGGCCATGTACGATGAGTATTAGCTAGTAAAGAGTGCAGAGGTATCTTATTGCAATCGTCTTACTTAGTTCGCTGATGGTACACTGGAAGCACGGGTTCCCAGAGACAAGAAACAAAGATCGGTGATAAAACACTCCATCGACAACGAGGTCGTTAGAGACGGGGTACGCTAGAATATGTTAGCGGCCTGGACATGTCATTACGCGAGATGTAGCAACCACGGACCAGGGGTCGCGTCTTTGACTAGTAATCAAAACGTCCTAGGTCCCGGTTTCCGGCCCGGCATTGCTTAAAATCTGAATAAAAATAATCTGGCGTAAGAAGTTACCCCCATTCTACCAAGGGCCATGTGAAAAATGGAGCAGGAGTGGACAGAGGTTCAAGGCACTCTACTGCACTTGGGGTGAGAAATTGCCCCTGAAAGGTGGAAGAATCACCAATGATAAACGGCATGGGAATGAAGAAGGCAATGGAAACCACTGTATATAAGACACATAAAGTGTATTCTCAAAACATGTGCCCTTTAATTGAAAAGTGTGTCATTACTATCTCCTCATCGGGAAAAGATGCCGGACTAGTGTCCAATGGGGAGGTAGCCATGAGGAAAAGATTCAATAACAAACGAAAGAATAACTTTCTACAAGACTGGGCGTGGAATGTCATAAATTTTCACGTGATGGGGAAACTAGAAAATGTGAAAATAAAAATGTGAGGGCGTAGTTTGTGAATAGAGGGAGTCAGTGAAGAGAAGTGGGAAAAAAGACAAGAATTTGTGGTCCAATGAGTGTATGATAACATCAACAGCAGCAGAAAATGGTATAAAGGGAGAAGGAAGGTAGGCAAAGAATGAGTTGCTGTGAACGGTTCCGCAGCTCGTGGTCTCAATGACGCGTTCCCGCTTCCCGAGCACGGGGCCCCAGGTTCGATTCCCGGTGGGGTCAGGGATTTTCACCTGCCTCGAGATGACTGGGTGTTTGCGTTGTCCTCACCATTTCATCATCATTCATGAAAACGGCGAGATTAGACTGAGAAACGGTAGGGAATATCTACGGGTGCTGATATCCACGCAGTTGAACGCCCCACAGACCAAACATCATCATCGTCATCAAGTCTGCCCCCGGTAGCTGAGTGGTCAGCGCGACAAAATGTCAATCCAAAAAGCCCGGGTTCGATTCCCGGCTGGGCCGAAGATTTTCTCCGCTCAGGGACTGGGTGTTGTCCTAATCATTATCATTTCACCCCCATCGACGCGCAAGTCGCCCAAGTGGCGTCAAATCGAAAGACTTGCACCAGGCGAACGGTCTACCCGACGGGAGGCCCTAGTCACACGATTTTAGCTTTTCATCATCATCATCACTAGACAGTGGCAGGGTTTCTCTCATCAGAATCGACATCAAACCATCACTGACAGCTATAGTTAAGGTGTATACGCCGACGTCGCAAAGCGAAGGTAAATAGACAAGGAAAGTATATGAGTATACTGACGGGTAATTCGGTACGTAAAGGGAGACCATAACTCAGTAGTCAGGGGGAGTGGAATAAATTTGCAGGGGAAGCAGTAGAAGAAAGGGCTACGGAAGAATATAGGCTTCGTAGTAGACATGAAAGAGGAGACAGATTAAATGAGTGCTGCATTAACTACATCTAGTAACACGAACACGCTGGTGAAGAATCGGAAGAGGAGGACGTATATTTGGAGAGGTTTGGAGTAATGGGAAGATTTCAGTCTGATTACGTCACTGTCAGGCAGATATTTTGGGACTCTAAGCCCTATCCAGGAGAAGACATAGACTCGGATATGAATTTAGTAATGATGAAGGGTAGGCTAAGGTTTAAGAGATTAGTCAGGAAGAAACAATGTACAAAGAAATGGGATACGGAAATACCAAGAAGAGAAGAGATACCCTTCATGCTCCCTAATGCAATAGATACTGTGACAATTAATAGCTCAGTAGGTAGTTCAGTTGATGAAATATGTACAGCTCTAAAAAGAGCAATCATTGAAGTTGAAAATAACAATATAGGTACAAAGAAGGTAACTGCTTAGGAAACCATGGTTAACAGAAGAAATACTTCATCTGAGCGATGAAAGAAGAAAGTACAGCACCGTTCGGGGAAATTCAGGAATACATACAATGCACTTAAGTTCAGGAAAGCTAATGCGAAATGGCTCCATGAAAATTGTGATGAAATCGGAACGGAAGTGATTGGACTGATTCAGCAAAGACAACCTTCGTTGAAATTAAATGCAAGGGCTGCAACGTTAAGAGTGCTATGGGAAGTCAGCTGTTTAATGCAGAGGAGGGGGCGGATAGGTGGAAAGAGTACATTGACTGCTTCTACGGGGGTAGGGTGTTGGGTGGGGGAGAACTTACTTAATGACGCGTGAGAAGAAGAAACAGGAGTCTGTAGGGAAGAGACAGAGGATCCATTATTAGAATTTAAAAGAGCTTTAATTAATAGATACTTCGAACAAATGATTGTATGTGCAAGGAAAAAATGAAAGGAACGTTTGGCATTGCTGGCCAGGAGGCCTCGTCTGGGGAAGTTCGGCCGAGAGGTGCAAGTCTTATTTAAGTCGACGCCACGTTGGGCGCCGCTGATGAGGATGAAATGATGATGAGGACAACGCAAAACCCAGTTCACGAGCGGGGAAAATTTCCAACCCGGTCGGGAATCAAATGGCTCTAAGCACTATGGGACTTAGCACCTGAGGTCATCAGTCTCCAAGGCTTAGAAAAAATGGTTCAAATGGCTCTGAGCACTATGGGACTTAACATCTGTGGTCATCAGTATCCTAGAGATTACAACTATTTAAATCTAACCAACCTAAGGACTTGACACACATCCGCGCCCGAGGCAGGATTCGAACCTGCGACCATAGCGGTCACGTGGTTCCAGACTGAAGCGCCTAGAACCGCACGGCCGCACCGGCCGGCAGGCTTAGAACTACAGCCATGCCCGAGGCAGGATTCGAACCTGCGACCGTGGCGGTCGCGCGGTTCCGGACTGGAGCGCCTAGAACCGCTCGCCCACAGCGACCGGTGGCCAGGAATCGAGCCAGGGCCCACTTGCATTGGTGGCAAGCAGGCGGACATTTACAAGAATTTTTGTGTACACCTGACACGGCACGTAGTGGGCATAGGTCCTTCTCAGTATTCAAATTCTCACTCAGGTTCTTGCTGGATCAAACACGGTGTCTTCTAAACATTATGCTGATACGGTGTGTGACCTTCTTTTTTTTTGCGTATGACAGCACGAGCATGCTGAACATCTGTCTTCTAGGAGAAACGAACCATCTAAAGTGTACTTGTCATTCGGCAGGATGTCAGGACCCATCCATTGCACGATTATATACAGTATCTACAGAAACGTATCCGCGCATTAATACTCTGCTGCGAACACTTTCAAGGAGTTGTCTGATTCTCATAAGGAGGAATGGCAGCCAATTTTTCACCAAGAGCGAGTACCGGAGAAGTTAGTGTTGTTGGATGATGAGGTCTGGAGCCAAGTTGTCGTTTGACTCGCCACGAAGGTGTTCCATTGTCTCCATGTCAAGATTCTGGGCACGCCAGTCGCTTTTAAGAATGCTGTCGTCTACAAATCATGGCATCACAGATGTTGATTTATGACAGGGTGCACTGTTGTGCTTATATAAACAACCATCGTCTCCAAACTGTTTCAGCCGGCCGTTGTGGCCGAGCGGTTCTAGGCGCTTCAGTCTGGAACCGCGCGACCACTACGGTCGCAGCTTCGAAACCTACCTCGGACGTGGATATGTGTGATGTCCTTAGGTTAGTTAGGTTTAAGTAGTTCTAAGTTCTCGGGGACTGATGACCTGAGATGTTAAGTCCCTTAGTGCTCAGAGCCATTTGAACCACTTCCCAAACTGTTTCTCCACTTTAAGAAATATGTAACCTTGTAAGGTCTATTTATGTCGTTTCTCATTTAGCATATTCTTAAGCGTAATAATGGGACATCACCTTAACTACAGGAAACGTCCTCGTAACAGCAGCTTCTCCATACTTCACTGTTGACACTACACGTGTTGGCAGGTACTGTTCTCCAGGCATCCACCAGGTCAAACCCCTCCATTGTCACAGTCTACAGCGTGATACATTGCTCCGAAATCCAATTCCTTTCATCAGATTGTTACAGTGTACAGTGTGATTCATCAGTCCGAATCACCAAATTGTAGTGCCGGTGTTATTCCGACGTCAACGCACTGCAGCGATCACAGTCGTTACTAAAAGATGAATTCGAAATTGCGAATAATGACAAACGGCAGCTGTAGAATGGAATGACAACAGTGAAACCTTTTGCCGGGCCGGTACTCGAACCCGGCTTTCCCGCTTATCGTGAACGGTCGCCTTGCCATTTTTTTGTGATTTCATTTTGTTCGTGATTTTTTCGTTTGTTCTCTTTGTTCGGGGCAGACGTCCCATGACACTTCTTCAAGTTCCTCGTTGAGCGCATAACTCAGTTTTTTCTATTACAAAGGGCATCTAACCCTCTGACCGAACACACTGAGCTACCACCGAGCGAGGTGGCGCAGTGGTTAGCACACTGGACTCGCATTCGGGAGGACGACGGTTCAATCCCGTCTCCGGCCATCCTGATTTAGGTTTTCCGTGATTTCCCTAAATCGTTTCAGGCAAATGCCGGTATGGTTCCTTTGAAAGGGCACGGCCGATTTCCTTCCCCATCCTTCCCTAACCCGAGCTTGCGCTCCGTCTCTAATGACCTTGTTGTCGACGGGACGTTAAACACCACTAGCCTAACCTAACGTAACTGAGCTACCGTACTGGCGACCATTTGGCTATTCGCGCACGACTCACGGCCAGACCCCAACTTCCGTATGTCGTCAAACTTATTTAATATTGGTCAATCAACTCAAGAATTCCGCATCACGAGTGGTGTCAAACAAGGTGATCCCATCTCCCCAAAACTCTTCTCAGCTGTAGTCGAAATGACTATGTCAAAGCTGAGCTGGGAAGGTAAGGGAATTAGAGTTAACGGAAGAACACTTACCAACTTGAGATTTGCCGATGATATTGCCTTACCGGACAACGACTTCGCAGAGCCCCAAAACTTAGTTACACATCTTGTATAAGAATATCAGTTGGTTGGCTTGAACATTAACCTTTCCAAAACAAAATTTGTGTCCAACAAATGGGTCCCAGCTGGAGATGTGAAAGTGAAGGACAGTCCATTAGAGGAGGTCAGTGAATGTATCGACCTTGGCCGGATTACAAATATGAAGGGAGATATAAGGCGAGAAATTTATAGGGGCATCAAGCTTGGCTGGCAAGCAATTGGGAGGAATTCAGCAGCATTCAGATAAAAAATGCCAGTAAATCTGAAGAAAATAGTATTTGATCAATGCATTCTTCCTGTGCTGACGTATGGTTGCGAGATATGGACACTGAACTCGTTTACAAATGGCAACTTAGGACAGCACAGAGAGCCATGGAAAGATCAATGCTAGACTATAGAGGAAAGGATAGGACAAGGGCAGATGACATCCAGTCAGTGACGAACGTTAAGCCGGGCGCAGTGGCCGAGCAGTTCTAGTGGCTTCAGTCTGGGACCGCTACTGTCGCAGGTTCGAATCCTGCCTCGGGCATGGATGTGTCTGATGGCCTTAGGTTAGTTAGGTTTAAGTAGTTCTAAGTTCTAGGGGACTGATGACCTCAGATGTTAAGTCCCACAGTGCTCAGAGCCATTCGAACCATTTGAACGAAGGTTAAGGACTTCTTAGAGACAGTAGCCTCCTTGAAAGGGCAGTGTGCTGGGCACGTCGCGAGAAGAAAAGACAGCAGATGGACAAAGCTAGTGGTGGAGTGTAGTCGTCCGAGAGAGCATAGGAGTCCTAGAGGAAGACCACCGGACGGATGGGACAAAGATATCAAGAACATTGCTGGTAGCACCGGCAAAATTGTTCAAATGACTCTGAGCACTATGGGACTTAACTTCTGAGGTCATCAGTCCACTAGAACTTAGAACTACTTAAACCTAACTAACCTAAGGACATCACACACATCCATGCCCGAGGCAGGATTCGACCCTGCGACCGGAGCGGTCGCACCGTTCCAGACTGTAGTGCCTAGAACCGCTCGGTCACACCGGCCGGCAGCACCTGGCAGAGAACTGTCCAAGACCGTTCTACTTGGAGAGGACTGCTGAAAGCCTACCTGAATCGACGACTCGAAGAGGCCACACCATTTAAAGATTGAACTCGCTGATGGTGATTATGATACGTCTGCCATCTGTACTCGCACGTCCACTGCGTGTATTCCTGCACAAATCAGACGTTTGCTTCAAATTAGCAGGCCCGGTATCGGCGGATAAATACCATATCGCAGTGCCGGTGTTATTCCGACGACGATGCACTGCGACGACCACAGCCGTTATTAAACACATCAGAAGAATTCGCAATTGCGAATAATGATCATCATCAGCTGTAGAATGAAATGGTTGGCGACATATGGAACTTTGGTTGTCGCCGTGAGTCGTGCACGGACAGCAAAATGGTAAGCCCACTGCTCGTGATAAGCGAAAAATCCGAGTTCGAATCCCGGGCACAAGTAAACTTTTACCGTCCTCGTTGTACAGCTGATGGAGGTCATTATTCGCAGTTGCGAATTTATCTGCATTCTCACCCGAATCAGTAGTTTCTGGCGCTATCCAGTGACGTTGCTCTTTACACCACTTAAAGTGCCGCTCAGCACTAACTGCAGAAATGTTTGCTCATGAGGAGCAGACCAACAACTATACCGTGTTCTCTTTAGCTCCCTATGCACAGTGAGCTGGCTGGAGTGCAGGTAGTCCTTTAGAATTCACGAGTGAGTTAATCCACTGATTTCGTGCGAAACGTTACCACCATCCTTTGCAATACTGGACGTTTGCTGCCCGTTAGTATAAGAGGTATCCCTGGTCTTGGTTTAGCTGTTGTTCCCAAATCGAAACGACATCACCAAGAGTCGACTGTGGGAGTTGTACAAGGGTCGAGATGTGCCTGATGGATTTATTGCTCTGGTGGAATCGAAAGGCTAGTCGACCTCCTGACCGACCCAATCCTCTGTTACTGCTTCTCTTCTGGCAACACAATACAGTCTGCATAGTTTTGTACTGACCCTTCGATTCTCATGACATCTTATGTTCAGTTCCGCTTTACATGGGGTGTCTGAATACTTTTGATCACATGGTGTACCAACAGTTCGCCCTTCCTTGATTCTACCCCGAACGGTTGTGCACAGCAACTGTGTATTATCATATGAAAGAATAGGAACACAGCATTCAGTCGCAGTCCCACTCGCTTCTTATTAATGTCGCGTATCGATATTTCAGCTAAAAATAGCCATAATCAGTGCTAAAATACAAGGAAATTACTGAACCGTAATTGATTTATATAAAGCAATAAGTAAAAAACCACGCTTATTCATAGAAATGATCTATTTTAGCCAAACACCATATGAGTGAGTTGTAATCCAACAACTTCCCAGCAGTACATGTCACCATACGACTTTATGGCTGTACAGAAAGAAGGAAACTTAGGTTGTTGTTTACATCGTATACCCTCAGTTTCCGTCGTGTTGTGTAAATAAAAGGGATATTCATGGACCTTCAGGAAGAGACGGAGGTACACTGCTATCTGAGGTCATCTGACGTTCACCTGCTCAATGAGCATGTGCTGAGTGAACAGGCAAGCCGTTTTGTGAGTTATTCGATGGTCCTTTACTTAAGAGCAGGAGGTCGCACTTTTTTTTCCTTTATTGTTATTTTCACACCTGATACAGGTAGGCCAGCAGCGGCATACTACGCAGCTCTTCGGCCACAGGGATGACAAATGATACAAAGGGAGACAGTTGCAGAACAGACATGGTGGATATACAAACGTAGACATACTAAATTAAAACACACGGAGCCGTTCACGGGCGCAGTGCCCAAAATTAAAACCTTCAGAAACGGGGACACGCACAGAGAGGACAGAGATGACACACGCGAACCATGGAGCTCAAACGATGAAACACTGGAACACTGGAACACGAACATGACGGCACACACAAGGACTAGGCGATGATCTCCGGCGCGCGAAAGTTCACTATACGTGTATGAGTCCGGGGACCTGCCAAAAAGGGGTAAAGGTGGGGGAGGAGGGAAAGGGGAGGGAGTAGATCCCAGTGGCAGAGAAGATGGGAGGGTGAGGAAAGATGGCAGGGGAATATGGAGAGTGGAGAGATGGAGAGCAGGTGGGATGTGGGAATACAGGTGCGGCAGCGGACGGGGGTGGGAGAGGATAGGAGAGACAAATGGGTTAGGGGGATCAACTTTGCGAGAGGTGTAGAGGATCCGTGTCCGTTCGAGGAAAAGGACTAGGTACGGGAACGGGATGACGTCATATAGGATCCGCGTGGGGGATGGGAGACGGATGCGGTAGGCAAGGTGGAGCGCATGGCGTTCTAGGATTTGAAGGGATTTGTAAAAGGTAGGACAGGCGGAGAGACAGGCGGGATGAGCGTAGCAGTGGATAGGGCTGATGAGGGATTTGAGGAGGGGTCCAGACCCCATGTGAGGCCAGAAAGGAGCTTGAGGAGACGGAGTCGGGAGTGTGCCTTGGCTTGGATAGTCTGGAGATGGGAGGTCCAGGAGAAGGGTGACGCCAAGATACCTGAGGGTGGGAGTGAGGGTGATAGGACAGCCATAAATGGCGATATAAAAGTCGAGAAGATGGAAGGAAGGGGTGGTTTTGCCTACAATGATCGCCTGGGTCTTGGAAGGATTGACCTTGAGCAACCACTGGTTACACCAAGCGGTGAACCGGGCAAGATGGGATTGCAGAAGGTGTTGGGATCATTGCGGGGTGGGGGCGAAGGCAAGGAAGGCAGTGTCATCGGCGTAATAGAAAAGGTTGCCGCGGGTGAAGGCGGCAGCATGTCCGCCGTACACAGAAGGTATAGAAGAGGGGAGAGGAGATGTGCCACGATCTAACAAGGAATAAATATCGAACAGCTGGCTCGTGTTAAATATGACAACACTAGGTGTGGTAGTTTGTGAGAACATCTCATTATTGCCAATGGATCGGTTTTTCTTCCATTTTATTGGCACTGTCGAGTGTTAATAAGTTTTACTGTCAAACAAGTAAACTGTCATTCAACTTTTACCCTTATTGTATAAGTATAAGGCAATGTGTTTTACCTTTCTTTGCAAACAGCGCACAGTAATTTGAGCTACAGCAAACGTTACGTACGAAATTCGCGTCCATAGAGAGCATTAGTATCTTTTATTAACTGTACGTGGTTAAAGTGTCCTTCTCATATTTGTGCTCGGTATTTCACGAGGATTGTCCAGAAGGTAATGCGCCGTATTTTTTTTTCTCTGCCGAAAAGAATGCTGCGAATGCTAAACGTTATGTATGTATTATTTGAAGTCTCCTGAGTGAGAGCGCCAAGTTTCCGTCACTTCACACAGATAGCGTAGCTGCAGGACAGTTTTGAAAATGGCGTCTGCAGGTGGTGTACGTTATAAGCAACCTGCCATCATTGAATTTCTCACTGCAGAGAAAGAAACTGTGGGGAAAGTTCAGAAACCCCTGTGCAAAATCTACGGAGTTTCTGCTATCGACAGAAGTACAGTCAGTCGCTGGGCACGGAGAGTGAGGTCATCAGAACGCGATTCGGTGGAGCTCCACGATTTGCAGCGGTCGGGGAGAGCATCCACGGCTGTCACGCTTGACAAACGTGACCGAGCCCCTTCGGACTTCCTCTTGTTTGGGCCATTAAAGGATGCCATTCGTGGAAGATATTTTGAGGATGATGAGGAGGTGACAAACACACAGTGAAACAACCGCTCCTCCAACAGGACAAGGTTTGGTGCCGAGAGGGCACACACGCCCTTGTTACGCGCTGGAGAAAGGCCATCTACATGGATACTCAGCAAATCACATTTAAGTGGCTGGCAGAGGGTTCATCGAACCACCTTCACAGTTCTCTATTATTCCAATCTCGTGTAGCGCGTGGGATGAATGAACACATATCTTTCCGTACGAGCTCCAATTTCCCTTATTTTATCTTGGTGATCGTTCCTCCCCATGTAAGTCGGTGTCAACAAAATATTTTCGCATTCGGAGGATAAATTTTGTGATTGAAATTTCGTGAGATAATTCCGTCGCAAGGAAAAACGCCTTTCTTTTAATGATGTCCATCCCAAATCCTGTATCATTTCTATGACACTCTCTCCCATATTTCGTGATAATACAAAACGTGTTGCCTTTCTTTGAACTTTGTACTCCGTCTGTCCTACCTGGTAAGGATCCCACACCGCCATGCAGTATTCTAAGAGAGTACGGACAAGCATAGTGTAGGCAGCCTCCATAGTAGGTCTGTTACATTTTCTAAGTGTTCTGCCATTTTCTAAGTGTCTCTCGTTAGCCTTCCCCACAACATTTTCTATGTGTTCCTTCCAATTTAAATTGTTCGTAATTGAAATACCTAGATATTTATTTGAATTTACGGCTTTTAGATTAGACTGATTTATCGTATAACCGAAGTTTAACGAGTTCCTTTTAGCATTCATGTGGATGACTTCACACTTCTCGTTATTTAGGGTCAACTGCCACATTTCGCACCATTCAGATATCTTATCTTAATCGTTTTGCAGTTTGTTTTGATCTTCTGAAGACTTTATTAGTCGATAAACGACAGCGTCATCTGCAAAGAACCGAAGACGGATGCTCAGATTGTCTCCCAAATCGTTTATATAGATAAGGAACAGCAAAGGGCCTATAACACTACCTTGGAGAACGCCAGATATCACTTCTCTTTTACTCGATGACTTTCCGTCAATTACAACAAACTGTGACCTCTCTGACAGGAAATCACAGATCCGGTCACATAGCTGAGACGAAATTCCATAAGCAAGCAATTTCACTACGAGCCAATTGTGTGGCACAGTGTCAAAAGCCTTCCGGAAATCCAGAAATACGGAATCGATCTGAAATCCCATGACAATAGCACTCAGCACTTCATGTGAATAAAGAGGTAGTTGTGTTTCACAAGAACGATGTTTTCTAAACCCATGTTGACTGTGTGTCAATACACCGTTTTCTTCCAGGTAATTCATTATGTTCGAACACAAAATATATTTTCTAAAATCCTGTAATTTAATGGATTACTCCTACTACCTTTCTTGAATATTGGTGTGACGTGTGCAACTTTCCAGTTTTTGGGTACGGATCTTTCGTCGAGCGAACTGTTGTATATGATTGTTAAGTATGGAGCTAATGCATCAGCATACTCCGAAAGGAACCTAATTGGTATACAGTTTGGACCAGAAGAATTGCTTTTATTAGTGATTTAAGTTGCTTCACTACTCAGAGGATATTTACTTCAACTCATGTTGGTAGCTGTTCTCGATTCGAATTCTGGAATATGTACTTCGTCTTCTTTTGTGAAAGCATCTCAGAGGGCTGTGTTTAGTAACTCTGCTTTGGCAGCACTGTCTTCGACGGTATTTGAATTGTTGTCGTACAGAGAAGGCATTGATTGTTTCTTGCCGCTAACATATTTCACATGTGACCAGAATCGCTTTTCGATTTTCTGCCAGGTTTCGTGACAAAGTTTCGTTGTGGAAACTGTTATAAGCATCTCGCATAGAACGGAGTGGGGATTACGTGGAAAAATAGGGTGTGTAGATAAAAATCATTCTTTCCTGTGTGTGATTCTCATTATGTTCAATAAAGAACTGTTGAAGAAAAGAATGCGGTGCATTGCTTTCTGGGAAACCCTCGTATACTATGTAAATAGATCTCCAAAAAAAAAAAAATTAGTATGGACTTTTAAGTTTCTTTTGAATTGATTATTTGGTATATCACTTAACCAATACGACACTAGCGACTGTGCTAGATTTTAGCTTTTGCCGAATTTCAGTTGGTCTGTAAATATATCTTATCAAGAGGATCATCAAAAACATTTTTAGTTTTATTTCGAATGTGATGTAACCATAGTCTGTAGCAGGCATCTGTATGAACCATTTGATGATCTTTTGCATACTATTTGGTGCAGTGGTTCAAAAGAAACATATGAATAAACGCATTGTCAATCGGCATTGCTTGATGTACTTTAAAGGTTATACGCAAATACACTGCTGATATTATTTAATAACAAGTGGTTTTTTAAACTACTATTTCGGAAAGGAGCTGTGTTACTTAGTTTTCGGAGTATAGAGGGCGTTACTTACACTACATGATGCCAACTAAGTGTACCGTGTTTCTTGTAGACCACAACTTCAGTTTCCATATGCCCTAATAAAGTCAAACGGTGGCATGTACTGCTGGAACTTTGTTGGACTGTAACTCGTCATATGGTGCATTGGCTAAAATGAATTATCTGTTGGGCAAAATTGTGTTTTACTTACGGTTTTCTGTAAATCAGTTCTGATTCTGTAATTTCGTAGTATTTTAGCACCGAAGTTGGTTAAGATATATGGATATACAAGAATAATAATTAATGAGTGGTATATGCGACTGACTGAAGCGTTCCTATCCTTTCTTATACTAACTTACTTAACTTCTAAAATGAACTAATGACATTTTCATAGCCTCTGAGGATATCTCCGGTACTAGGAGATGAAACACCGGGCACAAAAGCATCCCTTACGCTTCGGCCTGATAACTAATAACACGAAACACGAAGGATGATACCGAACTCTCAACCACAATCTTGTGGTCAATGTGTTACACTATTTCTATTGCCCAGTGTATGTTGTATTATAGTTACTCTTGTTTGTGCATGCGATCTGTGGCCTCGTGTGCGGAGTTCAGTAGCTGCTCACAGAGGGTAGCGCTTGCCCGCCGGGCGACAACGGCCCACTCGCTGACCCGCTATTAAATCGCTACTGCCATTTGCGCCGCCCTACGCCAGACCACCCAGCCCCTGACATTTAATGCGTGCCGCCCCACTTACCGTTAAGGCTTTCAGCTGATTGGCGCTGTTAGGAGCGATAAAAGACAGCAGTAAACCCAAAGTCGCTCAAACCCCTTCTTGGGTGAGAGCTGCAGAGTTGAACTCTTTCCACTGCACGACATAAATCAATTCTGTTTTGTATAATATGAAACGTGTCAAAATAGCGCTTTCAGGTGTTCTGCAGTTATAGCGTTCGCTCTGATGTTAATTCCAATTACCTTTCAATATAAAAGTCTTTTCAAAAATTCTCAACCGGTTTCACAATGTCACATGCGCTTGTTATAAAATAATGTAATCCAATATAATTATTAAAATCAGTAATTAAGAAACATCTGTGTAATAGCTTAACGTGAAATATAAACAAAATTCGATACCATCTGTGAAGTTCTCAAGATAAAATATCCGTGACACTTATGAGTGCCATCTACCAAAACTAGTTATGCTATTTGATTACATCAATTTAAATTTTAAAATTATGTTTCATAGCATATACCCTCAATTTCTTTGCATACAGCTTCCCTCAAAGCAAATGGTATTGAAAAAGGTTTCTTTGCAAAAGGCTCATGTGGTTTTGCTCCTAGTTTACATTTAATGTTCTTAACTTTACCAGGTCTGTCCGAAATTACCTCTCTATTTACCTGCAAGACTTCACTTAACTCTTCCTTTTGGTGCTTACTTAACCTTTCTATCTTGACCATCTGGTTCTTCAGTTCCTCTAGTATCTCTCTTTCCTCTCCTGCTAGCCTCATAATCCAAGTTCAATCCGAAATCTCCCATATCGACTCCCACTGTCATCACTCTCATTTTTAACTGACCAATCAAATCATTGCTATCCACTATCATCCCATCAAAATTCACACTTGTTTCTGATCCTACGAAAATTGATGAAACTGTCCCCACAATTTGCTTCTGCTTTACACTCTATCAACCAGTCCATGTCCAGGATAATTTCCACACTGATCCCAGGAACCACAAAAAATTATGTACTAAGCTTATGCCACCAAGTTCAAATTCTAAAATTATCTGTCACTTTACGGGTTTCCTCATTTTTCCCATAGTATCCATTATTTTCAACCCCAACACACACAAAAAAAAATGTTCAAATGTGTGTGAAATCTTATGGGACTTAGCTGCTAAGGTCATCTGTCCCTAAACTTACACACTACTTAACCTACATTATCCTAAGGACAAACACACACACCCATGCCCGAGGGAGGACTCGAACCTCTGCTGGGACCAGCCGCACAGTTCATGACTGCAGTGCCTTAGACCAACCCCAACACAGTTATGTCCATTACCTTCCTTTATAGAATTCCTCAGCTCTGGAAATTATTTCACACCCTGTGTCCAAAAGAGTCTTTTGCTCCCTCCTATAGGTTTTTCTTTTTACAAAACATTGTCCTGATTTAATATCTCCCACATCTTCACCTTCATGTAACAAATCTCTTTCAATATTGTCATATTCCCACTGTCCATAACCTTTCTCTGAGCTGTCTTCTTCTTTCGACTCCTTTCTGATTACCTCTCTACTTACCTGCAAGACTTCCCTTAACTCTTCCTCTTAGGTACAAGTTGTCACACCCTTATCCTTGCCAGTAATAAACACATTAACTTTATCCTCCTCATTAGTCTCTATACCATGGTTCAAGGAATTGGTAGAAGACTCTCCCTCAATAATTTCAGAAGTTTACCCTTTCTCTCCCTTGTGACTCTTATGCAAATTACTTTGCAAAAAAAGTATCCACCTCTACCTCATCTGCTCCTTTCTCACTATCACCATTCTCACTGCTTGTTTCTTCCTCCCCACTTCCACTACTTTCCAATTGCATCACTTTATTCTCATTCTCTTTGTCTACTTGCTCTCTTTCATATTCTGTAACATCATCATACATGTGGGAAAACGCCTCCATACATGAACCCCCTGATTCTGCATTATTCTCATTGTTAATTTTGGGTCCTGTCTCTTCAATCACTTAGCTCTCACTTTCACAACCACAATGACCATGACTAGCATTGCTATTGCTGCTCATTATAAAACATCTAACACTATTGTGGCAACTGGCCACACTGGTAGGGCAAGACACTTGACCCACTCCAGCAAGGGCCCTCATTGTTGCCTCATACTGTTTCCTGTATTAAAACTTCCTCTCCTGTCACAACCTCTATTATTACACATAAAAGTACTTTATTTGCTCGGTTGGTCTGTTCGCTATTCTTTTGGTACCTCCAAGAATCTCTATTTTCATTAAATGAACAATTTGTCTGGCCTCTATCTACATCTCTCACCCTTTTCAGGAAGTCTTTCGGTTATTGTTATGCCCAATAAATCCACATCTCCTATTAGTAGGCAACTTCCCTGTCAATAACACAATTGTATCTCGATCACTCCAACTACTATCCAAACGTTTCAACCTATTGATCCGTCTCCAACTGTATCCTCTTATAATCTTCCTATTTCAGTTATCATACCACAGTTCTTTCTTAAAAGCCTCTATGACATCACTCTGTATCTCCTTAGACCAGCATCCTGCTAGGAAAGCTAACAAAAAATCCTCTTAACTTCCATATTTATTCGGTTCATCTGACCCCCCCCCCCCCCAATCTAAAGTCTTTCCTTTCAGACAAACACTGATCCTCCTTAATTTATCTTTCTCAATCCACTCTACAGTAAACTACTTCTTAAGGTATTAATAAAGGCCACTGGATCTCTCAAGTGTACTACCACAGATGGAGCTTTGCAATTCTTATCCACTACCTATCTTCCCAAAGTCACTACTCTTTTCTCAATCACGGAAGTGGACCCTTTGATTTCTTCTACTTCTGCTTGAGCTTCCTTGCTATGTTGCTGCAACATTCTATCACAATATTCTTTCACTTCTGTCTTTTTCTTATCGCATATTTCAGCTTGTGCAACAATATTTTAAGCCAAGCATTCCACCCTTCCATTTACCTCCTCCCTGAATCTATTTTGCTTTTCCACCAACTCCTTAACATCATCTCTAAATTTGTTAAAATCTTTGCGTACGTCTGACTTTCTGTCAGAAATCTTTTTTTTTAATCCTATCATCTAGTTCCCTTTTAAAATCCTTAAACCTTTGTTCAACTTGCATATCTAAATTCCTCAGTTCTTCTGGCATATCCTTTTGAGATTTATTAACTTCTTCTACCTCCCTATTAACAGCTTCCGTCTTTCTACTCAATCTTTCTTTTACATCTTTCATTTCTGCTAAGAGTATAGCGAACATACTTTCCATGTGTAATTTCTTCCCCAATTCTCGCTCAACACCTGGTTCTGTCTTAATTACTACATCTTTTTCCACCTTTTCCATAACAGGTTCCTTTTCTATCTTTTCCCCATCGCTCATCACCCCTCACCTTAAAACTGGCTACCTGTTCATCCTCTTTGATAGTCATCTTTTTGTATTTCCTGTACAAACTACACCACCAAACAAATATTCTCTATTGGCAAAATTTCGAAACTTCGATCTGAATTCTGCGGATTCGAACAGGCAGCACCCATTTAATAGTATCCTGTCACTACAGAGTCGACATGTGTGAAGAAAACGGTTGCTGGAGATCTTCTATGGCCGTGAATTTATAATCAGGAGATGTTTACAGAATAACTCCATGAAGTAAATTCATATTGTATAAACCCCAACACCCATTTTAGTTCCAGAAACTTCAAAAGCAAAGCTCTATATGAGACGTTTCCCAATCCGATTAAAATTCTGATTATAAAATTCTTTGATAGTAGAAACCAATCTGAAGCTAATTTGATGAATGATGACACAAAAATTTGCATGTAAACATTAATGAATGGAAATATAACGTTAAGTGGCATGTAAACAGAGATCGCTAATATGCTAACTTGAACCAATGACAAATAAGCTACTTCTTTGAACATGGTCGGTGTAAGTAACTACAATGGCAGATGCCTGAAATTAGACGTCTGGCCACGTTTCGCATTACAACACATAAATGCTCCTGTCTAAACTACTGTATATACACATCGAAGCACTCAGTTCCAAAATGCACATACAACGCTTGCAACGACTAGTACAAATACACTGAAAAGCAAAAACAAATAAATGATGACAATAACTAATGTTTGTGGTTGGGTCAACTATCTCAATTCTAGGCCGACGACAATACTGTCTATTCATGAGTGCATTGTCACTACGATAAACATCATTCTGCAAAAACCAACAGCGTTTGCGTAATACAACGTCCGTTTATAATATCCAGTCTAACACATGAAAGTCTGTTATTAATATTGCGTTCAACTCACCCAATTACTACACACAGTACTTGCTCACGCGCCATCTGCGACTGTCTGCCTGACTGTTCGATGCGACAACTATCGATACCTCTCTTGCTACACAGATCTTACAACACTGCTGCCTATTACATTCTGTTTCACACAATTCATTTAATAAAACTATCTGAAAGACCATCAGAAAAAATCCAAGTCTTTACATAAAGAACTTGTATAGAAAATAGCACAGTAAACAGTCACAAACACTTCACGTTCTACTCTATATACAACTAAATTCCTCCTGAACAGGTCATGAACACTCAACGGTACCGACCGGCCGCCGTGTCATTCTCAGCCCACTGGCGTCACTGGATGCAGATATGGAGGGATATGTGGTAAGCACACCGTACTCCCGGCCGCATGTCAGTTTCCGAGACCGGAGCCGCTCCTTCTCAATTAAGTAGCTCCTCAGTTTCCCTCAAAAGGGATGAGGGCACCCCGCTTGCCAACAGCGCTCGGCAGACCGCATGGTCACCCATCAAAGTGCTATCCCAGCCCGACAGCGCTTAACTTCGGTGATCTGACTGGACACTATATTACCAAATGAAAAATATTTTACATCATCAGAAATACATCTGTGGGGTACAAGGAAGTAGAATAAAAGATAAAAAATTATATCTCGTTATTAGCTGTGGCATCACAACCAGAGAAGCGGTAAGTGCGGTTTTCAGGTTCTGCTTTTAAGTCAGTAGCTATTAAATTGACTGTCTTGGTAAACGTAAAACAGTCCTGCATTTTGTTGCAACCACGTCTTGATTTTTCATGTTGTTGTTGTTGTGGTCTTCAGTCCTGAGACTGGTTTGATGCAGCTCTCCACGCTACTCTATCCTGTGCAAGCTTCTTCATCTCCCAGTACCTACTGCAACCTACATCCTTCTGAATCTGCTTAGTGTATTCATCTCTTGGTCTCCCTCTACGATTTTTACCCTCCACACTGCCCTCCAGTGCTAAAGGTGTGATCCCCTGATACCTCAGAACATGTCCTACCAACCGATCCCTTCTTCTAGTCAAGTTATACCACAAACTCCTCTTCTCCCCAATCCTATTCAGTACTTCCTCATTAGTTATGTGATCTACCCATCTAATCTTCAGCATTCTTCTGTAGCACCACATTTCGAAAGCTTCTATTCTCTTCTTGTCCAATCTGATTATCGTCCATGTTTCACTTCCATACATGGCTACACTCCATACAAATACTTTCAGAAACTACTTCCTGACACTTAAATCTATACTAGATGTTAACAAATTTGGCTTCTTCAGAAACGATTTCCTTGCCATTGCCAGTCTACATTTTATATCCTCTCTACTTCGACCATCATCAGCTATTTTACTCCCTAAATAGCAAAACTCCTTTACTACTTTAAGTGTCTCATTTCCTAATCTAATCCCCTCAGCATCACCCGATTTAATTCGACTACATTCCATTATCCCCGTTTTGCTTTTGTTGATGTTCATCTTACATCCTCCTTTCAAGACACTGTCCATTCCGTTCAACTGCTCTTCCAAGTCCTTTGCTGTCTCTGACAGAATTACAATGTCATCGGCGAACCTCAAAGTTTTTACTTCTTCTCCAAGAATTTTAATACCTACTCCGAATTTTTCTTTTGTTTCCTTTACTGCTTGCTCAATATACAGATTGAATAACATCGGGGAGAGGCTACAACCCTGTCTCACTCCTTTCCCAACCACTGCTTCCCTTTCATGTCCCTCGACTCTTATAACTGCCATCTGGTTTCTGGACAAATTGTAAATAGCCTTCGCTCCTTGTATTTTACCCCCGCCACCTTCAGAATTTGAAAGAGAGTATTCCAGTTAACGTTGTCAAAAGCTTTCTCTAAGTCTACAAATGCTAGAAACGTAGGTTTGCCTTTCCTTAATCTTTCTTCTAAGATAAGTCGTAAGGTTAGTATTGCCTCACGTGTTCCAACATTTCTACGGAATCCAAACTGATCTTCCCCGAGGTCCGCTTCTACCAGTTTTTCCATTCGTCTGTAAAGATTTCGCGTTAGTATTTTGCAGCAGTGACTTATTAAACTGATAGTTCGGTAATTTTCACATCTGTCAACACCTGCTTTCTTTGCGATTGGAATTATTATATTCTTCTTGAAGTCTGTGGTTATTTAGCTTGTCTCATACATCTTGCTCACCAGATGGTAGAAACAGAGATGACTGGCTCTCCCAAGGCCATCAGTAGTTCTAATGGAATGTTGTCTACTCCCGGGGCCTTGTTTCGACTCTGGTCTTTCAGTCCTCTGTCAAACTCTTCACGCAGTATCTTATCTCCCATTCCATCTTCATCTACATCCTCTTCCATTTCCATAATATTGTCCTCAAGTACATAGCCCTTGTATAAACCCTCTGTATACTCCTTCCACCTTTCTGCCTTCCCTTCTTTGCTTAGAACTGGGTTGCCATCTGAGCTCTTGATATTCAGACAAGTGGTTCTCTTCTCTCCAAAGGTCTCTTTAATTTTCCTGTAGGCAATAGAAGAAGGGATCGGTTGGTAGGACATGTTTTGAGGCATCAAGGGATCACAAATTTAGCATTGGAGGGCAGTGTGGAGGGTAAAAATCGTAGAGGGAGACCAAGAGATCAATACACTAAGCAGATTCAGAAGGATGTAGGTTGCAGTAGGTACTGGGAGATGAAGAAGCTTGCACAGGATAGAGTAGCATGGAGAGCTGCATCAAACCAGTCTCAGGACTGAAGACCACAACAACAACAACACAACAGGCAGTATCTATCTTAACCCTAGTGAGACAAGCCTCTACATCCTCACATTTGTCCTCTAGCCATTCCTGCTTAGCCATTTTGCACTTCCTGTCGATCTCATTTTTGAGACTTTTGTATTCCTTTTTGCCTGCTTCATTTACTGCATTTTTATATTTTCTCCTTTCATCAATTAAATTCAATATTTCTTCTGTTACCCAGGGATTTCTATTAGCCCTCGTCTTTTTACCTACTTGATCCTCTGCTGCCTTCACTACTTCATCCCTCAGAGCTACCCATTCTTCTTCTACTGTATTTCTTTCCCCCATTCCTGTCAATTATTCCCTTATGCTCTCCATGAAACTCTGTACAACCTCTGGTTCTTTCAGTTTATCCAGGTCCCATCTCCTTAAATTCCCACCTTTTTGCAGTTTCTTCAGTTTCAATCTGCAGTTCATAACCAATAGATTGTGGTCAGAATCCACATCTGCCCCTGGAAATGTCTTACAATTTAAAACCTGATTCCTAAATCTCTGTCTTACCATTATATAATCCATCTGATACCTTTTAGTATCTCCAGGATTCTTCCAGGTATACAACCTCCTTTTATGATTCTTGAACCAAGTGTTAGCGATGTATGCTATATTTTTCATGTTACCTGCAAATTAGAACTTCATAATTGTCATTTATTTTCACCTTACAAATGGGCCACTATGGCGTAATTTGTTTAGGACGTATCCACCATATTGGATTAGAATTTGGCTGTTTTATTGCCTAACATCCCGCCTTTTAGCGGTGTTTAGTTCTAATGGACAACGAATTTTGGGTAAAAAGTTCTGAATTTTTTAGCTTTAACGTTTCAGTTATGTTAGTTCAAATGTTTTAATATTCTTATGTAAAAGTTATTAATAGTTTCATAAAATTTTTATAAAATACCATATAAGTGGATGTCTCAGGGGTGTTATTCCTTCTGGATTTATTGTTACTTTTGTTCAGTTTAAGATGTGGCTTTTGGAGTCACGAAACCGGTGAGGATTTAAAAATACAAGAATAAATACAGTGGAGCAGTTTATTAATATTCAAGATCTTTTGCATTTGTTGGACAGTGTATGTTTGGTATCGTGACTTTGAAGAATTTTGCCTCTGTAGTCCCTTACAATACTAAAAACTAAGCACACGACACCCTTAGAGACGGAGAAGAATGCACTCTGTCCTTTGGTTCTTACACTCTTAATCGTCTGGACGGCTTATCCATGAAAAAACGATTATAGCCAACAGCCACCAGTGTTTACGTTCATTGGCCCCATTCTGATTTCAAGGTGTTGCTATCACTAATGGAGAAAATACCTCAAGGTCGCGAGGCTAAAGCCACTTACTCTGAGATGGATGGTCGTGTGAAGTGGGGTCTACAAACTTTCTTGTGTTGGTAGGCTTGCTGTATGCCTTACACTGCAGATTATTATCAGCTCTTCTTCGTAAAAAGATCATTACAACAAGATTTTATTTGTTGACGTGTTGATGGAGTTCCGTGTTGCTCACTTATTATCAGGAACTGCCACATTTTTAAACATTACATGATCTCCCAGTCAATAAAACGTACCTCCTTCTGTTAATTTTCGGCACTGAAGAGGACACATAAAATTGCTAAAACTTAGTTCAAAAGAACAATCAGTAAGCCAAAATGGAGTAGTTTAGGAAATTGCTCAATGACATGAATGGAAAACGCAACAGATGCTTTTACTTTCTTTTACTTTACTTCAAAATTGTTTTCTCCCTCAACTAACCACGACTAGTTTTAGTTCTACAAAGCTACGTGGATTATGTATGGAATAAAATTATGTGATGAGGAAACAGCACGGATGTTCGTGCTTGCAGCTCATTACAACTCACCTTACTGCATACTGCATCTGGTAACAAAATTAGTTAGTTATAACAGTAATAGTTTATGGCGAAAGAAGAGACTGGCGGAAACAGAGATGAGGAGAAATATGTAGCATTAAGCTTAAATGGTACACTGGTAACACATGAATACAATGCTGAAAAAATTTTAGTCAGCTTTTCATATTTGTTGCTAAAAAGACGAGATTGTCAGATTGCATACATACTGCCAAGGAGTATCTCACTCAATTCATTGTAAACAAGCGTATGACCATCACTATAGCAGAAGAGGTAATTTCAAATTCACAATAAAATAGAATTAAAAGACTTTAGTGCTTATGATAAAATACCAAAAGATTAATTACTAAATATTGTACTGAGTTTAATAGAAAATTTTTGTGTAACTAGTTGTGTATCCTTGGAATTTTTCTCGAATGACTGAAATATGCAACAGCTAATCCACTGCACAAGAAAGAAGACAAAGACTTACTACAAAATGTCCGCCTAATTTAATTTTTGTCAACATTATCGAAAATTTTTGAAAGATAATGTGTAAGTTGCTTCTTGACCATCCGACCACAAATATTATATTATCATAATCACAGTTCAGATGACTTAAGTGTAACAATATTGAGAAGGTCTTTTATGTATACAGTGAAAATGTAAATAATTCTGTAGATGATAAATTACAGACTATTGGGATATTTTGTGATTTGTAGAATGTGTTTAACTGTATAAATGGCTATGCCCTTTATTATTGTGCATCAGGAAATGCACAGTACGAATCAGATCATATCTCGTTAGATGGAAACAAAGGATATCAAACGAAAGGAGTCCTGTATCAAGAAATCATTCATCATCTAAATGTGAGCTAATTACATATGATGTCCCATGATGTTCCGCCTTATTGCTCTTACTTCTTCTCGTGTGTGTTAATTATCACCAGTAACCTGACCTCATGCTAAATTTATGTTGTGCAGATGTTACAAGCATTGCCATAAGTGGCCAATCCTTCATCACTTTGAAAAGGCAGAATGTACACACTTCAGAATTTGTATTGTGTTTCCTGCATGTACACTTCAAAAATATGATGTCAAGCAGATCCATTAGGCTGACAGTGTTAAATTTTTGGATTAAAACTGGGGAATAGATTCAATTGGCAGGAGCACCCCACTGAACAGCTGAAGTGTCTACACAAATATTAATTTGCAGTATGAATGTTATCAGTTATAGCAGATATAAAAACTAAAAAGTTAGAGTACTTAGCTTACTTTCTTCTCATAATATCATACAGGATTATTTTATCCTGTAACTCATGAAGCCAATCAAGATTTCTCCACACGCAAAAGGGTTTTGTGGTGTGGGCTAACATATTTATTTGTTTATGAAATTTATAATGAATATTGAAACACGTTTTGAAACCAACAGATAATTCCGGGAATCAATGCTAGGAATAACAATGTTCTTCATAAATATTTCACATCAATTTCTCTGCTTCAGAATACTTTCCATCTTGTAGAAACATGGAATCTCAGCAATTTGTCAGTAGTCACAACACTTAACTATTAATAACATTCAGTTTTTGAAAGGAACCTAATGGATTTATGGGGGTCACTCCCTACACCCCATTGATGAGTCCTTATTGTTACCGATTTATTCATATATTAGTACAGGTATCATACAAACTGTGTGTTTCTAAGATTTAGACCTCTGCACATCTTCATTTCAATAATGAGATGAATGTAAATAAATGTCATGATTTTGTTTGATAATATGTAGTAGCATTAGCCACAGATACATCATATGAATAGCATTGTACTGTGAATTTAAATGTTGTATATCTTATAAAATAATGACAACAGTTATTAGATTATTTTACTTATTTCACATATATTCGTATCAATTTAATAAATATCTGTGGAAATGATGTTAACATCACTTTTTTGTTTAATTGTTTCTTATGTATTTTCATTGGATGACATGTTTTCTTCTTTTAGGATCTCCTTATTAAAACTCGACAGACAAGTATACACAATCTAATCCAGTCTAAATCAGACGACTACCGATGAATCGGAACAAGGAACTGTGAATTATCTATTTTCATTGGATGACAAGTTTTCCTCTTTTGGTATCTCCTTATTAAAACTCCACAGACAAAGTATACACAATCTAATCCAGTCTAAATCAGACGATTAACGATGAATCGAAACAAAGAACTATGAACTGTCTATAAGAGAAAACTGATACTGCCTTATCACCACATAGATTTTGCTTAAGTTGATGACAACCATGAAAGCCACCAAAACAATACAAATAAGCACTTGTAGAACAAGACAGTGTCCTTTTTCTCGAACATCAGTCTTCTGACTAGTTTGATGCTGCCGCCCTGACTTCCTCTCCAGTGTTAACCTCTTCTAGTCACAATAAATCTTTCCTGCTCCATTACTTCTGTTGCAAATTACGCACACACTTACAGTTACTGCCATCTACAAAGTTCCACAGACGTTAGATCCTGATGTCTCAATACAGGCATCTCCATATTCCTTGTTCAGTCACAGTTTTGCGCATATCCATTTTCCCTGCCATTCTGTGGAGAAACTAAAGAAAAGAAGGAGCATTAGAGTTTAACGTGTTACCTTAATAATTGAGTTACTGTAAAGCACCCCTCTATGACACCACATCTCAAACACTTCGATTCTCTTCCGTTTCCTCACGACCTTGGTTAACTGTCTGGGAATGTTCTTGTTGATACATACGTTCTCGGATATATCTTCCAGAAATTAGCCTGTTTTTTTGATACCCTTTTTGATAGTAGTTCCAATGAAATTATTCCATGACGCCTTAAAGATGTCTCCTAAAATTTCTTCCCTTTCTCTAGTGTTTTCTACACATTCCTGTGTTCATGGATTCTGTGAGGAAACTGTCAATTAACTGTGTTGTCAGTCGACTTAATTTGCAGCATCATACTGTTACTCCACATCTGGAACACATTAATTCTGTTCTATTCTAGTTATCCTACTACCCGTGGTTCAGTTGCGTGCGGTGCTCTCTTCCAGGATGTACAACCTGTTAGTTTACCTGGGACGCATTGGAAGAAGACGAATGTTTTTGAACTGCTCATAATATTAACACTAGAAACCAATGGGTCAGGGGGAACGACCAGTGAGAGAATGTGGTGGAAGTATCAGACTGAAGATATTCAGTTTATCATAACTTTACATAAATGGAATTTTAAGTACTTTTTTAACATTACGTTCTCCTGGAGGGATATGAGTTGATGCAACTGTGGTAGTCACAGTTTTACGGCATATAGTGGTTAGCACATGTGTCTAGTAAGTAGGAGACCTAACTTCATGTCCAGACTGTGGCACGAATTTAAATTCATTGCTTCAGTTTATATATTAATCGAACACTAAGTTGAGACTCATATGTCTCCAGGAAAACGTAATTTGACCATGTCAACAGATCACCTATGCCTGAGGCACAGGCAGAATTTCCCCTTTATGTAAAAATCTGGGTGCTATTCGTGTCGGAGAGTCATGGCAACACTGACGGTTTAAGAAGAGGAAAATAGGCAGAAGTTTGTGTTAGGAGGGCGTTGCACTGGGATAGCACATGCACCTGTGGTAACCACTGTGCTAAAGTGACACGCATTGGTACTGCCTAGTAAGAAGGGGACTAGGGCTCAGTTCCCAACCATGCCACAAATCTTAAATCGGTGCTTCCCGATCGTGTGATAGTTGCTCACGTCTTGGGCCGCACTGATACTTGCTTTGCACGGATTGGACACCCCTGCTCTACTCGGAACGTACGTTCTCTGAAAATTCCCCATAATATATCACATTAAAAGATCCTTTTTCTTGTTTTTTTCTTTTTTTACCGACGAGTGCTTTCTCTATATGCGCTAGTCTCCTTCTTATGTCGTTCTTGCTTCATACATCACGCCTAATTTGGCTTTCGAGGTGTACTGCGTGTTCCCCAATACTGATGTTACGTTTGCTGCTAATCTCATTTTGGTTACTTCTCAGTACATTCATTCTGGCTTGGCTTACTCTCAGTCTATATTCCGTGTTCAGTAGACTGATTCCGTAAGTCCTGTAATACGATATTACTTTATGTCCTATACATTATTTAAAGAAACAACGCATTGATGTTGGAAACATTGTGAAGGCTATTCGTGTCCACTTCAAAACATTAAAAATTTTTACAAATTTATTGAAAGAAGATATAAAGCTGGGTTCAGTATTATTTTGCAGCGAAGAAATGCATCAAGTCTTTTACCTTAAACTAAAGATGTATGTGGCTTCCGTTGGTTATCCTGCACACCTCCCATCGGAAGTCAATTTCTTCCCAAACTTGTTGTAGCACTGCAGGTGTAACTTGCTCAGTGGCGGCGTAAAGTCTTGCTCCAAGTTGAGGTAGAAAAGCCGGCACAGGGGGTACAAACACGATATCCTTGATGAAGCCCCATAAAAACTCGAGTGGTCTCAGGTCTGGGGAAAGTGGGGCCATGCAATTGGCGCATCACGGCCAATCCATTGACCTGGAAAGTAGTTACTGAGAAATTCCCGGACGTCAGCCAGGTAGTGGCGTGGCACACCATCTTGGATGAACTAAACATTTTGTTCTTGATCATCCTCATCGAGTTTTGGTATCAAAAATTGTTGTAACATATCCTGGTACAATATTCCGTTGATGGTTCTCTCACGGCAAAAAAGGGGCCGTACACTTTGTTCTTGCTCAACGCAGAAGAAACATTCAGTGTAGGGTCATCATAAGCATGCTGCAATGTCTGATGTGGATTTTCACTGTTCCAAATCCCACAGTTATGTGTGTTAGCCTTTACACTTAAATGAAGAGTCGACTCGTCAGAAAAGATGATTTTTTCCGAGAAACGTTCGTCCTCATATAATCGATTTAACATATCCGCACAGAAGTTCTTGCGAGAAATTTTATCAGTGTCTGTTATTGCTTGTACTATCGTCACTCTGAACGGTTTCAAATGCAAACGGTTTCTCAAAACGCCCAAAATAGTCGCATGTGGGATTTTCATATCGTAAGATGCATGCCGAGTCGGTTTCGTAGGGCTGTTGACAAAACGGTGTCTCACTCGCTCAATGACATCGTCAGATACGCTTGGATCATCTGATAATTTCCCATGTCTTACCGAGTGTCCTGTTTCTGCAAAACGTTTATGCCACTTAAGCCGGCCGTGGTGGCCGAGCGGTTCTAGGCGCTACAGTCTGGAACCGCGCGACCGCTACGGTCGCAGGTTCGAATCCTGCCACGGGTATGGATGTGTGTGATGTCCTTAGGTTAGTTAGGTTTAAGTAGATCTAAGTTCTAGGGGACGAATGACATCAGACGTTAAGTCCCATTGTGCTCAGAGTCATTTGAACCATTTTATGCCACTTATAAACTGTAGGCCTACTAGGAGTATCTCTTGCGTACTTGGTACGGAAATACTGAACTGTTGTCGCCGAGTTCGATTCTTAAAACCAAAACACACAACTAGCACGCTAGGGTCCAGTGAAGGTTCAAACAGCTCTGAGCACTATGCGACTTAACTTCTGAGGTCATGTGTCGCCTAGAACTTAGAACTAATTAAACCTAACCAACCTAAGGACATCACACACATCCATGCCCGAGGCAGGATTCGAACCTGCTATCATAGCGGTCGCTCGGTTCCAGACTGTAGCGCCTAGAACCGCACGGCCACTCCGGCCGGCCGTCCAGAGAAGGCAGCCATGTCTAACGCAAATGCCGTTAGGGCTCCTTACGGTGCAATTCGGCACTAGCGAACTAAGAGAGACAGAAGTTGATGTATTTCCTTACAAACTGACACTAAGTCACCTCTGTAGGTACTATGAATTAATTTATATGAATTTTCAAAGTTATAAATTACTTTTGGAACGCTCTGTATAATCCGGCGAGTTCTCTTCTACATCTACATGATTACTCCGCAATTCACATTTAAGTGCTTGGCAGAGGGTTCATCGAACCACAATCATACTGTCTCTCTACCATTCAACTCCCGTACAGCGCGCAGGAAAAACGAACACCTAAACCTTTCTGTTCGAGCTCTGATTTCTCTTATTTTATTTTGATGATCATTCCTACCTGTGTAGGTTGGGCTCAACAAAATATTTTCGCATTCGGAAGAGAAAGTTGGTGACTGAAACTTCGTAAATAGATCTCGCCTCGACGAAAAACGTCTTTGCTTTAATGACTTCCTTCCCAACTCGCGTATCATATCTGCCACACTCTCTCCCCTATTACGTGATAATACAAAACGAGCTCCCCTGTTTTGCACCCTTTCGATGTCCTCCGTCAATCCCACCTGGTAAGGATCCCACACCGCGCAGCAATATTCTAACATAGGACGAACGAGTGTAGTGTAAGCTGTCTCTTTAGTGGGCTTGTTGCATCTTCTAAGTGTTCTGCCAATGAATCGCAACCTTTGGCTCGACTTCCGCACAATATTATCTATGTGGTCTTTCCAACTGAAGTTGTTCGTAATTTTAACACCCAGGTACTTAGTTGATTTGACAGCCTTGAGAATTGTACAATTTATCGCGTAATCGAATTCCAACGGATTTCTTTTGGAACTCATGTGGATCACCTCACACTTTCCGTAATTTAGTGCCAACTGCCACCTGCCACACCATACAGCAATCTTTTCTAAATCGCTTTGCAACTGATACTGGTCTTCGGATGACCTTACTAGACGGTAAATTACAGCATCATCTGCGAACAACCTAAGAGAACTGCTCATATCGTCACCCAGATCATTTATATAGATCAGGAACAGCAGAGGCCCCAGGACGCTTCGAAGGGGAACACCTGATATCACTTCAGTTTTACTACAAACTACGAGGAAGAAAGTTCACCGGTCACCAGAGTGTCCATCGGGCGACGGTCCCGCCAGCCGGTGTAAGCCGCAAGCGGCCCACTGGCGGCAGCAAACACCTGCTGTTTGCAGGCTGCTCAGCCGGCACGCCGCACTTGACTGTTTCCAACTGGCAGCAGCAGCGCGCCACCGGCCGCGCAGCACTGTTAAGGGAAAGTGAGCCCACCGGGCCGAAAGTAATACCAAACAAACTGTGGGCCGGCAACCGCAGCGAGGGAGCTAATTTGCTACAAAAAGGAAACGAGGGGGCGAGGAAAAAAGGAGGGATGAGTTTCGCGCTAGCAGGGTGGCAGGCAGAAATGGCTGGCAAAAAAGAGTTTCGAGTCTCTCAAATTACATGTAAATTAAACTGTTGCGTTTCGTTTTACTTCGGCGGGTCCATAAATAGTTAGGGAGTCGCAATGAAGGCCGGGCAACTGCTGGAGCTTCCTCTTCTCTCTGAGCGCGGAGTGAGCGGTGTACGAGTAATTTTAAATCAGCCTTAGTTAGCCCGTGACAAGGAGTGAACACGCTGAGTAAAACGTGTTTTGGTAGCTAACTATTTCTGCTCTGGTGCCTGTTTCGCAGATGAGACCTTGTGCTATCAAGAACATAGACAACAGTTACGCCCCGCTACATTTATTTTACTTCACTACCACAAAAATATTTCAAAAATTCAACGAACTGAAATGGAAATAAAGGAAAAATTTAGGTCTATGTCATGGAATTTACAAACTCATGTGCTCATTAACTGTTATTTTGTAGGCCCTATACACCCACAAATATTCCACTATTGTAAATTGCGAATTGTAACACAAGCAACAGAACGTAAACACCGAGTCACTTCAGAGTGTGGAAATAGACTGCAGGTGAAAAGGTAAGCGAGCAAGGTGCTTCGGGTGTAGTAGGGGAATGCCGTGAAATAAGCATTACTACCAAAACAACAGTTCGATTAAAATAGACCACCATTGTTGACAGTGGCCGTGCGGTTTTAGGCGCTTCAGTCCGGAACCGCGAGACCGCTACGGTCGCAGCTTCGAATCCTGCCTCGGGCATGGATGTGTGTGATGTCCTTAGGTTAGATTGGTTTAAGTAGTTCTACGTTCTAGGGGACTGATGACCACAGATGTTAAGTCCCGTAGTGCTGAGAGCCATTTGAACCATTGTTCACATGGACAACAAAATAGAGAATAGACCATAAGATTACAATACAATAACAAGTGCCAGAAGATGCCTAATCAGCTTCCTACCTGAGCCTGCAAAGTCGCCGGATCTCTTCCCAACTGAGAACGTGTGGAGCAGTATGTGTAGGGCCCTGTAACCACCTCGGGATTTTGACGATATAACCCGCTAATTGGACAGAATTAGGCTCGATATCCCTCAGAAGGACATCTGACAACTGGCTCAATCAATGCCCAGTCGAATAACTACTTGCATAAGTACCAGAGAAAGACCAACGACGCTTTATAATTTTTTTTTTATTTTATTTTTTTTTTTTTACGTGGCCATGCAGTGTGTAATTTGGGGAGGGCCAATCTGCACCTGAATAAGGGGTAGCCCTCCCCAAATTACACACTGCATGCCCCACCACTAAAAAAATAAAGAAACAGTGCTGGTCTACCTCTGGTCCTTTTGCAAGTAGTTATTCGGCTTAGCATTGATTGATACACTTGTTAAATGTCCTCCTGAGGAATATGGAGTCTAATTCTTTCGCATTCCAAGGTTACATTGTCAATATCCCGAGCTATTAGAGGGCCCTACACACATATTGCTCCGAACGTTCTCAGCTGGGAAGAGATACGGTAACCTTGGTGGCTCAGGGAGGATTTGGGGAGCACTATAACACAAGCGGTAGAAACACTCGTCGTCTACGGACGGGCATTAACTCGCTGAAATGCAAGCCCAGGATGCCTTGCCACGAAGGCCAAAACACGTGGCGCAAAATACCGTGGACGTAGCGCTGTGCTGTAAGGATACCTCGTATGACAATCATGAGAAGAAATGGCACCCCAGAGAATCACATCTGTTTGCCAGGCAGTATGCTGGGCGACATTCAGATCGGAATCCCACAGTTGTCCGCGGCGTCTTCAGACCGGTCTTCGGTTTGGAATCCCATTGACTGGAGTAGAATTGTCTTCAGCGATGAGTCCTGCTTCGAACTGAGTCCAAATGACCTGCGAAGGTGTATCGATGTCCATTGTAGCTGACAGGCTGGTCATCGAGTTCTGGAGAGGTGTTGTCTCGTAGCCGTTGGAGGAGATGGTGCAAAAAAATGGTTCAAATGGCTCTGAGCACTATGGGACTTAACTACTGTGGTCATCAGTCCCCTAGAACTTAGAACTACTTAAACCTAACTAATCTAAGGACATCACACACATCCATGCCCGAGGCAAGTTTCGAACCTGCGACCGTAGCAGTCGCGCGGTTCTGGACTGAAGCGCCTAGAACCGCTAGGCCACAGCGGCCGGCGAGATGGTGCAGATGAGGCCGTGGCAGCACAGTCATTTGCGATGGGGAGTTCCGGGGTAGAAAAGGCACTTCCTGAAATGACGCATCGGGCAGCGTACGGCTGTGGCGTAGCTGTCTGGTAAAGAAATGACCGTCGCTTTGGGAGCTGATTTATTGGTCGGGACCTGGAGCAAACATCGGCGGAGACAGACTGACAGAACATGGCCCTCTCGTCCTCAACCAGCACACGTCTGCGGCTGGCTATCATACATAACGACGGCTCGCACGCCATCTATCAGTCGATAGGGTGGTACATGTTTGTAGAGTTCGATTTTGATTTGGCGGGCACCATTCAACACTTGGTAAGTCGTGGAAGTTTGACTTTTCCGCGATGTACCCCACAGCATTGCCGTAGGGTCGGAAAGCTTCGACGACCGACACTTGTGGCACTTCGAAAGGGAGCCCAAAGACACGAATTGTACCAAGTCGGAAAAACCAACGTGATCTGCCGTTACCTTTCCAATATGCCCGTCAGAATGCTTGAACTTGAGTCCTTGTGCATGTTGTCGAACTACCTCAGCTGATGCTTCCTCTGTAATATAGACGATACTGCCAGTGATAGAAGTGAACACCAATCACTTCCTGGGGGTTCAGATGTAGCTCTTTGCGAATGAAGTGTTCAGTTTCATAAGTGCGTGGTCGTGCAAGTTCGGCTTGGAATGTCACTTTAAGTGTCGCTCGGCGGTAACAGTGCGCCTTGAGGTGCAGTAGTAATGGACGCTACGCAACCCGAAATACCGCGATGCGGAAGTAAACTGTCAGGAGCGCGGAGCCTGTGCACACGCGACCATGGACGAAAGCCGACTGTATACCATTTGGCTATCCGTGCACGACTCACAGCCAGACCGAAAGTTCCATATGACCACAGTTACCATTAATGGTAAGGCGACCGCTCGCAATAAGCGGGAAATACGGTTTCGAGTCCTGGTCCTGCACGAATTTTCATTGCCGTTATTCCATTCTACAGGTGACGGTGGTCATTATTAGCAATTTCGAATTCATCTGGTGTGTTTTGTAACGGCTGTGGTCGCTGCTGTGCATCTTCATCAGAATAACACCGGCATTTCAGTATCGTATTTATCTGCTGATACCGGGCATGCGACTTAGAAGCGCGGGATTAGCCGAGCACTCTAGGGCGCTGCAATTATGGACTGTGTAGCTGGTCGCAGCGGAGGTTCGAGTCCTCCCTCAGGCATGGGTGTGTGTGTGTTTGTCCTTAGGATAATTTAGCGTAAGCAGTTGTAAGACGTCGTGGTCTCCTGACCTTCATTGCTTACATATTCCGCCCTCACAATCATATTCCGCACATCAAAACACTTCATTCGAACCCAAACTCGATAAGATAAAGTCAGTGTTGTATGAATTCATGTAAACGATATGCAATTAACAAGTAAGCGCACCATGGGTGAAATACTCGAGGCTGGCGTACAGACATACTTTCCAGACAGGACGGTCACAGAAGCTTTTAGTTCGGGAGAGAAACCGCACAACTGGACGCTGGTCCCTTCAGAGGATGACCCAGCCTATGTCGGCCAGTGACTGCCCATGTAGCGGACAGCATGGGCCTGGTGAAAGGGGGGAACAACCCCGTGTATGACTTAAAAGCAAATTCCGCTACATTGTGTGGGAGCGGCCAGCCGATGCATTCTTTACACATAGCACACAGTTTCAGAGATTTTCACAGGGAGACAGCAAATGCCAAACACCAATGCTACAGGTTTCTGGATTGGTCGCCTGAAATGAAACGTCATTCTCCCGTTTTAGAATAGCAATGCCGCTTGGCAGACGATATATCTGACGCCTTGAGCTGAAGTAATAATGGAAGAGGCCGAAAGATATACACCTTCACTTCTGCCGTGGAGAGGCACCGATCCGTTGTCGCTCTTGGAGCGAGGAATAGGTCTCTCCTCAGTACTTCACTGGGAGAGCACTTCTGTCGACAGTGAATCAGAGTGCTACTCTATATTGAGTCCTTGCGATTAAGCGTTGCTCACTGTGTTGGCCGACACACTTATTGTGCGGTGTGAACGGACAGAGTTGTAGTTAAACGCCTGCGAGCGAATTTTGAGTGGCATCGCGGTGGACTGGTTATCTGACCGGTGTACCACACCAATAGTTAGACTAGGAGCGAATAGGAATCAAGGCATAGGGAGAGTTTGATTGGCGAAGGTCAATCCAGATAGAATGAGAGTTATGTTATTTGTAAGCAGCGAGCGGCGCAGACAGCAGTCATCGCAGATTACGGTACTGTGCGCTACAGCTATTGCGAGCCCCATATTTCCTCCACAACAGTACACTTCACTGCATTTCATACGCGACAGCCTCGACCGTACCTAGCAACATTCTAAAGGATGATTATTGAAGTTGAGTAGGTGCGACTCTCAGCCATTCTGCCAAGTCAACAACCATCTTAGACTTTGTATAGAAATTTCATTAGTGAATCCTATCCTTGAGAGGTAGCTTCACATTCCGAAAAGAACCAGGATATAACTTGTTCAATTCATAAGTAAAAGTGAAATTGTGATCTCTCAGAATTTTGAAAAATAAATAATAACTTTCGTTAGTTTCATGTTTTTTCTTACACTAAATAGCACTATTCCAGTACCCAAGTATCCCACTAGTTATGTAAGAAATTTTGTGAATTTTTTTGTCATTTCCTTACTGCAGATGACTCCAGAAGATATTTATTGCTGAAAGTTTTTCAGGCACTTCTCTTTAGAACGTTAGGAGCGTCTGTCGGACTTATGGAGTAGTGTGGGGGTGGAAATTGCATCTTGCAGGAGCCACATGGTAAAGGGTACATCTCAGATTAATCCGTTGCGCAGAATAACAGAATAACAGATCAACCCCACACCTCAGATAGTGTGTAAGCTTAGGGACTGATGACCTTAGCAGTTAAGTTCCATAAGATTTCACACACATTTGAACATTTTTGAACTTAGAAGCACAATGTCTGATCTGTACGGGAATACACTTAATGGATGTGCGACTACAGATCGTAGACGAATGGTTGACGACATATGGAAGATTGGATCTGACCGTGACTCATGCATGGACAGCCAAATGGTAAGGCGACCTCTTGCGACAAACGGGAAACCCGAGTTCGAGTCCGACACTAATTTTCATTGCCGTCACTCTACAGCCGATGGTAGTCCTTATTCACAATTGAGAATGCATCTGATGCACTACAACTAGGTTCAAACATTCAGGAAACAAGCTAATCTAGGAAGGCTTGTCATATAGAACTATTCAAAGATATAGCATCAACCAAGCTGAACTATCAAAAAATTCATAAAAAAATCGTACAACCTGTCACAGTCACTGAGCGAGGTCAGACCTGCTGAGCCTCTCACTTCTGTTGTCCCCATCCACCCTGGTACCCAAACCAGTAACCGAGCAATGTGAATTTTAAGACAAAGAACATTTACTTCCGAACTGTGGTAACAAGAAAAAATTAACAGGTGGAAGCCATTTAACAAGAAACTGCGAATAATACGCTCTTTCCAGGTCTGTTGGCATCAAGTACGAAGACGTACTGCAACTCAGTCGGGAGTAGGGTCCAGTAAACAGCAGCAGAACAGATGCAACTGTATGTTAATGTCAGATCCGCAGCATAAGTGCACAGCTAAAGGTAACATTCCGAAGCATGGTCATCAAATTTAGTTCTTCTAGAACAGGGACTGTCTCAAGTGGCAGCGACCAGCGACCAGCGACCTGAGGATTCCTTCACCTGATGTGCGGCTGCCCCAATCGCTTCCTGTCTACATGCCCGCATAGTGGTCCCACCTTCTATCCGAAAAAAGATTTGTGTATGTAAAACAATGCAATAATGTGCAGTTACCCTCAGAATCGACTTCCAAGAATAAAATCGTGAAGTTACTACTTCTGAACATGGTAGTAAGTGCTAAAAACCACATGTCCTTTCCACCACTATACGATGTCTTATTACTAACCAAGAAGAACGAAGATTATACATGTGTCAAAGAATCTGTTTTACGCGACAAATGAGCTATTTAACGATTGTACTTTCTCTGAAGTTGATAAAAAGTTTACAATTAACAATTTCGCCGGCCGGTGTGGCCGAGCGGTTATAGGCACTACTGTCTGGAACCGCGTGACCGCTACGGTCGCAGGTTCGAATCCTGCCACGGGTATGGATGTGTGTGATGTCCTTAGGTTAGTTAGGTTTAAGAAGTTCTAAGTTCTTGGGGACTGATGACCTCAGACGTTAAGTCCCATAGTGCTCAGAGCCATTTGAACCAATTAACAATTTCAATGTTGATGGCTAAAAGTGGAAATAAAACTGCGTTACCATATTTCGAATGATATCCAATATACGAAAAATTAGCCAGATGCGAGTAAGAATCGTGCCTTGGCTGTTTCGTATAAACTTAATTATATGCACCGGTGAGCCAGAACATTATGACCATCTGCTTCACACCGTGTTTGACCGTCTTCGGGACGAAATACATCACCGATTCTGCGTAACGGGATTCAGACCGTTTCTTGGTAGGGTTTTGCAGCTATGTGTCGTTAGATGTCTACGCACAGTTTATGTAATTTGCGTAAATAGTAGCGACCCTGATGTGATGGCTGACGGCGACCCTGACGGGTTTCAAAGGATTTACATTAGGCGAATTTTGTTGACGAGACGTCAACGTAAGTTCACTAAAATGGTCCACAAACTACTGTAGCACGGTTCTCGCTCCGAGACACAGACAATTGTATTGTTGAAAGGTAACATCGCTGTCAGGGGTGACATGAAGCATGTAGGGGTGCAGGTGATTCGGAACTGTCAGCGTTCCATTAATACCACAGGTTCCATGCTAGAGCAGGAGAATGTCTCCCATATTATTTCTCCCAGCAGTCTGCATCTGTGGCGCGCTACACGTTTCAAGCTGCCGTTGACCTCGATGAAGCTGTTCATGGAGACGAAAAATCGACATGCTGTAGCAAATATTTGATTCACCCAAAGAGCTGGCACGTTTCCAGTGATCGACGGTCGAATACCGATGGTCCCGTCATCCACTGCAATAGTAATTGACGATGTCGTTGGGTCAACATGTGGACACGTAGAGGTGGTTGCTACGGAGCTCTGTGTTCAACAACGTACGATTAAAGGTGTAGTCCGAAACATTTGTGCGTGCTGCAACACTGTGCTCTTTCGACAGACATGCCACAGATCACCATGTATCCTACTTTACAGAGCAGACGAGCCTCCGAAGCCCACCTTCTGTGAAGAGTCGTGGACGTCCAACCATTGGACGACTAGTTGTAGTTTCACTGTCCTACCTCTTTCTGGAAAAACTGGTAGAACCCGACCTCGGGGAAGATCAGTTCGGATTCCGTAGAAATACTGGAACACGTGAGGCAATACTGACCTTCCGACTTATCTTAGAAGAAAGATTAAGAAAAGGCAAACCTACGTTTCTAGCATTTGTAGACTTAGATAAAGCTTTTGACAATGTTGACTCGAATACTCTCTTTCAAATTCTAAAGGTGGCAGGGGTAAATTACAGGGAGCGAAAGGCTATTTACAATTTGCACAGAAACCAGATGGCTGTTATAAGAGTCGAGGGGCACGAAAGGGAAGCAGTGGTTGGGAAGGGAATGAGACAGGGTTGTAGCATCTCCCCGATGTTATTCAATCTGTATATTGAGCATGCAGTAAAGGAATCAAAAGAAAAGTTCGGAGTAGGCATTAAAATCCCTGGAGAAGAAATAAAAACTTTGAGGTTCGCCGATGACATTGTAATTCTGTCAGAGACAGCAAGGGACTTGGAAGAGCAGTGGAACGGAATGGAGAATGTCTTGAAAGGATGGTATAAGGTGGACATCAACAAAAGCAAAACGAGAGTAATGGAATGTAGTCGAATTAAGTCTGGTGATGCTGAGGGAATTAGATTAGGAAATGAGACACTTAAAATAGTAAATGAGTTTTGCTACTTGGGGAGCAAAATAACTGATGATGGTCGAAGTAGAGAGGATATAAAATGTAGACTGGCAATGGCAAGGAAAGCGTTTCTGAAGAAGAGAAATTTGTTAACATCGAGTATAGATTTACGTGTCAGGAAGTCATTTCTGAAAGTATTTGTATGGAGTGTAGCCATGTATGGAAGTGAAACATGGACGATAAATAGTTTGGACAAGAAGAGAATAGAAGCTTTCGAAATATGGTGCTACAGAAGAATGGTGAAAATTGGATGGGTAGATCACATAACTAATGAGGAGGTATTGAATAGAATTGGAGAGAAGAGGAGTTTGTGGCACAACTTGACTAGAAGAAGGGACCGGTTGGTAGGACATGTTCTGAGGTATCAGGGGATCACACCTTTAGCATTAGAGGGCAGTGTGGAGGGTAAAAATCGTAGAGGGAGACCAAGAGATGAATACACTAAGCAGATTCAGAAGGATGTAGGTTGTAGCAGGTACTGAGAGATGAAGTAGCTTGCACAGGATAGAGTAGCATGGGGAGCTGCATCAAACCAGTCTCAGGATTGAAGACCACAACAACAACAACCCGTCTCTGTAGATGCTCATGACAGTAGCACGTGAACACTCGACCAACTTCCCCGTTTTCGAGATACTCATTCACAGGCTCGGCACAATAATAATCTGCTCTATGTCAAAGGTATTTATCTCATTGGATTTCGTCGTTTGCAGTCCATATCCTCGCTATGGTGATCCCCTGTCCGTGTCCGCTCCGCTTACATACTTCTGTTAGCGCGTCACGTGCCCCGCAACGTCACCAGGCGGTATCCAACGTCGCAGTGGGCAGTGGTCATAATGTTTGTATTCATAGTGTATATAGGCAGTTCATTCATGCCGGGAATTGAGAATCTTGACGATTTTTACCTGTTATGAACATTGATACCGGCTATATACAGAGTTTCCAGAATGTTTTAATTTGAAGTCGGGTAACAAATGGCAGAATAAATATTTCTCTCGAGTCATATGGTTACAGATTAATAATTTCTGATTGTTTCCTTTACTTGTACTCTCAAACTTAGCTTCTTGCCAAACTTCGTGGTTCTAGGTCAACGGGAAGTACCCTATAGGGTTTGACGGGTGGGTTTCCGGGTATTAAAATATGTGACGTAAACTGCCTTGTCATTTGGTTGCATTGACTTAGATGGTAATGTTTATTATACCGCCAAGGGATCATATGGCTCTGAGCACTATGGGACTTAACATCTGAGGTCATCAGTCCCCTAGAACCTAGAACCAATTAAACCTAACTAACCTAAGGACATCGCACACTTCCATGCCCGAGGCAGGATTCGAACCTGCGTCCGTAGCGGTCGCGCGGTTGCAGACTGTAGCGCATAGAACCGCTCGGACGCTCCGGCCGGCAAGGGATCATAGCAATTGATATATGATACAAATGTCAACTTGATACATTTCTCAGGAAAAGGGTTTTTAACAGTCCGACAGAGAGGCAGCGGACAAAAAAGTGATATCATAAGGGTTTTTACCGATTGTTGTATGGAACCGTAAGAAATAAATAAGTCTTTTGAAATTTACAATAATATCATGCACATCAGATCCATGGTTTGAATACATATCTTGTCTATAAGTGTACAAAACTGTTTTACTGATGTCATTAAAGGCACTAAATATGGAATTACGATTTGTAACTCGTTTGTGTAGTATAGTGAATTTGTGTGGTGTACCGAATAGTCCATGTCCTTAACTGCGTCTAGAAGTACTATAGATAAGCTGTTGACCACTCCTATTACAAGGGGAAGTGAAATATTACAACAAAAGGGGTATTTTTTCATGATGGCATGTGTATTCGCTGCGAGACTACCACGATCCATGGGACATCTCATAGTGGTGTGGGAGCGGTATATAATGCCCATGAGGTGGCCAACGGCTGCCCAGGCGGTGTTACTGTGTCTGTGCGCTCCCAGCGGCCTTTGTTCACGATAACTGTCTCACAAAAGAGCCAAAGAATTTGGAACATCTGCCTAATATCGTGTAGGGCCTCCGCGAGCACGCGGAAGTGTCGCAACTCGACGTGGCATCGACTCGACTAAAGTCTGACGTGGAGCTGGAGGGATATGACACCATGATCCTGCAGCGCTATGTATAAATCCGTAGAGTACGAGAGGGGGGAGATCACTTCTGAACAGCCCATTGCAAGGCATCCCAGATATTACTTTTGAATACATTGTGGGAGTGAACAGGGATCAATGTGTTACAAATATTTACTACCAAAAACAGTCTTGATCTTAATTTATTTATTACGGTGACCGGTTTCGACCATTACTGTGGTCATCTTCAGACCAATGAGTAAGAACCTCCTAAAGGTGGTGATTTAGTGATTTACCACCAGAAGGAGGTTCTTACTCATTGGTCTGAAGAGGACCACAGTAGTGGTCGAAACCGGTCACCGTAATAAATAAATTGTGATAGGGACTGTTTTTGATAGTAAACATCCCAGATATGCTCAATAACGTTCATGTCTGGGGAATTTGGTGATCAGCGGAAATGTTTAAACTCAGAAGAGTGTTCCTGGAGCCATTCTGTAGCAATTCTGGAGGTGTGGGGTGTTGTATTGTCCCGCTGAAATTGCACAAGTCCGTTGGAATGCACAATGGACATGAATGGATGCAGGTGGTGAGGCAGGATGCTTACGTACGGGTGACCAGTCAGAGTCGTATCTAGATGTATCAAGGGTCTCATATCACTCCAACTGCACACGCCCCACACCATGTTAGAGACTCCATCAGCTTGAACAGTCCTCTGTTGGCATGCAGGATCCACGGATTCATGAGGCTCTCTCCATACCCGTACACGTCCATCCGCTCATCCGCTCGATAAAATTTGAAACGAAACTCGTCCGACAAGGGAACATGTTTTCAGTCATCAATAGTCCAATGTCGGTGCTGACGGTCCCAGGCGAGGCAAAAAGCTTTCTCTCGTGCAATCATCAAGGGTACAGAATTGGACCTTCGGATCCGAAAGCCCATATCGATGATGTTTCATTGAATGGTTCGCACGCTTACACTTGTTGATGGCTCATCACTGAAATCTGCAACAAGATGCCAAAGAGTTGTAATTCTGTCACGCTTAACGATTCTCTTCAGTCGTCGTTGGTCCCATCCTTGTAGGATCTTTTTCCGGCCGCAGCGATGTCGGAGATTTGATGTTTTACCGGATTCCGCATATTCACGCTAGACTCCTGAAATGGCCGTACAGAAAAATCCCCACGTCATCGCTACCTGGGAGATGCTGTGTCCCATCTCTCGAGAGCCGACTATAACGCCGCGTTCAAAACCAGTTAAATCTCGATAACCTGCCATTTTAGCAGCAGTAACCGACCTAACAACTGCGTCAGAAAATTGTATTAAATAGGTGTTGCCGACCGCAACGCCATTTTCTGCCTGTTTACATATCTCTGTATTTGAATACGCATGTCTGTATTAGTTTCTTTGGCGCTTCACTGAATTTGGACACTGAAGTCAGACAAGCAAGTCCACTCGGATACTGAAAGACCAAAATATCGGGCGACAACGATTTGTCCTTCCAACCACCCAGACGCCTTTCCCCGTTGCCTTCTTGGCAAGTCTCGCTTACTGGTTGCTGCACAAATGTCCCGTCCAGTCCAGAGAGTCTGTCGTCGAAGTATTAACTAATTCTCGCGTTTTTTTACTGCTGAAAACGAAAGCACCGTGGACAGCTTTGTATCTTATATTTGTGACGCCTGTACATAACCTACAGCTAACAGTTGTGCCCCAACATTTTGTTATGTCAGCTGCTAAGGTTATTTCGTTTAACCAGTAATGACACTGAAATCTCTACATCTCTTTCCATTGTATATAACTAAGTGATGCTATCTTGGAAAACATATACTAGGGAAGAATATCCTTTTAAAATCATCAGCTAAACTAAAAGAAACCAGGGTTTACCTTGAAACGTCCCCTTAGAAAAATTATGAATGACTGTGCAAGTAAACTTCTACGTTATTTGATACGAAGACAGCTGAGTAAAACTGAACGTACTCAAACAGTTCTCTTTTTACTTATTCTGATCTTCACTAAACTGACACACACTATTTTTTAGCGCAACGCAATCTGACTTTCATTAATCCCTACAAAGGAACGGCCCTGACAAACAATAACCTATACCGTTCATGAATCACGTACTTCACAAACATCTTCGTTACTCGAACTACTGCAATACAGAGAGCAACAATACTGCCAGCTAAATAAAATATTCTAACTACTGAAGGCACTAACTACTGATGGGCATAGTTAGCAAATGAAAGATTTTGATAGAGAACAGTGTATCTACCGCAATAGTGTTCAAAAGTCATCATATATATATCTATCAATTCATGACATCCATCTTTATAAATTTCCTTTTTCTTCGGCCACTCGTCCATATCGTCAGCTTATAGCAAACTCTCAAATATCTGGCATCTCTCTCTTCACATCCACCACTGCTGGCGTCTCATCTCCAACTGCCCAACGCTACGCGCTGTTCACATCCAACTGCCCAACACTACACAAGCGAATATTCCAACAGTGAGTCGAACCAGTCACAGACTGCACACAGCACAGTCAGTGATTTTCATACAGAGCGCTACGTGGCGTTACCAACATAAAAACCTAAACAGCCTACTTACAACCTCTTATTTCTCTGTTGCTTCGATGTCAGACAACTTCTTCATAAAAATTTTCAACGTCAACAAGTGTCGTATTCAGGATGTCAAATCATACACCTTTCAGCCGTATAATTTTCGATTTGTTGTTTTATTTAGCTGCCACTTTCGGCTATTTACTACATCACCTTCACGCCCCCTGACCGATGTGTAGGAAAATTCCAACCTCGCTTCCGGTCAAAAGAAGGGCCAGCTTTCAAATACTGGTGTCTGTAGACTTCTGTCTGATCCAACAATCACTTCAACCATCATGTGCTAACTATTAGATCTAACAGTCCCGCATCCATCCTTGTGAAGATGACATGTATAGTGTCGTATTCTGTCTTCTTGTTCCAACAATCTTCGCTCTGGCTGCTCTAGCTAGTAATGACTTCAAAGTACCGATTGCCGGAGAATCTTCAAACATCTCACCAACCGACTTGGTCGCCATCTGTGGCAGCTGTCTGACGCTCGTCCTGTGTCGTGGGTTCCGTTCGCGGTCCGCGCAGCACCAGGCGAAATATAGTGCCAGAGCGACACAAACATCCGGGAGTAGACCTGATTATTCCACATGTCAAGATCTCGCCGGGAAAGCCTGAAGAGTTACAATATTCTAAGTGCTAAGAGAGGTATCCCTAGCCGTATTTTCCTGGCACTGCAAAGTGGGACAGTTAATTTCCGCTGTTGACTCAATACTCTTTGTTGACTTCAGTATTACGTATGACTTCCTCTGGTCTAAGTGCAGCGACGCCTCACCTGCGGCAGGATTGAGATGCGCCGCGCTACGCGCGCCGGGTGCCTGGAAACAAGCGCCGCGCCTCGCCGCCTTCTTGCTATTCGGCCGGCTCATTTGTAATTCTAAATTGGGCGCGCCTTGGCCGGCCGACCACGCCCCTTCCGCCGCTGTCTCCCGCGGCCTCGACCGGCTTTAATTAAGGCGCCTCTCCCAGGCGCAACCGGTTGCCCTGAATATTTAAGTAATCTCCTTTTCCGCATAATTTGAGAATCGATAAACACGTCTCCGTATAGCTTCTGCCGTTTGAATAAAACCGACGTCTAGCTACTTTCTAATAAAAAGGGAGAAAGAAGTTTGCGAAGTTAGATTCAGGTGACGTATTCACCAGCGAACAGATTTTTTGGGACAAACGTAGCCTTCCACAATCACAACAAGTAATTTGAAAATTTAGTGTCTCCGAAACTATGCAAAATCGTGGTCATGTGTCTCCAATAGAAAACCAAGGCCATCAACGTAAACTAAAGCATAATCCTACTGAGGAGGCAGTGCTGATCCCTACTGTGGTGTCACCGCCAGACACCACACTTGCTAGGTGGTAGCTTTAAATCGGCCGCGGTGCATTAGTACATGTCGGACCCGCGTGTCGCCACTGTCAGGGATCGCAGACCGAGCGCCACCACAAGGCAGGTCTCGAGAGACTGACTAGCACTCGCTCCAGTTGTACGGACGACGTAGCTAGCGATGCACACTGACGAAGCCTCGCTCATTTGCAGAGCAGATAGTTAGAATAGCCTTCAGCTAAGTCAATGGCTACGACCTAGCAAGGCGCCATTAGTAACATTGCATGTATCTAAAGAGTCTCACTTGTATCGCCACAATCTCCAGATGTACCAAAAGGATGGATTAAAGTTAAGTATTCCAGAGGCTACGTACTTTTCTTTATAGCATTCATTACGTATCCTGTTTCAGACCTCACACCATCCTGCTTTAGCTTAGCGCGTGCCTTTCGGCTTCCTCTCATTGTGTCTAGGCTGTCTTGTCTAGACACAACACCTACAACTGCTTTTTTGATCTCGGGGTGTGGACGCCCCTTGGGCTATTAGGTTGGTCAATCTGAAGTGGTATCATACTGACACTGTGTGAAAAATTGTCCCTCCACGAGAGCATCGCCGCGAAGTCAATTTGTACCAAAGACCAATTTTTTGGTGAGGGCAACCATAGCTCAGAGATGTTATGAATAACAGTAGCAACACTCGACACTCAATAACCATTCAAATTATCATAAAAATCATGACAATTGAAAACTCAAGTATGATGAGTTGCTTCCAAAAGCGGAATTGCTGTATGAAGGTTCTTTATTCGCAACTACCGGTTTCACACATTTTCAGCTTTAACTATCAAGAGTAGAAATCACAGTGTGAAATTTTTGAAGTGAATGAAATACAGAACAATAGCGTTGCCATTCAACAATGAACAATGACGAGTACTCACAACGGTGATACTTCCATAAAGTGAAAGGACAATTACGGAGTACCAGTTTTGGGGGGGGGGGGGGGGGGGGATATCCACTTTAAGATTTAAGCCACAATGGTGTGTTGTCATACTGATATTGAATACACCTAAAAGATTCTTGTCCAAATGTACAAAGCATGACTAGGTACTGAATGAGCAAGGCTTAAAGAAAAGCGGGAAAAAATAATAATTAACGGACGCTAGAGTGAACGGGATAAAATGCCTCTAACTTCTAGGAATGATATCATAACTACATGGGAAATATGATCCATTGTATAATGCTCTTGTATGAAACCAAAGAAATAAATCTGATAATTAGCGCCGGCCGCTGTGGTCGAGCGGCTCTAGGCGCTTCATTTCAGAACCACGCGGCTGCTACGGTCGCAGGTTCTAATCCTGCCTCGGACATGGATGTGTGTGATGTCTTTAGCTTAGTTAGGTTTAAGTAGTTATAAGTCTAGGGGACTGATGACCTCAGATGTTAAGTCCCAAAGTGCTTAGAGCCATTTGAAACATTTTTGAAAATTAGCCCACTGGATAAGACCACATAGAATATATGACCGGTAGACACCAGCCGTTTTTAAAGAATGAAGTAAAACTTGAAATCCCATAATGCACGTACTTCCCCCGAATTGCTAAAAGGTCGATGTGGTATCACTCTGTGGTGGCTAACAGTACACTGGAAGGCGGAAGGCCACGGTGCTAACAAGAAACACACGAGCAGCTGCAAGGACGAAATCATAAGTAGGAAAATAACCGAAGGCTGGGAGCCAAATTACTGACCTTTAAAAAATCCATAGTTTATTGTAAATAAAGAAAAACCTAAGCCCCGCCCGAACAGGCCATGAAGGCCTAACGGTACCGACAGGCCGCCGTGTCATCCTCAGTCCACAGGCGTCACTGGATGTGGATATGGAGAGGGACCGACGTTGCCACTGCGGCAAGGCCGCTGGCATTGTGGATATAAAATGGAAAATAAAACATAACCTGCTTTACAACAGTACTTCAGGTGTTATAAAATTAGCAAATAATTAGGATGTGTGTATTATACAGTTGCTAAATTAACGTGAAAATCGTCCCATTATCCACTGGCGACAATTCAGATGATCAGTTTTCGGTACGATATCCTAGTCCCTCAGTCCAATATAATTATTCAGCGCTGGTACTGGGGCTTAATTAAATGTGTTCATGATATTCATGTCTTACAAAACATTATAGTACTTTCACTAGAAGTTACTTAATTTTTAGGCAGCTTATACCCATTCACAGTAGCGTCCCCTTCATTATTAGTTTTTCTCCCACTTTTTTCTAGGCCTGGCTCACTCAGATATCATGCTTTGTAGATTCTGACAAACATCTTTGCGTGTATTCAATGTCATTATGAGAACCAACCATTCCGGTAGTTTGGAGAACTTCTCGAATGCTGGGACTCCGTAATTGTCCATCTACATTATTGAAATATAATCATTGTAAGTAAGTTCATTGGTGTTTGTTGAATGCCAACAATAATGTTCAGTATTTCTACCATTTCAAAAACTTCACACAGTGATTTGTATTCTTGATAAATAAAGCTGAAGACATGTCAAATCCGACGGGAAACCAGCAGCTGCGAATAAAGCAGTGACATAAAGCTATGCGGCTTTTGGAAGTAGTTCATCATTCTTCACTTTCTCGTTGTTCGTTTGAAAAGTTATTGAGTGTGGAGTATTGCTCTTGTTATTCACAGTTTGAACTAAACACCTGTTTTCTTCAACGATGCACACCATCTTGTAACTTACGTAAAGGATTTGCCTGGTTTCTATTATAAATATTTGATCCAACTCTCCTATAATCCTGTACTTCAGCATACACCGGTGGATTCAGTGATGCACTTTGGAATTTCTGTGTGATGGTCTGGATAGATGTGTGCCTATAACACGTTACGACCCTCTTCAACAGTCGGCGGTCTCTATCAGTCAACAGTGGAGATCAGCCTGTACGCTTTTGTGCTGTACGTGTCCCTTCACGTTTCTACTTCACTATCACATCGGAAACAGTGGACCTAGGGATGCTTAGGAGTGTGGAAATCGCGCGTACAGACGTATGAGACAAGTGAGACCCAATCACCTGATCACGTTCGAAGTCCTTGAGTTCTACGGAGTGCCCCATTCTGCTCTCTCACGATGTATCAATGACTACTGACGTCGCTGATTTGGAGAACCTGGCAGTAGGTTGCAGCACAATGCACCTAATATGAAAAAGGTATGTTTTGGGGGATGTCCGGATACTTTTGATCACGTAGTGTAGGCACAAGGAGAGAGATTCAGGGCAACCTATTCAGAGCCTCTCTTACCCTTGGGGTTGAAAACTGCCCCCATTAACGGAAGAATCACTAATGACAACCGCCATAAAGATGCAGAAGGCAATGGAAAACATTAATTAAAGACATGTAATATGTCAAGATGATCTCTTCATTGGCAGAAGATTGACAAATAGTACCCCATTAGGTTCTCCGGTAGGGGCTGCCAAGAGGGCAAGTGACCTTGAGGAAAAGATTCAATAATCAACGAAAGGATAAAGTTCTACGAGTCGGTGCGTGAAATATTTAACGTTTGAACGTGGTAGGGAAGCTATAAAATCTCAGAAGGTAAAAGCTAACACTCAAACTAGATATAGTTGTTGTCAGTGAAGTGCAATGGGAAGAAGAAAAGGATTTCTGGTCAGATGAATATAGAGTAGTATCAACAACAGTAGAAAATGGTGTAACGGGAGTAGGATTCATTATGAATAGGAAGGTAGGCCAGATGGTGACTTACTGCTAACAGTTCAGTGACAGAGTTGTTCTCATCAGTCTCGAAAGCAAACCAGCACCGACAGCGACAGTTCAAGAGTAGCTTCACATATCTGTAAAAATGAAGTACTAACAAAATGTCAGTTTGGTTTCCAGAAGGGTTTTTCAACAGAAAATGCCATATATGCTTTCACCAGTCAAATTTTGAATGATCTGAATAACCGAACACCACCCATTGGGATTTTTTGTGATCTCTCAAAGGCTTTTGATTGTGTAAATCATGAAATTCTGCTAGACAAGCTCAAGTATTGTGGCATGAGTGGGACAGTGCACAAATGGTTTAATTCGTACCTCACTGGAAGAGTGCAGAAAGTTGAAATAAGTAGTTCTCGTAACATGCAAAGATCAGCACATTCCTCAAACTGGGGAACTATCAAGAATGGGGTTCCACAAGGGTCAGTCTTGGGTCCTTTGTTGTTCTTATTATATATTAATGACTTGCCATTCTATATTCATGAAGAGGCAAAGTTAGTTCTCTTCGCTGATGATACAAGTATAGTAATCACACCTGAGAAACAAGAATTAACTGATGAAATTGTCAATACTGTCTTTCAGAAAATTACTAAGTGGTTCCTTGTAAATGGACTCTCACTGAATTTTGATAAGACACAGTACATACAGTTCCGTACAGTGAATGGTATGACGCCATTAATAAATATAGACCTTAATCAGAAGCATATAGCTAAGGTAGAATATTCCAAATTTTTAGGTATGTCCATTGATGAGAGATTAAATTGGAAGAAACACATTGATGATCCGCTGAAACGTTTGAGTTCAGCTACTTATGCAATAAGGGTCATTGCGAATTTTGGTGATAAACATCTTAGTAAATTATCTTACTACGCCTATTTTCACTCATTGCTTTCATATGGCATCACATTTTGGGGTAATTCATCACTGAGGAATAAAGTATTTATTGCACAAAAGCGTGTAATCAGAATAATAGCTGGAGTCCACCCAAGATCATCCTGCAGACATTTATTTAAGGATCTAGGGATATTCACAGTAGCTTCTCAGTATATATACTCTCTTATGAAATTTGTTATTAACAACCAAACCCAATTCAAAAGTAATAGCAGTGTGCATAACTACAATACTAGGAGAAAGGACGACCTTCACTATTCAAGATTAAATCTAACTTTGGCACAGAAAGGGGTGAATTATACTGGCACTAAAGTATTTGGTCACTTACCAAATAGTATCAAAAGTCTGACAGATAACCAGCAAGTATTTAAGAAGAAATTAAAAGAATTTCTGAATGACAACTCCTTCTACTCCATAGAGGAACTTTTAGATATAAATTAAGAAAAATAAGAAAAAAAACAAAAATATTAAAAAAAAATAAAAAAAATAAAAAAATAAAAATAAAAAATAAAGAAAAACAAAAAACACAAAAAATAAAGTTGTTATATTAACTTAAGTATGTTGTTAAATTAACCTAATTATGTCATGTATTGGAAAATTCGACTCGTTCCACATCATTACGAAATATCGTATTCATGATCCATGGAACTAGAATTAATCTAATCTAATCTAATCTAATCTAATCTAAAGTATATATGGCGACGTTGCAAGCTGAGAATGAAAACACAAACAATCGTGCTGGTGGAACATCCGTAACTGAACATTATACCACAGGCTGAAAATACCGCTACAGTTGTAAAGTTCTTTTATTATCATACGACCGGTTTTGGGCTCCTATAAGCCCATCTTCAGGAGTCGTAACTTGGTTCTGTGACCGTCGAGCACCTCGGTGGGCGTGTACAAGGCGCGGTGTTCTACCTACGAGCGCAGAACAGGGATGTAACTTTTCGCTCCTATTGATAAATCTGTGCCTCGAAATAGCAAAGACAGATATAAAAGAAAGGCTCAAGAGTGGAAATAAAATTCAAAGTAAAAGGGTATGAATGATAAGATTTTCTGATGACAATGCTATCCTGAGTAAAATGAAGGAGAACTGCAGGATCTGCTGAATGGAATGAACATTCTGATGAGTACACAATATGGATTGAGAATAAACCGAAGAAGACGAAAGTAATGACAAGTAGCAGAAATGAGGACAGCGAGAAACTTAACATCAGAACTGATGATCACGAAGTAGACGACGCAAAGAAATTCGGCTAGCTAGTCAGCAAAGTAACCGATGACGGACGGAGCAAGGAGGACGTAAGTGGCAGGCTAGCACTGGAAAACAGGGCTTTGCTGGCCAAGAGAAGTCTGCTCGTAAAACAAAGGCCTTAACGGGAAGAAGGTACGTGGAATGATAAGCAATGAAGAGGTTCTCTTCAGAATCGGCAAGGAAAAGGATTTAGGGAAAATTCTGACAGGAACGAGGACAGGGTGGTAGGACATCCGTTAAGACTGAATAGTCTTGTCGGTACTAGAGGGAGGTGTAGAGTACAAAAACTGTAGAGGAATACGTAGATTGGACCACATTCTGTAAACAAATAAGGATATAGATTGCGAATGCTATGGTAGGTTATAGATACCACTGTGAGATAAAGAAGATGGAGGATGGCACAGGAGAGAAGGATGGCGAATGGCACAGGAGAGGAAACGTGGTGGGTCGCATCAAACCAGTCAGAAGACATCAAACCAGTCAGAAGCCCAATGACTATTTAAAAAAAAAAATATTGAATCTGTTGAGACACCTTCGATAACAAAAGAAGTACCGCAATTAAGTCTATTAAGTAGTAGAAGTTACACAGAAATGAAGTAAATAGGAAGTGGAGTAAAGCCAATGCGAAATGGCTGTGGAAAAAGTCAGAAGAATACAAAAATGGTCATAGGAAGGACGGATTTAGCACACATAGAAGTCAATACAACCTTCGATGAAATTTAGAGAAAGTTCGTCTACATTACAATGCAGTGGGAATTCACTGTTGAATGAAAATGAGGTTGCAGGTAGTGAAAACAGTGTACTGAAGGCCTCTAGGCCTCTACGAGAGGTCGAAACTAGCGTATGACGTGACACATAAAGAAATGGGAGTCTACATGGCATTCTTAGGGGATACGGAGTCGAAGATTCGCACAGCTATTGGAGAGATGTTGGTTATAGATAATACCTCTACGGGATTTCTAAAACCGTTGGTGGAAAGCGCAACCAAACACTATTGAAGCTGCTGTGTAAAATCCATTGCGACTGGTGATTTTGTTAAGAAATGTCATCCACACAAACACGAAGATAGGAAAGTCAGGTATGCGAGAACTATCGCCCAGCCATATTTATAGTTCATGCACATAAGTAGCTAACACTGATGATAAAATCTGAGGAATGGAAAAAAATTACGGTCTGTTAGTTGAAGATGAATTTGGTTATCGGAATGACAAAGGCATCGGAGAGGGACTTAACGACGTGCTTGTTTAAGGAGGTAAGACTTAGACAATACGAAGGCACGTTCATAGGCTCTGTCTATCTACCAACAGTGTTACGGTCTGTTAGTTGAAGATGAATTTGGTTATCGGAATGACAAGGGCATCGGAGAAGGACTTAAGACGTGCTTGTTTCAGGAGGTAAGACTTAGACAATATGAAGGCACGTTCATAGGCTCTGTCTATCTACGAACAGTGTTCGTCTGTATACAATGGGTCAATAAGTTCGAAATTCTGTGAAGAAAAGGCAGAGTGATTCGTAATAGGAGCAAGAACAAAGAGAGAACAATAAGAAGGCTAAAACTTTTAAGTGCTCGGATTACAACAGGTGGAAGATAAAAATGCTGTCTTTCATCGCTACTATTAAAACCATATTTTAAGAAACAATGTTTGAAATAAAGAAAACTTCAAAAATGGGATTAACATTTAGGGTGGAAGGTGATTAGCGGCAAGATTCGCTGACGACAGTATTGTCATTAGTGAAAGTGAAAAACAATTACAGGACGTGTTGAGTGGATTGAACAGTTTAATGCGTGCGAAACATGTATTGATGTTAAACTGAATAGAGAATTAAATAATGAGGAAAAGCAGAAATGAGGCTAGAGACAAAATTAACATCAAAAGTGACGACTTAGAAGAAGGTGAAATTAAGGCATTATGGTGGTAGCACAAGGCTGACGAAGCCCAGGACGTAAGAAGCTGATTATGACATTCAAAGAGGGCATTCTTGTCCAAGAGAATTCTACTATTATCAAACATAGGCCTTATTTTGGAAAGATGTTGCTGAGAATGTACGTTTGGAGCACAGTCTTGTGTAGATGTGAAACATGTCTGTGGGAACACGTCAAAAGAAAATTGAAGAGTTTAAGATGTGGTGCAATTGTGAGACGTTGAAAACAAGGTAGACTCATAAATTAAGGGGTGAAGAAGGTCTCCGAAGGATAGGCAAAGAAAGTAACATTCGAAAAAAACTAACAAGAAGAAGGGACGTACAGGGTACAATCAGTATGGGAAGACAGACTGAAATACATTCAACAAATAACTGAAGACATAGAGGAGCAAGTACTATTCTGAGATGAAGAGAGGAATCTGTGATCTGTGGCGGGCCACGTCAAATGAGTCAGTAGACTTACAAGTAAAGTGAAAAAAGTTCTGCATACGTGTGACACAAATGATGTAGTGTGAGAACGACACTGTAAGTCCTGTTACTGAGTTCTCGTGTCAACCTCTTATCTACCACTATCCTCATTTCTGCTACTTTCCATTACTCTCGTCTTTCTTCGGTTTATTCGCGAACCATTTTGTTTGCTCGTTCGACTGTTCAGTACGTTCACTACCTTTCTCACAAATTTTTTCCGCGAAAGAAATGTCTTGCAAAAACTCATTCGGCTGATTGTTGAGTATCGCTCGTTTGTCTGGGACCGTTAATAGTCGAACTACAGATGATCCAGCGAAGAGCGGCCCGTTTCGTGAAACGCTCATTTACCACGCGCGACGTCATTACGAAACCCGCTTACTTAGCCGAGGTCGCTAACGCACACTTGATCGGTGGCACTCGAGTGGGAGGTAAGTCGCTTCGATCCCTGTTCGTGGATGAAACTTACACTGCCAGTATTTCTCCAGCAAGGGAGGTTGGGGAGGGGAGAGGTCGTAGCTTGAATTTCCTAGCTGCCAATGTGCCAAACCCTTCGTTAGTGTCTCATGATGTAAGGACATATGACACTGATAATGGTAATCAATACGCCGCATGGAGACGCTAAGCTCTGTGGCCCAATTGATGCTATTCGAGAAAAGTAGGCCGTACGCCGACACCTGGTTTCACCCTCTCCCTGTTCTCATCATCGCGATATAACACACATATCAATACACTACACATGCCTCCACTACACCCTCCCTTCCCTCATCCCTACACACACGTAATTTTTTTTTTTTTTTTTTTTTTTTTTGGTCATCAGTCTACTGACTGGTTTGATGCGGCCCGCCACGAATTCCTTTCCTGTGATAACCTCTTCATCTCAGAGTATCACTTGCAACCGACGTCCTCAATTATTTGCTTGACGTATTCCAATCTCTGTCTTCCTCTACAGTTTTTGCCCTCTACAGCTCCCTCTAGTACCATGGAAGTCATTCCTTCATGTCTTAGCAGATGTCCTATCATCCTGTCCCTTCTCTTTATCAGTGTTTTCCACATATTCCTTTCTTCTCCGATTCTGCGTAGAACCTTTCTCCGATTTACTCTCAAACCATACTGTGTACTCATTAGACTGTTCATTCCGTTCAGCAGATAATTTAATTATTCTTCACTTTCACTCAGGATAGCAATTTCATCAGCGAATCCTATCATTGATATCCTTTCACCTTGTATTTTAATTCCACTCCTGAACCTTTCTTTTATTTCCATCATTGCTTCCTCGATGTACAGATTGAAGAGTAGGGGCGAAAGGCTACAGCCTTGTCTTACACCCTTCTCAATACGAGCACTTCGTTCTTGATCGTCCACTCTTATTATTCCCTCTCGGTTGTTGTACATATTGTATATGACCCGTCTCTCCCTATAGCTTACCCCTACTTTTTTCAGAATCTCGAACAGCTTGCGCCATTTTATATTGTCGAACGCTTTTTCCAGGTCGACAAATCCTATGAAGGTGTCTTGATTTTTCTTTAGCCTTGCTTCCATTATTAGCCGTAACGTCAGAATTGCCTCTCTCGTCCCTTTACTTTTCCTAAAGCCAAACTGATCGTCACCTAGCGCATTCTCAATTTTCTTTTGCATTCTTCTGTATACTATTCTTGTTAGCAGCTTCGATGCATGAGCTGTTAAGCTGATTGTGCGATAATTCTCGCACTTGTCAGCTCTAGCCGTCTTCGGAATTGTGTGGATCATGCTTTTCCGAAAGTCAGATGGTATGTCGCCAGACTCATATATTCTACACACCAACGTGAATAGTCGTTTTGTTGCCAGTTCCCACAGCGATTTTAGAAATTCTGATGGAATGTTATCTATCCCTTCTGCCTTATTTGACCGTAAGTCCTCCAAGGCTCTTTTAAATTCCGATTCTAATACTGGATCCCCTATCTCTTCTAAATCGACTCCTGTTTCTTCTTCTATCACATCAGACAAATCTTCACCCTCATAGAGGTTTTCAGTGTATTCTTTCCACCTATCTGCTCTCTCCTCTGCATTTAACAGTGGAATTCCCGTTGCACTCTTAATGTTACCACCGTTGCTTTTAGTGATACCAAAGGTTGTTTTGACTTTCCTGTATGCTGAGTCTGTTCTTCCGACAATCATATCTTTTTCGATGTCTTCACATTTTTCCTGCAGCCATTTCGTCTTAGCTTCCCTGCACTTCCTATTTATTTCATTCCTCAGCGACTTGTATTTCTGTCTTCCTGATTTTCCGGGAACATGTTTGTACTTCCTCCTTTCATCAATCAACTGAAGTATTTCTTCTGTTACCCATGGTTTCTTCACAGCTACCTTCTTTGTACCTATGTTTTCCTTCCCAGCTACTGTGATGGCCCTTTTTGGAGATGTCCATTCCTCTTCAACTGTACTGCCTACTGCGCTATTCCTTATTGCTGTATCTATAGTGTTAGAGAACTTCAAACGTATCTCGTCATTCCTTAGTACTTCTGTATCCCACTTCTTTGTGTATTGATTCTTCCTGACTAATATATTGAACTTCAGCCTACTCTTCATCACTACTATATTGTGATCTGAGTGTATATCTGCTCCTGGGTACGTCTTACAATCCAGTATCTGATTTCGGAATCACGTAAATACATATACTAATGACGCTGGCGTATCCGCTATGAAAGGGAATAATGTACGCTGGGGAAGTACAACCTTTCCCACAGGCGGCTGAACCCACCCCGTGGGACATCAAAGCCAACAATGCCATCGGTATTCTTTTTTTTTACATTACGAAAATGCGTAAGAAACTCCACTGCCAGACGCTACAAAAAAGTCCTTCAGCTTCACAGAAAGCGTTATTATCAGTATTTACAGAGCATGGATTCGAAGTCGGGCAACATATTACTTCCTGCCACATATATCTCAAAATTAACCACGACATGGAAATCAGAGCAATTATAGCCTTCGCGGAAGTGTGTATGTAGTCATTCTTCACGAGCCCTCCATTTGCAAACGGAACATGTGAAGTAGGGAGGAAGGCGATGCGACAGTAGTACTAGGTGTAACCTACACAGATTGTAAGATTTTTTGCAGAATGTAGATAGAGGCGTAAAGTCTGAGATGTAGCATGTTGCAACTGACCAGTCTGCGTACCTGAATCCTGACAGGTGGTTTAATTGTCACACAGGTAATTTCAGTGTTATGGAACTTATTCCCTTCAGCCCGTTTATTTGTAATTTACCGCTGTACGTATCTGACGCATCGCAGATGATTTAACTTCCTTTCAAGGCATTTCAGTTTCACAAAATCTCGTACCTTCAGGAGTTTCCTCTAAAGGGAGGCTCTTCATCCTCATTTGTCACTTCAATGACTCTTTTAAACGTTACTACGAGCTACCACCTTTTTGGCTGCAGTTAGTTGTAACCAAGTAATTCTTAAAATATGCCGGAAAAGTAACAATCACCAGCAAAGCAACATGCACCCAAAATATTAATAGTAGTTTGTAGTCGAGACCGATGAAAAAATGAGTTTTTGTACATGATTTGCAATCAAGAGGTATACAGATTACGCCTGCAAAGTGATTTTCGATAGTGAAAATATTTTGCGAGCTATATCGTGCTGAATGGAAATGTGGGACGACCTAAATATAGGCAGTTGTAGGCGCACCGGTGCAAGCACGTAAAATGACAATGAGAGCTTCGACGTGTGCATTTAGAAACTGGTATCGAAACATATCAATGTAGGGCAGAAACTCTAGACGTACCAGCATATATAGTTGCAAGCGTATTCATCAAAGGTTATTCATCTACTGCGAAGACCGTGTTAGGAATCTTAACGGTGACGAACAGCAAAAGCTTCGCGGAACTGTCTCACAGGAAACACGTGGCCCCCCCAAAAGAAGGCATGTCTCAAGTTTGTTAACAGTAACCGGATTGGAAAAAACAGCGTCAAATTCATTCCCAGAGCATGTGTGCGGAGGAGGAACGATGCCTCAATGGTCTTGGGATCGCAGATTAACTGTAAGTTTAGAAACAAGGTATCTTTTGTTACTACGAACTTTTAACTCGTTTTTCTCAAAAGAACATTCTTCAGTGCACAATATGCTCTAGAACCTCGACTGATTAATAATTAGATTTATGGGGTCTTAGCTAGAGCTTTTCAATTTTTAATGGGTTTCAGACATACTCACTATTCTTCACGAAGCTTTTCGCGAAGCAGCACACGCCACGAGGAGCATACTTTGACAAAGGCTGCAGTTGTAATTTTTAATTTGTTACGAGATAAGTATATTTTTTTCATGCACGAATGTATGTTCAATAAAGTGGTAAAATCACCATTTTAACACAAATCAATCTCTGTATCAAAAACAAAATTTTAAATTTCTCCCATTTTTCGGCGTCTCGAAGGGACTCTTCCCTCGATTAACTCAGCCATCCACAACAGTATCTTGTTCTTTTGAAGTACACTTTAGAAAAGCTTACCAGTAATTTAAATTTCTTTCTTTATTACGGCGCTCCCAGCGGCAGACAACAATACGCTTTCCGAGCGCTTAGTAAAAGCATCCGCTTAGCCTTATTTGGAAAGGAGTTTGCGTTTGACTACAACGAACTATAGCAATTTTTGACGCGGTTCTCTTTGGCAGGTGCGCGAGACCAAATCGTCGGCCTCGGTTCACCGGCATTTCACGCGGTGTCTACAGCTGCGGATCAAAGGAATTAATATGTAAGCGGGCGAAAACCTGCTCACAAAGCTTGTCGGAGTAAGGGTGGGGGTGGAGAGGGAAGGGGGTGGGAGGAACGTTCGCCCTGCCACGCTTGCTCGCCGCGCCATCTCGGCCGCACGGCCCGATACGACATGCTTTCAAAGAAACGGTAATTGGTTATCGGTATAAACAGACGGCTAATGCTTGCCGAGCGCGTATTAATTTAAATCACAAAGGCAACACAGCGCCCGTAACGGCCGCCTTTGAAAGAGTTGCTAATTGGCAGCAATTAAGTTCAAAGTGGCAGCTGCCTCCAGAGCGCGGCGCGGCGCTGTGTTTGCGTCGCGTCGGCACCAGCGCCGGCGTCGGCGTCTCTGCAGAGGGACGCCTGTGAGCGCGCGCACCGGGCCAGGCAGCCGCCACCCCCGGAAACTCCTCCACCCTGCCGCAGACAGAACGGCACCCCGCTCCCGCGATCCCTGGGATCAGGTAGGATCGTTTGGTGGATACGAAAGGCGGCAAAGAAAGCTCCCGAGTTTTGTTCCTACCTACTGAAACCATTATATCAGGCTGGTCTGCGTGAGGCCCCACTGAACGCTGGCTCTCCAAGCATTTCTCTTCGGTTCCTCAGTAAAAGTAATGGACACAACCGTCTGGGAGCAGTCTTGCAATAATTTTTTTTCTCTCACCCCTGAATTTTCATTTACTTCAACATCAGGAAACCAAGGGAAATTTGGAAAGGGAATTAAGGCTCAACGAGAGGAATTAAATACTCTGAGGTCTGCCAACGGCACTGTAATTCTGTGAGAGACGGAAAAGGATTTGCAAAAGCGGTTGAACGGAGTGGATGTTGTAAACATCTTGTAAATGGACTATCAACAAAAGTAAGACAAGGATAATGAATCAAATGGCTCTGAGCACTATGCACCTTAACTGCTGAGGTCATCAGTCGCCTAGAACTTTGAACTAATTAAACCTAACTAACATAATGACATCAAACACATCGATGCCCGAGGCAGGATTCGAACCTGCGACCGTAGCGGTCGCTCAGCTAGAACCGCACTGCCACTCCGGCCGGCCAAGGATAATGCATTGCAGTCGTATTAAATGAGGTGAAGCTGGGGGAACTAGATTAGAGAATGAGACACTTAAAGTAATAGACGACTTTTACTATTTGGGTAGCCAAATACCATACGTTTGCAAAAGGAGGGATGGTATACAATACAGACTAGCTATACCAACAAAGGGATCTCTATTATAAATTTAAGGTTATTGTATTGCAATGTATGTTAACCGGGGGCCTAGAAACGACGGAGAGGGCCTGTCCCTGGCGGCCGTTGTGGCCGTGCGGTTCTAGGTGCTTCAGTCCGGAACCGCGCTGCTGCAATGGTTGCTGGTTCGAATCCTGCCTCGGGCATGGATGTGTTTGCTGTCCTTAGGTTAGTTAGGTTTAAGTAGTTCCAAGTTATAGGGGACTGATGACCTCAGATGTTAAGTCCCATAGTGCTCAGAGCCGTTTGAACCATTTGAGCTCCGTCCCCACTGCAGCCGCTGTGGTCCACAACCCCACGACTACCGCAGTCCACTTCACCCCTCCGTTGCCCCACACCGAACCACTCTTTCAGTGTTATTCTGCGGTTCGGCTCCCGGTGCCCCCCCCCCCCTCCGCCTCCTCCCCCCCTCCAACCCCCACTCCCCCACCCCCCAGGGAACGTCTCACACCACACAACTGTAGCCCCTATGTTTGCTTGAGAGAGTAATGGTGGTGTTTGAGCACTTGCAGAACTTGTTTGCACAGCAATCGCCGACATAGTGTAGCTGAGGCGGAATAAGGGGAACCAGCCCGCATCCGCAGAGGCAGATGGAAAACCACCTAAAAACCATCCACAGACTGGCCGGCTCACCGGACCTCGACACAAGTCTGCCCAAGCGGATTCGTGAGGGGTCCATGCGCTCCTTCCCAATCCGGAAAACCGTTAATTAGACCGCACGGGTAACGCGGCGGCCAATTTAAGGTGAAGGAAGTTTTTACTCAAGGCATTTGTATGATTTGAAGCATTTCTGAAGTGCCATTTCGACGATAAGAATTTCAGATAAGAAAACAGAAACTTTGAAATTTGGCACTAGAGAGGAATATTGAAAATCAGGTGTGTGGACCAAAAACTAAAAGGGTGGGCTGAAACGTAATGCATCCGAATTCCTTATGTGAAAGCTGTTAAGGCTTTGTGAATAAAACAAAGCTAATAACGTTCTATATCTTTATTCTACACGTCTGCGTATTTATTTGTCAACGTAGTCGCCCTGGTGATGTACACATCTCTCTCAACGAGACGCCAGTTTTCTGATAGCGTCAACGTAGAATGTTTGACTTGTTCACGTAGCCACAACCTCACCTCACATATGAAGGGCTTATTTCAATAGTGGTACAAGTCCATTTTTGTTCATTTTGAGATACAGAATCCTAAAGTTAAACCAGAAATATTCAAGCATATGGCTTCTTGCTAGAGATGAACCTTTCGTTCTGTTAGTTTGGATCATTAATTTCAGAAGCATTATAAGCAGAAAAGTGGAGGTAATGGACTTGTACCACTATTGAAATAAGCCCTTCATATGCTTGCAGAGATTCGTCATTGTCAATGTGAAGTTCTCGAAACCGTACCATAGGTTTTGGAAACAAGTGAAAACTGAATGGGACAGAGTTAAGGACTATGCAGAGGATGGTCGATGACAGTGAAACCACGGCGTCGTATTACTCCAGATGTCGCAGCAGTCGTGTGTAGCCTAGCACCGTAGTGTGAAGTAGAGCGTACTCCAAGGGAGGACGAAATGTTCTATGGTTAGAAACTCACAGCACGTTGTTCCCTACACACCGTTCCTCGTTACACAACGTCATGTTACACGTAACAGTATAGATTCGTCTAGCGTCAGAGGATTGCAAATACACAGATGTGAAGAATAAAATGAACAATATTAATAACGTTAGTTTTTTTTTTAATTTTAAGTGTTTTTACGCAGAATATTTGAAAGCATGAAAAACATTGTATTAAAGACACGTAACGCGTATCCACAGAACATGTGAACTGTAACTGCAAAAGTATGCTGATGATCTCTCCATAGGCTAAATATTCCGGACTAGTCCCCCATCCGGATGTCCGAAACGAGTCCTCAAAATGGAGGTGACCGTGAGAGAATGGCTGAACAACGAACGACAGGGTAGTGTTCAAGGAGCCGTGACGTAGAATGTCAGAAGTTTGAACATGAAATCTAGAATACCTGAAAAGAGATATACTAAGGCTCATTCTCGTTTCGGACATCCGGATGGGGGACTAGTCCGGAATATTTAGCCTATGGAGAGATCATCAGCATACTTTTGCAGTTACAGGTCACATGTTCTGGGGTCCCTGAAGTGAACTGGAAAGAAGGCAAGGTTACTGGTCGGACGAGTATAAAGTAATATCAATAGCTGAAGAATATGGTGTATGCGAATTAGGATTCGTTATGAAAAGGAAGTAGGACAGAGAGTAAGTTGCTGTGAATAGTTGAGTGACAGGTTTGTTCTAAATCTACATCTATATTAATATGGCTACTCAGCAAATCACATTTAAGTGCCTGGTACAAGGTTCATCGAACCACCTTCATAATAATTCTGTTTTATTCCACTCTCGAACAGCGAGCGGAAAACGAACACCTATATCTTTCCGTGTGAGCTCTGATTTCCCTTATTTTATTGTGATGATCGCTTCTCCCTAAGCAGGTCGGTGTCAACAACATATTTTCGGGTTCGGAGGAGAGTTCGTGATTGAAATTTCATGAGAAGATACCTTCACAACGAGAAATACCTTTGTTTTAATGATGTCTGATTTCTACCCCATATCCTGTATAATATCCATGACAGTCTCTCCCCTATTTCTCAGTAATACAAACACTGGTGCTCTTCTCTGAACTTTCTCGATTTACTCCGTTCATTCTATCTGGTAAGGATCCCATACTGCGCAGCACTACTACAGAAGAGGACGGACAAGCGTAGTGTAGGCAGTCTGTTTAGTAAATCGTTGCATCTTCTAACTGTTCTGCCAGTAAAACGCAGTCGTTGGTTCGCCTTCCATACAACATTTTTTACGTGTTCTTTCCAAATCTATGTTGTTCGTAATTGTATTTCCTGGTATTTAGTTGAATTTACGGCCTTTATATCTGATTGATTTATCGTGAAACCGAAATGTAGCGGATTCATTTTAGCACACATGTGGATGACATCACACTTCTCATTATTTAGGGTCATTTGCCAATTTTTGCACCATTCAGGTATCTTACCGAAATTGTTTTACAACTGGTCTTCGTCCTCTGATGACTTTACTAGACGTTAAATGACAGCATCATCTGCAAAAAAGCCAGAGACGACGGCCCACAATGTCTCCCAGATCGTTTATATAGACAAGGAGCACTATCCTGGAGAACGCCAGAGATCACTTCTATTTTCTCGATGACTTTTGACTTTCAGTCACTTACAACGCTCTGCGACCTCTCTGACAGGAAATCACAACCCTGTCGCATAACAGAGGCGACATTCTATAACCACAGAATTGATTACAAACCGCTTGTGAGATACGGGGTTGAAAGTTTTCTGGAAATCTAGAAATACGGAAACAATGTGAAATCCTTTGTCTATAGCACTCCACAATTCGAGTGAGTAAGGAGCTAGATTTGTTTCACAATAGAAATGTTTTATAAATGTACATTGACTATGTATCAATAGACTGTTCTCTTCGAGGTAGTTCATTATGTTCCAACACAATACACGTTCCAAATTCCTGTTGCATATCGCCGTTAATAACATGGGACAGTAATTTAGTGGATAACTCCTATCACCTTTCTTGAATATTCTTGCGCATTTTTCCAGTCTCTTTGTAGCAAATGATTGTTAAGTATGGAGCTACCGCTTCAGAATGCTCTGAAAGGAGATTAACTGGTATACAAGCTTGGTAGTGAAGGATCTTGTGTGTAATATTGAAACATTATCAAATAATGTAGTTCATGAAATAAGTTCGTGACTTGTGGAAACCAATTTGATGCTAAATCACAGTAAGACTCAGTTTTTACAGTTTCTAACTCACAATTCAACAAGAACTGATATTTTAATCAGACAGAATGGGCATGTTATAAGCGAGACGGAACAGTTCAAGATCCTAAGCGTACTGATAGGTAGTAAGCTGTTGTGGAAAGCCCATGTTCAGGATCTTGTTCAGAAACTAAATGCCGCTTTATTTACCATTAGAACAGTATCTGAAATAAGTGACATTTCAACACGAAAAGTAGTCTACTTCGCATATTTTCATACGCTTATGTCATATGGTATTAGTTTTTGGGGTAATTCTTCTGATTCAAAAAGGGTATTTTTGGCTCAGAAACGGGCTGTTCGAGCTATGTGTGGTGTAAGTTCGAAAACCTCTTGTCGACCGCCATTCAATAGTCTGGGAGTTTTGACATTGCCCTCACAGTATATATTTTCTTTAATGTCGTTTGTTGTTAGCAATATTAGCTTATTCCCAAGAGTTAGCAGCTTTCACTCAGTTAATACTAGGCAGAAATCAAATCTGCATGTGGAATGCACTTCCTTGACTCTTGTGCAGAAAGGAGTGCAGTATTCTGCTGCATCCATTTTCAATAAGCTACCACAAGAACTCAAAAATCTTAGCAGTAGCCCAAACGCTTTTAAGTCTAAACTGAAGAGTTTCCTCACGGCTCACTCCTTCTATTCTGTCGAGGAGCTCCTGGAAGAGCTAAAAAATTAAGCAAATTCCAGTGTTACATTCTTGATTTTCTTTATTTAAACTAACGACGTGTCACCTGAATATGTTTCTTATATTTCATTTTATCTGTTTCTACAATCTACAACTGAATATGTTTCTTATATTTCATTTTATCTGTTTCTACAATCGTGTTATAATTTCATGTATTGACTCGTTCCATGACCATGGAGACTTCTCCTTAATGTGGTCCCACGGAACAATAAATAAATAAATAAATAAAATAAACAATATGGACTTGCTTTTATTAAGTGATTTAAGGTGCTTCACTACTCCGGGGACGTCTACTTCTAAGTTACTCATGTTGCCAGATATTTCTTGATTCGAATTCTCGAATTCTGTTCTTTGGTGAAGAAATTTCGGAAGGCTATGTTTAGTAACTCTGCTTTAGCAGCTCTGTCATCCATAGTATTTTCCATAACTGTCACAAAGTGAAGGCGTTGATTTTGCTTTGCAGCAAGAAGACTTTACATACGACCAGAATCTCTTTGTATTTTCTACCAAATTTCGAGATAAAGTTTCGGTGTGGGATCTATTATAAGTACCACGTATTGAAGTCCGCGTTGAGTTTCCAGCTTCTGTAAAATGTCACCAGCTCTGTAGGTTTCGTGTTCTGTAAATTTGACATACTTCTTTTCGTTGCTTCTGCAACAGTTTGAGCCGTGCCGGCCTGCGTCCTATCGATTCTCTTCCAGAGACCGTACCCTTTCAGTACTCGTGATGCGGTCGCGAGGTGGAGCGCAGGAGAGAAGTGATCGATCGAGCGAACGTACGGAGTAAGGGGCAATTAGTAACAGCGTGTGGTTCGTAGTGGGCACGAAAGGCAACCTTATCGGCGAATAATGTCGCAGTGAAAATGTCCATGCTGGTGGGCGCCGGCGGTATTGGGCGCTCTTTGGGATGGACTGCGTAGCAAAGAAGTTTGATGATCGTTAGCCGATACATGTTGGGGATGCTGACTCGTGATATATCTTTCCGATGCTGATGGAGTCAGACTTTTGACGTAATAAGGTGCTACTCTATGTACGTAATTCGTTGAAGACACATTTTCAGGCCTCAGTGTTGCAAGTGTGTCGATGGTGAGACAAATTGCGGGGTTGATTCCCAATCACGAAACTCTGTGTACAATTTATCTTGTGGTTTCGCGCTGTGCCAGTCTGACGGTAATAATTCGTGATGGCGTCCGATTGCGTTGATATTGTGATTTATCATTTAAACGTTGGAGATTACTATGTATTATGTCTTAATCTTAGTGTTTAGTCTGTTTCAGAAAGCACTGTGTACATTGAACACACTGATGCACCAATGTATGGTCATTCCACCAGGTATTTCTGCAGAGTCTTCAGTGTTTGGGTCCATCAAGGACGTGTAATCCTTGTAAGGTTAATTTGTTGTTTTATGCATTTCCTTGAGGTAATCTTATGTCAGTGTGACTTGAACTGCTTGTTTTAAATACCTGAGATTTGAGAGTGATTTGGTTAGTGCTGGGAGGCAGTGCCAATTTGTTTAACGTGTTTTGGTGTAAATCTGATGTTTATTCCAATGTTGTTTTAAGTGTACTGCCTCGGGTTCCTTATGGTAGGATTATTTATTGAAGGCTTTTAAGTTGTAGCGTTTTCGTTATCGTATTGGGACGTGCGATTTATTGGATCATAATTTCTTAAGATTTGTTGTATCTCCAAGCCTGGATTGTGGATTTGACCTACGCCCTTGCGTGTCTTTCTTATTTAGTAGATTCTAACGTTCTGTTCATGTTCGAGGTACACTCTGTAACAGTTGCCTGTTCTGAAGTTAATACTGTTTCAGGGAATATTTGCACTATTGGTCACGCCGACAAGTGGTGATCGAGCGCTGCCTGTTGTGTACGACGTTCATGTCTATACCCGGTTGGCGCCTGGAGCTCAGGTATATTCATAAAATAAATGTCGTGATCAGTCCATGGTTCACAAATTTGAAAAGGATTTCTTTACACGTAATTATTGCCTGCCCTTTTCGGCCGTTAGGTTCAGTTGTGCTTCAGATGATGGACTTGCATGTTTAAAGTTTCTTATTCCATTTATTCACCTATGAATGAATTTGCCAAGAGTATCATTTATTGTTCGTAACTCAATTTTGTCACTGTTCTATTTGTCTTCAGTCTAGTCCTCGAGATACTTAACATCGAAAGCATTTCATTGTGATTGCATTACTATAATCCTATGAAATTTGCAATAACGTGAATTGGCTTCTGCCGTTTGATCTCTAACGATTGATCTCTATCATTTTACTGTTATTCATGGTACAGTAATCACATGAAGGTCGCATTAGCGCAAATCGGCTGCTGCCGTCCGCTGTGTAACTAGTAATCATTGTAATGACAAGCTGTTCAGGGGATTGTTATTTAATCCTAGTTTGTTGCTTTTACTGATTGTGTCTGTATCAGAATTATTGTCTCGAGGGTAAACTTGTGCTCGTGTAGATATATGGTAACCACTCATTTGGCAAAATTTTTCATTATAATTTTTATTTGAATTAACTGTTTACATGAATAAAACTTTGTGTGCAATAAAAGGTGAATGAAGTTCTCCCTCTCCCAAGGTCCAGTCCTTCCACTTAGTCCTTGATGGGCATTTTATGAGGCCCCAATATACCAGCTTGTCAGTGTTCTGACCTGTTTTGTGCACCACGGGATCAGACCCGTCGTTTATTATTTCATTGGTTATAAGTCTCTCCGTTGCTGTCGAAAATATTTCTTTGAATGAAAGTCACATCTCGTCGACACCTACGTTGATAATTTGGAAGGAGTGGAGATTGTCTCTCAGGAAGCTGTCAAGCGAGATTTTATCTGCTTTTTTGAATATACAAATTCTTTAAATTATTTTTGGTTGATTTTTGAGTTACCGTAAATGTTGTTGGCTCAGGACTGTGTGTTGCTAAGAGGTCAATTGTGTTTTCACAATCGTTTACTATTACAGTGTGCTCATGAAGTCATGGCTCGAAACAAATTTCAGAGAAGACGTTTAGCTCATATTTCGGATGATGTTTGATGCATACTTCCGGATTTAAAGAGGTATTTTTGCCAACATATCGAGAGTAAATTGAAGTGAGCACCATGATTGAATGAGTCGGGTATTTGTTTGAAATAAGGTTCACGTTTTCCATGAATCTTGCATCAGTTTTATCACTGGAGTTGAGATTTCGATAAATGGATCGATTAATTACTTTATTACGACTGCCGAGAATGACCTCTACCCGTACTAGCTCACAGGAACTAGCTGCTTCAGTTTCGCTACAAGATGAACTACTTCTAACAGCAACAAATACGCCACATACCAACTGCATTGCGCCTACCCTTTCTGAACACAATAAGGTCCTTTGAAAGAAATAAAAACTGCCCGCATCTCGTGGTCGTGCGGTAGCGTTCTCGCTTCCCACGCCCGGGTTCCCGGGTTCGATTCCCGGCGGGGTCAGGAATTTTCTCTGCCTCGTGATGGCTGGGTGTTGTGTGCTGTCCTTAGGTTAGTTAGGTTTAAGTGGTTCTAAATTCTAGGGGACTGATGACCGTAGCAGTTAAGCCCCATTGTGCTCAGAGCCATTTGAACCATTTTTTTGAAAAAATTTCTGTTGAACTTATTCGGCTTTAACCAGCTATTATGATTTGAGGGTGAGTGCTTTCTATTAGATCTTCTAGCTCTGGTACTTTCCCAACACAGCTATGACGGTTTCCCACTGTTATACCGTTGGTCCCTAGACCTACGTTCCTCCTGTGTTCGACCTGAATCCTTTGAGACTGAAACACTTCATGTGTTTCCCCGAGGCTCTGTAACTAAAAAAAATAATGAAAAAGAGCCCAGTCTACGCCACACCACCCCTGCTACTCTTGTAGTCGTCTTACGTGTGTTACAGACACCTGACAAATTAGCGGAAACCGGAATCCCAGCAATTTATGGCGCAAGTCAGTGAATCTGCAACCTATGCGGTAACAAAACCATCTGAACCTCTGATTGAGTCCATCAACTCGACTTTGTACCAGATGTCCGCAATCAGTCCTGTCGCCTATGCTGCTGTTTTCATCTCGCAAGCAATACTGGCAGCCTTTACTACTTCTGATACCACTTATGATAGACACTCGAAACCAGACATAATCTCTTCGGATATAAAGCGACTCTAATCATTCACGTTTTATGAGCCACCACCTCCAGTTGGCTGCAACATGTGATATATTGGCATCTGGAAGAACCCATTCCACGTCTGGAATGACTTCAATCTGAGTGCACACTGAGCTTTCTTCTCCTCCTTGGCAGCCATGTCCCAAGGGGCCCCATAACACGCCTAACAATGGAGCTCACAGCTGCCAATGATCCCACCTTCTGCGATTGCCCAATCTTGCAGGCTGAGAGGTTTCCTCTGCACAGGACAAGCAACTGCAATGGCTGAAAGATAACGTCAGCCACAGAAAGCACCAGGACCTTTTTGTCAGACTAACTGGAGAGGCCTTACATTTGGGCCGCCGGTATATTTTCTTGCAGCCTGCCTCGCCTCGAGGCGTCCTTCCACTAGACTACAGGTGTGGTGTCAACATCAATGCGAACAGAAACTGGGGTGTCCATTGGTGCAGACCGATCGGCGGAATCGTGGGTCGTGCTGGAAGCCCTACGATCGCCACAGCCGGTCCACAACAATGATCCCCATCCACTACAGCCCCAAGGTGCATAACGGAAGCCTGCCCGCCTGGAGCCGATAGCGAAGTGTCAGTAACTCATTTCGCATCTGCATACGGCCATCAGAGTCCCTATTCATACTAAAGACGGTGGAAAACTACACAGACAAACAAAGGATAAGCGACACGTACTACAGAACTCTAGCATAGACATGGAGGAAGCGCAAGGATTGAGATACGCAGATATTCAAAAGCTGAACCACTAAAGCACTCAGGTGAGACTAAATAACTCGCTCCCTTTTTTTTCTGTTGTGTCATCAGTATGATTGGTTTGATGCGACCCGCCACAAAATCCTCTCCTGTGTCAACCTTTTCGTCTCAGAGTAGCACTTACGTACTATGTCCTCAATTATTTACTTGATATATTTGAGTCTGTCCTCCTCTACAGTTATTACACTCCAAAGCTCCCTCTAGTATCACAGGAGTCATTCCCTGATGTCGCCTGCTTAAAACCTCCACATTCTTCTCAGAAACTCACCAGTCCACCTAATTTTCAACATTCGTCTGTAGCACCACACCTCATATGCTTTTATCCACTTCTGTTCCCATGTTTCATTACCATTTAATGTTGTGCTCGAAACGAACATTCTGAGAAATTGTTTCCTCAAATTAAGGCCTATGTTTGATGTAGTAGACTTCTCTTGGCCGCGTACCTGCTTATGAACATATAAAATGACACAAAACCGGTTACTTTGCGACACAAACGAAAACGCGGGAAGTTTGTCTAGTAAATATTAAATTAACATGTAAAAATTGAAAAACCTCCAAAGCACAAAGATGAACCTATATAATTCTCTCCTGTTTAGGAATTCGTAAAACGTCATAAGACCGGTTACTTCCCTGTTGCTACGTATCAGAATCGAACACAAATCAACTCCATCTACAATAGTTTAGGTATACATGCCGACGTCGCAAACAGAAAATGAAGAAATAGCGAATATTATGATTCAGTATGTAAACTATATGAAAATTCAATAGTCTTGCGGGAATGGAGTGCAGGATGGAGTAGAAGAAAGCGTTACGGGAGAATGTGGGACTGGTAGTATGAATGAGAGAGACGAATCTGAGTTATTCAAAAAATATCAGATGGTAATAGCGACTACTCTGTTCAAGAATCACAAACGGAGGAGCTATACTTAGAAATGGCCGGGAGATACAGGAAGATTTCGGTTGGATTACATTATAGTCAGGCAGAGATTCCGAAATCAGATATTGGATTTTAAAACGTACCCATGAGAGATACATCTACATCTACATCTACATTTATACTCCGCAAGCCACCCAACGGTGTGTGGCGGAGAGCACTTTACGTGCCACTGTCATTACCTCCCTTTCCTGTTCCAGTCGCGTATGGTTCGCGGGAAGAACGACTGTCTGAAAGCCTCCGTGCGCGCTCTAATCTCTCTAATTTTACATTCGTGATCTCCTCGGGAGGCATAAGTAGGGGGAAGCAATATATTCGATACCTCATCCAGAAATGCACCCTCTCGAAACCTGGCGAGCAAGCTACACCGCGATGCAGAGCGCCTCTCTTGCAGAGTCTGCCACTTGAGTTTATTAAACATCTCCGTAACGCTATCACGGTTACCAAATAACCCTGTGACGAAACGCGCCGCTCTTCTTTGGATCTTCTCTATCTCCTCCGTCAGACCGATCTGGTACGGATCCCACACTGATGAGCAATACTCAAGTATAGGTCGAAAGAGTGTTTTGTAAGCCACCTCCTTTGTTGATGGACTACATTTTCTAAGCACTCTCCCACTGAATCTCAACCTGGTACCCGCCTTACCAACAATTAATTTTATATGATCATTCCACTTCAAATCGTTCCGCACGCATACTCCCAGATATTTTACAGAAGTAACTGCTACCAGTGTTTGTTCCGCTATCATATAATCATACAATAAAGGATCCTTCTTTCTATGTATTCGCAATACATTACATTTGTTTATGTTAAGGGTCAGTTGCCACTCCCTGCACCAAGTGCCTATCCGCTGCAGATCTTCCTGCATTTCGCTACAATTTTCTAATGCTGCAACTTCTCTGTATACTACAGCATCATCCGCGAAAAGCCCCATGGAACTTCCGACACTATCTACTAGGTCATTTATATATATTGTGAAAAGCAATGGTCCCATAACACTCCCCTGTGGCACGCCAGAGGTTACTTTAACTTCTGTAGACGTCTCTCCATTGATAACAACATGCTGTGTTCTGTTTGCTAAAAACTCTTCAATCCAGCCACACAGCTGGTCTGATATTCCGTAGGCTCTTACTTTGTTTATCAGGCGACAGTGCGGAACTGTATCGAACGCCTTCCGGAAGTCAAGAAAAGTAGCATCTACCTGGGAGCCTGTATCTAATATTTTCTGGGTCTCATGAACAGATAAAGCGAGTTGGGTCTCACACGATCGCTGTTTCCGGAATCCATGTTGATTCCTACATAGTAGATTCTGGGTTTCCAAAAACAACATGATACTCGAGGAAAAAACATGTTCTAAAATTCTACAACAAATCGAAGTCAGAGATATAGGTCTATAGTTTTGCGCATCTGCTCGACGACCCTTCTTGAAGACTGGGACTATCTGTGCTCTTTTCCAATCATTTGGAACCCTCCGTTCCTCTAGAGACTTGCGGTACACGGCTGTTAGAAGGGGGGCAAGTTCTTTCGCGTACTCTGTGTAGAATCGAATTGGTATCCCGTCAGGTCCAGTGGACTTTCCTCTATTGAGTGATTCCAGTTGCTTTTCTATTCCTTGGACAATTATTTCGATGTCAGCCATTTTTTCGTTTGTGCGAGGATTTAGAGAAGGAACTGCAGTGTGGTCTTCCTCTGTGAAACAGCTTTGGAAAAAGGTGTTTAGTATTTCAGCTTTACGCGTGTCATCCTCTGTTTCAATGCCATCATCATCCCGTAGTGTCTGGATATGCTGTTTCGAGCCACTTACTGATTTAACGTAAGACCAGAACCTTCTAGGATTTTGTGTCAAGTCGGTACATAGAATTTTACTTTCGAATTCACTGAACGCTTCACGCATAGCCCTCCTTACGCTAACTTTGACATCGTTTAGCTTCTGTTTGTCTGAGAGGTTTTGGCTGCGTTTAAACTTGGAGTGGAGCTCTCTTTGCTTTCGCAGTAGTTTCCTAACTTTGTTGTTGTACCACAGTGGGTTTTTCCCGTCCCTCACAGTTTTACTCGGCACGTACCTGTCTAAAACGCATTTTACGATTGCCTTGAACTTTTTCCATAAACACTCAACATTGTCAGTGTCGGAACAGAAATTTTCGTTTTGACCTGTTAGGTAGTCTGAAATCTGCCTTCTATTACTCTTGCTAAACAGATAAACCTTCCTCCCTTTTTTTATATTCCTATTAACTTCCATATTCAGGGATGCTGCAACGGCCTTAAGATCACTGATTCCCTGTTCTGTGCATACAGAGTCGAAAAGTTCGGGTCTGTTTGTTATCAGTAGGTCCAAGATGTTATCTCCACGAGTCGGTTCTCTGTTTAATTGCTCGAGGTAATTTTCGGATAGTGCACTCAGTATAATGTCACTCGATGCTCTGTCCCAACCACCCGTCCTAAACATCTGACATAGACCCAGAACACAATTTGGTAATGAGGGAGAACAGGCTGAAGTTTAAGAGAGTCGTCAGGAAGAATCGGCACCCAAGGCGTTGGATATGGAACTACTCTCTCTCTCTCTTCCTCTTCACCCCCCCCCCTCTCCCTCCCACCCCCTCCCTCCCCCACCCCCCTCTCTCTCTCTCTCTCTCTCTCTCTGTCAGACACACACACACACATACACACTCACACACAAAGAGAGAGAGAGAGAGAGAGAGAGAGAGATGTACTGAAATTTCTTTGTGCCTGTCCACTGAAATAATTCAGTAGGTGAAACTTCTTTGTGTTTACTGAATGGTTTGATGCGGCCCGCCACGAACTCCTTTCCTGTGCTGACCTCTTCATCTCAGAGTAGCACTTGCAACCTACGTCCTCAATTATTTGCTTGACGTATTCCAATATCTGTCTTCCTCTACAGTTTTTGCCCTCTACAGCTCCCTCTAGTACCATGGAAGTCATTCCCTCATGTCTTAGCAGATGTCCTATCATCCTGTCTCTTCTCCTTATCAGTGCTTTCCACATATTCCTTTCCTCTCCGATTCTGCGTAGAACCTCCATGTCCTTACCTACGCAGTCCACCTAATTTTCAACATTCGTCTATAGCACCACATCTCAAATGCTTCGATTCTCTTCTGTTCCGGTTTTCCCACAGTCCATGTTTCACTACCATACAATGCTGTACTCCACACGTACATCCTCAGAAATTTCTTCCTCAAATTAAGGCCGGTATATGATATTGGTAGACTTCTCTTGGCCAGAAATGCCTTTTTTGCCATAGCGAGTCTGCTTTTGATGTCCTCCTTGCTCCGTCCGTCATTGGTCATTTTACCGCCTAGGTAGCAGAATTCCTTAACTTCATTGACTTCGTGACCATCAATCCTGATGTTAAGTTCGTTTTTCTCCGATTTACTCTCAAACCATACCGTGTACTTATTAGACTGTTCATACCGTTCAGCAGATAATTTAATTCTTCTTCACTTTCACTCAGGATAGCAATGTCATCAGCGAATCGCATCATTGATATCCTTTCACCTTGTATTTTAATTCCACTCCTGAACCTTTCTTTTATTTCCATCCTTGCTTCCTCGATGTACAGATTGAAGAGTAGGGGCGAAAGGCTACAGCCTTGTCTTACACCCTTCTTAATACGAGCACTTCGTTCTTGATCATCCACTCTTATTATTCCCTCTCGGTTGTTGTACATATTGTATATGACCCGTCTCTCCCTATAGCTTACCCCTACTTTTTTCAGAATCTCGAACAGCTTGCACCATTTTATATTGTCGAACGCTTTTCCCAGGTCGACAAATCCTATGAAAGTGTCTTGATTTTTCTTTAGCCTTGCTTCTATTATTAGCCGTAACGTCATAATTGCCTCTCTCATCCCTTTACTTTTCCTAAAGCCAAACTGATCGTCACCTAGCGTATTCTCAATTTTCTTTTCCGCTCTTCTGTATATTATTCTTGTAAGCAGCTTCGATGCGTGAGCTGTTAAGCTGATTGTGCGATAATTCTCGCACTTGTCTGCTCTTGCCGTCTTCGGAATTGTGTGGATGATGCTTTTCCGAAAGTCAGATGGTATATCGCCAGACTCATATATTCTACACACCAACGTGAATAGTCGTTTTGTTGCCACTTCCCCCAATGATTTTAGAAATTCTGATGGAATGTTATCTATCCCTTCTGCCTTATGTGACCGTAAGTCCTCCAAAGCTCTTTTAAATTCCGATTCTAATACTGGATCCCCTATCTCTTCTTAATCGACCCCTGTTTCTTCTTGTATCACATCAGACAAATCTTCACCCTCATAGAGGCTTTCAATGTATTCTTTCCACCTATCTGCTCTCTCCTCTGCATTTAACAGTGGAATTCCCGTTGCACTCTTAATGTTACCACCGTTGCTTTTAATGTCACCAAAGGTTGTTTTGACTTTCCTGTATGCTGAGTGTGTCCTTCCGACAATCATATCTATTTCGGTGTCTTCACATTTTTCCTGCAGCCATTTCGTCTTAGCTTCCCCGCACTTCCTATTTATTTCATTCCTCAGCGACTTGTATTTCTGTATTCCTGATTTTCCGGGAACATGTTTGTACTTCCTCCTTTCATCGATCAACTGAAGTATTTCTTCTGTTACCCATGGTTTCTTCGCAGCTACCTTCTTTGTATCTATGTTTTCCTTCCCGACTTCTGTGATGTCCCTTTTTAGATATGTCCATTCCTCTTTAACTGTACTGCCTACTGCGCTATTCCTTATTGCTGTATCTACAGCGTCAGAGAACTTCAAACGTACCTCGTCATTCCTCAGTACTTCCGTATCCCACTTCTTTGCGTATTGATTCTTCCTTACCAATGTCTTGAACTTCAGCCTACTCTTCATCACTACTATATTGTGATCTGAGCCTATATTTGCTCCTGGGTACGCCTTACAATCCAGTATCTGATTTCGGAATCTCTGTCTGACCATGATGTTATCTAATTGAAATCTTCACGTATCTCCCGGCCTTTTCCAAGTATACCTCCTCGTCTTGTGATTTTTGAACAGGGTATTCGCTATTACTAGCTGAAACTTGTTACAGAACTCAATTAGTCTTTTTCCTATTTCATTCCTTGTCCCAAGCCCATATTCTCCTGTAACCTTTTCTTCTACTCCTTCCCCCACAACTGCATTCCAGTCGCCCGTGACTATTAGATTTTCGTCCCCCTTTACATACTGCATTACCCTTTCAATATCCTCATACACTTTCTCTATCAGTTCATCTTCAGCTTGCGACGTCGGCATGTACACCTGAACTATCGTTGACGGTGTTGGTCTGCTGTCGATTCTAATTAGAACAACCCGGTCACTGAACTGTTCACAGTAACACACCCTCTGCCCTACCTTCCTATTCATAACGAATCCTACACCTGTTATGCCATTTTCTGCTGGTGTTGATATTACCCGATACTCATCTGACAAGAAATCCTTGTCTTCCTTCCACTTCACTGACCCCTGCTATATCTAGGTTGAGCCTTTGCGTTTCCCTTTTCAGATTTTCTAGTTTCCCTACCACGTTCAAGCTTCTGACATTCCACGCCCCGACTCGTAGAACGTTATCCTTTCGTAGATTATTCAATCTTTTTCTCATGGTAACCTCCCCCTTGGCAGTCCCCTCCCGGAGATCCGAATGGGGGACTATTCCGGAATCTTTTTACAATGGAGAGATCATCATGACACTTCTTCAATTACAGGCCACATGTCCTGTGGATACACGTTACGTGTCTTTAATGCAGTGGTTTCCATTGCCTTCTGCATCCTCATGTCGTTGATCATTGCTGACTCTTCCGCCTTTAGGGGCAATTTCCCACCCCTAGGACAAGAGAGCGCCCTGAACCTCTATCCGCTCCTCCACCCTCTTTGACAAGGCCGTTGGCAGAATGAGGCTGCTTCTTATGCCGGAAGTCTTCGGCCGCCAATGCTGATTATTTGTCAAAATTTAGGCAGTGGCGTGGATCTTACCCGGGACCGAAGACGTTTTGATTATGAATCAAAGACGTTACCCCTAGACCACGAGTGATACAATTGTTTTATCTATTCTCTTGGAAGGCTAATTGGTGGTTTAAATAACTGTGTGCAATAAAAGCGTGAAACATTGTTCATTGAAATGTAATTATGTATGCCTGTAAAGCCCAGCACTACCACTCTATTGTTACGTGCCATACTAACAATCCTGCCTCACAGTTTTACATCCTTCACCACCTCATCTCCTACCTTGTAAACACTATGGTGTTCGTACCAACCTTAGGACCGATCGAGGTTGCACAGTGGCTAGCACACTGGACAATGGATCGAATTACTTTCAGGCCATCCAGATTCAATATTTACGTGATTTTCCTAAATCTGGAAAGGCAAGAGTCCTAATGGATCCTTTCAGACATCCAAGGCCGTTTTCCATCCCCATTCTTCCCTAAACCATGTTTGTGTTCCGTGTGTAATGACCGCGTTGCCAATGGGACGTTAAATATGAGGGCCACTCCGATAGTAAGGTCCGATCGAGCGCAGAATAACAACCACTGTGAAAATCCAATGACGTTTTGCACTCATGCTTTGGGCAGTGTCTCCAGTAAGCCTGTCGATCGCGGTATGTCACTCTTCTCAGACCTGAGTACACGGTGAGCACGTAACGACGCCTAGAATAATAGTTTCCCACTGCGAAGTTTCTCCTCATTTCCTGCAACTCCACGTAACTTCCCTGTCACGCATTTTTTCTTTATGGCAATTCTATGCAGCACACTTCTGGAGTGAGGATGCCCCTGCACTATCGTTTTCGATGGGAAATCTTCGACCATCCATCATAGAGTCCGTGCGTCATTCAATCTGACTTTCATCCACGCTCACATGCTCCACTGCCACGTTGGCACAGACAACGTGCTGCATACCAGAACAAGGTATTGGCTGAAAGCACAGGCCGTTGCCTTCTCTGACGAGGGTATTTGGAAGTTGGTATAGTGCTACGACAAATGTCTGAGTCGGAGCGGCAACTGTGTACAGAAGAAGTTGGAAAATGTAGCTAACGGTTGGAAATAAAACGTTTTTTATTTTCCCAGTGGTATCCATTTCGAGACGGATCGGAACTTACTTTGCGAACAGATTTCGTACAAATATTCCTTCTCCCAGTCATAGGAACTATTTACCCTTTGCTATAGTTAAAACAGTATGTAATGTAATACAATTTTATTGTTTAGTGCAACTGCAAGTTGCAAGTTGCAAAAATGACTGTGTGGACGATGTGGACTATTCTACACCTTATTTTAGATCTATGTGACGATGCTGTGCTGAGTATATTTATATGTTTTGACAATGCCATTACGGCCTTATCACTTTAGGACATGGTGTAGAAAAGATATGAGGATGGTCATTATTGACTGAAACCGGTCATCGTCAAAAGATTTGATATTGTGATCAAAGATTGGAATAAAAAACATTTAGCATTATTATGTAGCGACACATTTCAAAAGCTTCACTTCTCTTCTTGCACAAACAATTTACCGTCCACATTACAGTCCCATATAAGGCTACATTCCATACGAATACATTCATTAACAATTTCTCAGTGTTTAAATTTATATTCGCTATTAACAAATTTCCCTTTCTTCTGAAATGCTTGTGTAACTATTGCCAGTCTGAAATTTACATCTTCTCTATTTTGGCCACCGTCAGTTCTCTCGTTAAACAGATAACAAAACTCATGCACTTCTGTAGTGTCTCATTTTCTTATCTAATATCCTCAGCATTACTTGATTTAATGTAAATGAATTCCATTGCCATCGTTTTACCGCTGGTTGATGGTCATCTTACAACTTCTCATCTAAGCGCTGTCAATTGGGTTCAAGCGGTGCTTCGTCCTTTGTGGTCTCTGATAGAAATAAAGTGCCGTTGTCAGAAGTGGCTCTTTTCCCTGAACCTTCACTACCTTACTAAGTTTCTCCCTGGTTTCCTTCACAATTCGCTCACCATACAGATTGAATAATATCGAGATTAGGCTAACTGCTTCCCTTTGATTTTATTGGACTGTTATAATACTTTCAATATCGAAGTGTGTATGTCCATGAATTATCATAAAACATTTGACCTTATAATAGCATACTTAGTTATTGTATCGTTTTATCTGATTTATGCCGTTGTAATGCAAAGCATAGTGGAAGGCATACAAATCACTGCAAGACAATATTACGGCTGCGATGACAGTGTATTTTATTTCTTTATTTATTTATTGTGTTCCGTGGGACTATGGGGGCGAAAGCAGCCTGGTCATGAGACGTATCTGTTTATAATTTGTGGAAAACTGATTAGAAAATTTATGAGCAAAATAATTTAAAGTTAATGAAACAGGAGAAAGTATGAGAGGCAGTACCTGTATGAGAACAAACAACACATCACTTACGAAAGCTCTCCACTTCTACGAGGAAATGTTGTGCAGAATATAAGGAGTACAGCACATGGGTACTTTTTACTTAGATTTCAATGTTCAGTTCTTTCCGTTCTGCCTGGAACCTATTGAAAGTGAAACCTACTGTATAGGGAACACCAGTATAGTGCTTAAGCCAGTGATTTCCTTGTGCATATCGTTTTGTCTTCTAATGTGAACTGCACGTCTATTGCAGTCAAATGACGCCAACAACAAATCCCATGACAGAACATATGTACAGAGATAAATGAATTAGAATCCCGAGACTGCAGAACTACACCCTACAAGATGTTCAGAACCTGAGGTGGCAAATAATTTTGGCCATCCTATTCTGGGTTAAGAATAAGCATATTATTGAGTACCCAGAAGAGTCTCAAAATGTAAAATCACGCTAGATAACAGAGCGAAAGTAACCAAAGAGGTTATCACGTTTCAGAGACAGTGGATATTACTCATATAGGACAGACGGTGGCATTCAGAGCCTGCACCAGATATTGAACGTGATAGTTCCAATAAATTCTTCCATCTGCGCATATGCCTGCGAATTTCTTTGATCGATGACACTAAGTCCATTTGCGAGTGGAATAGGAAAGGAAGTAACCAACAGTGGTACATAGTACCCTCTTCCACACACCATATGGTAGCTTGCGCAGAATGTATGTGGATGCAGAACATCAAACGAAAGTAAAGCTTCGCTTTTATCAGAATTCCTTGTCAGAAACTGTACGCAGTGTATTTTATTGCAAATGAGCATTAATATGTTCCCCAGAAGACACGTACTGATGTTACGGACTATTAAAACTATTAAAGCTATGTTCAAGACCGAGACTCGAACTCGGGCCCTTTGCCTTTCGCGGGCAAGTGCTCTACCGGCTGAGGTACCCAAGCACGACTCACGACCTGTCCTCACAGCTTCAATTTTGCCAGTTCCTCGTCTCCTACCTTCCAAACTTCACTGAAGCTCTTCTGCGATCCTTGCAGAACTAGAACTCCTGAAAGAACGGATTATTGCGGTGACATGGCTTAGCCACAGCCTGGGGGATGTTTCCAAAATGAAAATTTCACTCTGCAGTGGAGTGTGCGCTGATATGAAACTTCCTGGCAGATTAAAACTGTGTGCCAGACCAAGACTCGAACTCGGGACCAATGCCTTTCGCGGGCAAGTGCTCTACCGACTGAGCTATCCAAGCAAATCCTAGGACCCCCCTCACAGCTTCAAGTCTGCCAGTACCTCGTCTCCTACCTTCAAAACTTCACAGAAGCTCTTTTGTGAACCTAGCAGAACTAGCACTCTTATGAGAAAGGATATTGCAGGAACATGGTTTAGTCACAGCCTGGGAGATGTTTCCAGAATGTGATATTCATCCTGCAGCAGAGTGTGCACGACTCACGACCCGTCCAAACAGCTTCGCAGGTCGTGATTATGTAGCTCAGACGTTAGAGCACTTACCCGCGGAAGGCAAAGGGCCCTAGATTGAGTCTCGGTGCGGTACACAGTTTTAATCTGCCTGGAAGTTTCATATCAGCGCACGCTCCACTGCAGAATGAAAATGTCATTCTGTTTATGGACTATACTGTTAGCTACATCATTTGCATTACGTTCCATCTCTTTCATAACTGCGTTATCAGCAAATAATCGTCTCTCATCTTTAGAGGAAAATCACTGATGTAAATCAGAAAAAAGTAATGGACCCAGAACAGAACCCTATGGCACCCCTTTACTTTATATAACCAAAGTTACGTTTTGATTAGATTAGATTAGATTTACTTTTATTCCAATTGATCCGTAGTGAGGAGGTCCTCCAGGACGTGGAAAATGTCAGAAAAACAACAATATATGACAAATATTTACAACTGAAACTCTTCATCTCTTTCATGTCACTGGAAGACAATCCTCTGTTTCCTGTTCTCAAGATGTTGTGTGGATAAATGTTGAGCTTTTTCTGTCACCTCAGTGTATAGTGAACAAAACAAACGAGGCGAAAGTGTTAATCAGACACAACAAGAAAAATACCTCTTTGACCGTTGTTCAAGAGCACTGCCCCATAGCTTCATCGCGTCGCGCGTGACGTATGAACTTAGGCGTGTCCCGAGCGTGCGCCGCCCGCGTGGGCCGCCACTGACAGACGTACTGTGCTGTGCTGTGCTGTACTGCGACGCGCCGTCCCTGCCGGACTGGGCGGCGAGCATTAGTTTTGGAGGAGGGCGTCAGGCGCAGCGGCAGAGTGGCCGTGGGCGGCCTCCGGCCTCGTATTTCAGGGGTGGGCGGCCGCGCCGATTAATAATGGCCGACGCTAATGTGATGAATGAAGTGCCATCGCTCACAATTAGACGCTCGCCAGACCGCCGGCTGCGTGCACACGCACGCGCATAGCGTCCCCGCCGTGCGATTCATCACCGCCGTCGCCGGCAGGTGCGTCGCGACGCGTCAAACCGCGCCCAGCGACCGGCTCGACAGCCCGCCGTCCGGGGTCATCGCTGCAGTCTGTCCGGAGGTGTACAAACTCTCCTTCCAGCCCGCCTGCCCCTGTCTCTACCGCAACCAATAGAGCAGCTCAACCTGCGCAGCGTAGCTCTAAGAGTACGTCTGTACTGAAGCGCAGCAGTTGAAACGGACCAACTTTGGTTTCCGGAAGCTGCGCGGGATTAGCCGAGCGAGCTAAGGCGCTGCAGACATGGACCGTGCTGCTGGTCCCGGCGAAGGTTCGAAAAAAATGGTTCAAATGGCTCTGAGCACAATGGGACTTAACTTCTGAGGTCATCAGTCCCCTGGAAAATAGAACTACTTAAACCTGACTAACCTAAGGACATCACACACATAAATGCCCGAGGCAGGATTCGAACGTGCCACCGTAGCGGTCTCGCGGTTCCAGACCGTAGCGTCTAGAACCGCTCGGCCACTCCGGCCGGCCGCGGAGGTTCGAGTCCTCCCTCGGGCACGGGTGTGTGTGTTTGTCCTTGGGACAATATGTACAGAAACCAGATGGCAGTTATATGAGTCGAGGGACATGACAGGGACGCAGTGGTTGGAAAGGGAGTGAGACAGGGTTGTAGCCTCTCCCCAATGTTATTCAATCTCTATATTGAACAAGCAGTGAAGGAAACAAAAGAAAAATTCGGGGTAGGTATTAAAATCCATGGAGAAGAAATAAAAACTCTGAGGTTCGCCGATGACATTGTAATTCTGTCAGACACAGCAAATAACTTAGAAGAGCAGTTGAACGGAATGGATAGTGTCTTGAAAGGAGGATATAAGATGAACATCAACAAAAGCAAAACAAGGATAATGGAATGTAGTCGAATTAAGTCGGGTGATACTGAGGGAATTAGATTAGGAAATGAGACACCTAAAGTAGTAAAGGAGTTTTGCTATTTGGGGAACAAAATAACTGATGATGGTCGAAGTAGAGAGGATATAAAATGTAGACTGGCAATGGCAAGGAAAGCAATACTGAAGAAGAGAAATTTGTTAACATCGATGATAGGTTTAAGTGTCACGAAGTCGTTTCTGAAAGTATTTGTATGGAGTGTAGCCATGTATGTAAGTGAAACATGGACGATAAATAGTTTGGACAGAAAGAGAATAGAAGCTTTCGAAATGTGGGGCTAGAGAAGAATGCTGAAGATTAGATGGGTAGATCACATAACTAATGAGGAAGTATTGAATAGGATTGGAGAGAAGAGAAGTTTGTGGCACAACTTGACTAGAAGAACGGATCGGTTGGTAGGACATGTCCTGAGGCATCAAGGGATCACAAATTTAGCATTGGAGGGCAGCGTGGAGGGTAAAAATCGTAGAGGGAGACCAAGAGATGAATACACTAAGCAGATTCAGAAGGATGTAGGTTGCAGTAGGTACTGGGAGATGAAGAAACTTGCACAGGATAGAGTAGCATGGAGAGCTGCATCAAACCAGTCTCAGAACTGAAGACGACAACAGCAACAAGTACTGTGTAAGCTTAGCGACTGAAGACCTTAGCAGTTAAGTCCCATAAGATTTCACACACATTTGAACTTTTTTTTTTTTGTTTCCGCAAGCCTGGCAAGCTTCACGGGACCCCGTCAGCCAGCTGCACCTGACAACAGGTAGCGAGGACCGCCCAGCGTGACTGGAGGATAGCCAAGTATATGGTTGATTGGGCAGTTTCACTGCAGCTCATTTGTCATAACTTGTGCAAGCATCAAAATGACTAAACTAAAATTAGAGGTGTTTGAGGAGAAATTAAGACTTGGGGAATATATAACAGTTATGAAATAGAGTCCAAGTCCAGAAGGGAAAAAGTTTTCGTTAAAAAGCTACTAAACACCCATTCTGGAACATTGAGCATGTTACATGTTTGTAAATTAGACCAGTAGCTTCCTCACTTCATACACTCTTGGAAATGGAAAAAAGAACACATTGACACCGGTGTGTCAGACCCACCATACTTGCTCCGGACACTGCGAGAGGGCTGTACAAGCAATGATCACACGCACGGCACAGCGGACACACCAGGAACCGCGGTGTTGGCCGTCGAATGGCGCTAGCTGCGCAGCATTTGTGCACCGCCACCGTCAGTGTCAGCCAGTTTGCCGTGGCATACGGGGCTCCATCGCAGTCTTTAACACTGGTAGCATGCCGCGACAGCGTGGACGTGAACCGTATGTGCAGTTGACGGACTTTGAGCGAGGGCGTATAGTGGGCATGTGGGAGGCCGGGTGGACGTACCGCCGAATTGCTCGACACGTGGGGCGTGAGGTCTCCACAGTAGATCGATGTTGTCGCCAGTGGTCGGCGGAAGGTGCACGTGCCCGTCGACCTGGGACCGGACCGCAGCGACGCACGGATGCACGCCAAGACCGTAGGATCCTACGCAGTGCCGTAGGGGACCGCACCGCCACTTCCCAGCAAATTAGGGACACTGGTGCTCCTGGGGTATCGGCGAGGACCATTCGCAACCGTCTCCATGAAGCTGGGCTACGGTTCCGCACACCGTTAGGCCGTCTTCCGCTCACGCCCCAACATCGTGCAGCCCGCCTCCAGTGGTGTCGCGACAGGCGTGAATGGAGGGACGAATGGAGACGTGTCGTCTTCAGCGATGAGAGTCGCTTCTGCCTTGGTGCCAATGATGGTCGTATGCGTGTTTGGCGCCGTGCAGGGGAGCGCCACAATCAGGACTGCATACGACCGAGGCACACAGGGCCAACACCCGGCATCATGGTGTGGGGAGCGATCTCCTACACTGGCCGTACACCACTGGTGATCGTCGAGGGGACACTGAATAGTGCACGGTACATCCAAACCGTCATCGAACCCATCGTTCTACCATTCCTAGACCGGCAAGGGAACTTGCTGTTCCAACAGGACAATGCACGTCCGCATGTATCCCGTGCCACCCAACGTGCTCTAGAAGGTGTAAGTCAACTACCCTGGCCAGCAAGATCTCCGGATCTGTCCCCCATTGAGCATGTTTGGGGCTGGATGAAGCGTCGTCTCACGCGGTCTGCACGTCCAGCACGAACGCTGGTCCAACTGAGGCGCCAGGTGGAAATGGCATGGCAAGCCGTTCCACAGGACTACATCCAGCATCTCTATGATCGTCTCCATGGGAGAATAGCAACCTGCATTGCTGCGAAAGGTGGATATACACTGTACTAGTGCCGACATTGTGCATGCTCTGTTGCCTGTATCTATGTGCCTGTGGTTCTGTCAGTGTGATCATGTGATGTATCTGACCCCAGGAATGTGTCAATAAAGTTTCCCCTTCCTGGGACAATGAATTCACGGTGTTCTTATTTCAATTTCCAGGAGTGTATTTTGTAAGAGGACGGCGGCTTAGTGAGTCACAAGTGAGCGGAAATGTGTGTCAGGAATCTCAGGCACTTTAACAGCGTATAGGCTTTCCAAATTTAGGGTAAACATTGGTTAAAATAGGAAAAAAATACAGCTGTAGTGTGCGCAAAAAACTAAATTCTGGTAGTAGGCAATGCCGTGCTAGGAAAGCTTAGTAAGGAAAAAAGCTGCTTCTTCTATACATATAGTGTTTAGATTAACTTAATATGAAAAACGAACTTCTTGTTTGCTAAAATGCCTTTAGGGAATTCTGAATGCACTATTTTGACGACTTAGAATGAATTCAGTGAACACGGAATAGACATCGCGGAAAAATGAGTTAAACCCGGTATAAATGGTGTCACACTTGGCTGAAACACAACTAAGGTTACATAAACTAAACTTTCAAAATGTTAATTTAGTTGGCGTTACAGTGTAAACCCCCCCCCCCCCCCATGAACCATGGACCTTGCCGTTGGTGGGGAGGCTTGCGTGCCTCAGCGATACAGATAGCCGTACCGTAGGTGCAACCACAACGGAGGGGTATCTGTTGAGAGGCCAGACAAACGTGTGGTTCCTGAAGAGGGGCAGCAGCCTTTTCAGTAGTTGCAAGGGCAACAGTCTGGATGATTGACTGATCTGGCCTTGTAACAATAACCAAAACGGCCTGCTGTTGTGGTACTGCGAACGGCTGAAAGCAAGGAGAAACTACAGCCGTAATTTTTCCCGAGGGCATGCAGCTTTACTGTATGATTAAATGGTGATGGCGTCCTCTTGGGTAAAATATTCCGGAGGTAAAACAGTCCCTCATTCGAATCTCCGGGCGGGGACTACTCAAGAGGATGTCGTAATCAGGAGAAAGAAAACTGGTGTTCTACGGATCGGAGCGTGGAATATTAGATCCCTTAATCGGGCAGGTAGGTTAGAAAATTTAAAAAGGGAAATGGATAGGTTAAAGCTAGATATAGTGGGAATTAGTGAAGTTCGTTGGCAGGAGGAACAAGACTTCTGGTCAGGTGACTACAGGGTTATGAACACAAAATCAAATAGGGGTAATGCAGGAGTAGGTTTAATAATGAATAGGAAAATAGGAATGCGGGTAAGCTACTACAAACAGCATAGTGAACGCATTATTGTGGCCAAGATAGATACGAAGCCCACACCTGCTACAGTAGTTCAAGTTTATATGCCAACTAGCTCTGCAGATAACAAAGAAATTGAAGAAATGTATGATGAAATAAAAGAAATTATTCAGATAGTGAAGGGAGACGAAAATTTAATAGTCATGGGTGACTGGAATTCGAGTGTAGGAAAAGCGAGAGAAGGAAACGTAGTAGGTGAATATGGATTGGGGCTAAGAAATGAAAGAGGAAGCTGCGTGGTAGAATTTTGCACAGAGCACAACATAATCATAGCTAACACTTGGTTTAAGAATCATCAAAGAAGGTTGTACACATGGAATAACCCTGGAAATACTAAAAGGTATCAGATAGATTATATAATGGTAAGACAGAAATTTAGGAACCAGGTTTTAAATTGTAAGACATTTCCTGGGGCAGATGTGGACCCTGACCACAATCTATTGGTTATGACCTGTAGATTAAAACTGAAGAAACTGCAAAAAGATGGGAATTTAAGGAGATGTGACATGGGTAAACTGAAAGAACCAGAGGCTGTACAGAGTTTCAGGGAGAGCATTAGGGAACAATTGACAGGAATGGGGGAAAGAAATACAGTAGAAGAAGAATGGGTAGCTTTGAGAGATGCAGTAGTGCAGGCAGCAGAGGATCAAGTAGGTAAAAAGACGAGGGCTAGTAGAAATCCTTGGGTAACAGAAGAAATATTGAATTTAATTGATGAAAGGAGAAAATATAAAAATGCACTAAATGAAGTAGGCAAAAAGGAATACAAACGTCTCAAAAATGAGATCGACAGGAAGTGCAAAATGGCCAATCAGGCATGGCTAGAGGACAAATGTAAGGAGGTAGAGGCGTATCTCACTAGGGGTAAGATAGATACTGCCTACAGGAAAATTAAAGAGACCTTTGGAGATAAGAGAACCACTTGTATGAACATCAAGAGCTCAGGTGGAAACCCAGTTCTAAGCAAAGAAGGGAAAGCAGAAAGATGGAAGGAGTATATAGAGGGTCTATACAAGGGCGATGTACTTGAGGACAATATTATGGAAATGGAAGAGGATGTAGATGAAGATAAAATGGGAGATACGATACTGCGTGAAGAGTTTCACAGAGCACTGAAAGACCTGAGTCGAAACAAGGCCCCCGGAGTAGACAACATTCCATTGGAACTACTGACGGCCTTGGGAGAGCCAGTCCTGACAAAACTCTACCATCTGGTGAGCAAGATGTATGAAACAGGCGAAATACCCTCAGACTTCAAGAAGAATACAATAATTCCAATGCCAAAGAAAGCAGGTGTTGACAGATGTAAAAATTACCGAACATTCAGTTTACAAGCCACAGCTACAAAATACTAACACGAATTCCTTACAGACGAATGGAAAAACTAGTAGAAGCCAACCTCGGGGAAGATCAGTTGAAAGGTGGCTACCCTGAGTCACAGCGCCAGAGATCGCGCCAAAGAGTTTTATTCCGTCGCCTCCACTGGCAGTGCTTGTTCTGAAGTTGTTGTGGTGAGTGCTTTGCTGAGAGGATGTTGATAGCTGTATTATTTGAGGCCATGTCGTGTGCAGTTGTTTTGATGGGCTAGACAGCAGATGTTGTTCGAATTGAGATGTTGTAATGATCAGAGTGTATTTTTAGTCAATATATATGAAGGTAAAAAACATTTTTTTATTTTTTTTTAAATTTCCTAACTAACAATGTCTCTTGTTCACAGGTTCAGTCAACAAAGCATCTGGCTTGTGTTAACGTATTAGAGTGTAATTCTGGTTTCTATGTGCAATCATAGTATTTCTGTTTTTTTTAATTACTGCATTGTAAATGGCATTTAAAGCATCTTGTCGTATTGAGGAAGAACCGTGCCAGATGTGTACGTTGAATCACACTTCTACACACAGAACAGCTACGCTTGTGCCTTGTTGTTTCGTAGCTTTCATTGTTACTGGGGACTTAATTAATTAATTGTGTTAACGGAAATTTCGTTTCATTCTTTGTTGTTATTCTATGCAGTCAGATTGCGTACTAATACTAGTCAGGGCCAACCGGTTACGAGACTGCGTAACCGAACAAACAGCTAGTAAATCAAAAAATTAAAATTACGAGGGTCGGTCAAAAAGTAATGCCTCCCATTTTTTTTCTACTTAAAGAAATTAAGTTAAGTGAAAAATTTGAATTTGGCGCCATTCCTCAAACCTTCTTCTGCAATCCACTGCAGTAGTAACTTTCTGTGTCAACAGGTGGCAGCACAGCAGAAGTTTGTAAGATGGCCGTCATCGATGTTCGTTTGAGACAGCGTTCTGTGATTGAATTCTTGAATGCAGAAGGTGAAACGCCCATACGCATTCATGAAAGACTGAAGAAGGTGTATGGTGTTGTGACAGTGGATGTCAGCACTGTTAGACGATGGGTTCGTCGTTGTAAGAAAGCTGAAGGGCAAACACCGTTGACTGACGAAAAGCGGAGCGGCAGGCCGGTGAGTGCAGTGACTCCACACAACATTCAGCAAGTTGATGACATCATTCGTGGTGACCGTCGGGTGACTGCTGATGAAGTGTGTCGCATTATTTCTCTTAGTAAAGGCAGTGTGATCACGATTATTAAACAATTGGGGTACTCAAAAGTTTGTGCACGGTGGGTTCCAAGAATGTTAACCGATCAGAATAAAGAGGCAAGGAAAACAATAGCCTCCCAACACTTGCAGCGCTTCCGTTTGGAGGGAGATGAGTTTCTGAAAAAAATTGTGACCGGGGACGAAACATGGGTGCATTTTTTTGAACCCGAATCAAAGAGGCAGTCAATGGAGTGGCGTCACACAAGCTCGCCGAGGAAGAAAAAATTCAAAACTGTGCGATCGGCAGGGAAAGTTATGGCAACAGTTTTCTGGGATACAGAGGGTGTGATTCTGGTTGATTTTTTGGAGCAGGGATGCACAATAAATTCTGTTCAATACGTCACAACCCTCAACAAACTTAAAGCACGTCTTCAGCGAGTTCGCCCAACAAAATCAATGGCAGATGTTCTTCTTTTGCATGACAATGCAAGACCACACACCAGTCGTCACACCTCTGACGAGATTGTCAAAATTGGATGGGAAGTTTTGCCTCATCCCCCATACAGCCCTGACCTGGCACCATCAGACTTCCATCTGTTCGGGCCACTAAAAGAAGCTCATCGTGGGATTCATTTTGAAGATGAGGAGGCCGTCAAAACATCCGTGCGTCAATGGCTTAGGAAGCAGAGCTGTGATTTTTACCGTGCTGGGATACATGCCCTTGTTCAAAGATGGACCAAAACTGTAGAGATGGGCGGAGATTACATTGAAAAATGACAAAATGATCCTCAATGTTGTGGTTTTCAACCTATGTAATTGCATTTAAATTTCCTGACAATTAAACGTAGAAAAAAAAATAGGAGGCATTACTTTTTGACTGACCCTCGTATTTGCATTATATTTAATTAAGCCCCCATGCACAGTTTGGATTACGTAGAAACACTGGAACATGTGAGGCATTACTGACCTTACGACTTATCTTAGAAGAAAGATTAAGGAAAGGCAAACCTACGTTTCTAGCATTTGTAGACTTAGAGAAAGCTTTTGACAATGTTGACTGGAATACTCTCTTTCAAATTCTAAAGGTGGCAGGGGTAAAATACAGGGAGCGAAAGGCTATTTACAATTTGTACAGAAACCAGAATCTGTATATTGAGCAAGCAGTAAAGGAAACAAAAGAAAAATTCGGAGTAGGTATTAAAATCCATGGAGAAGAAATAAAAACTTTGGGGTTTGCCGATGACATTGTAATTCTGTCAGAGACAGCAAAGAACTTGGAAGAGCAGTCGAATGGAATGGACAGTGTCATGAAAGGAGGATATAAGATGAACATCAACAAAAGCAAAACGAGGATAATGGAATGTGGTCGAATTAAGTCGGGTGATGCTGAGGGAATTAGATTAGGAAATGAGACACTTAAAGTAGTAAAGGAGGTTTGGTATTTGGGGAGCAAAATAACTGATGATGGTCGAAGTAGAGAGGATATAAAATGTAGACTGGCAATGGCAAGGAAAGCGTTTCTGAAGAAGAGAAACTTGTTAACATCGAGTATAGATTTAAGTGTCAGGAAGTCATTTCTGAAAGTATTTGTATGGTGTGTAGCCATGTGAAACATGGACGATAAACAGTTTGGACAATAAAAGAATAGAAGCTTTCGAAATTTGGTGCTACAGAAGAATGCTGAAGATTAGAGGGTAGATCACATAACTAATGAGGAAGTGTTGAATGGATTGGGGAGAAGAGAAGTTTGTGGCACAATTTGACCAGAAGAAGGGATCGGTTGGTAGGACATGTTCTGAGTCATCAAGGGATCACAAATGCAGTATTAGAGGGCAGCGTGGAGGGTAAAAATCGTAGAGGGAGACCAAGAGATGAATACAGTAAGCACATTCAGAAGGATGTAGGTTGCAGAAGGTACTGGGAGATGAAGAAGCTTGCACAGGATAGAGTAGCATGGAGAGCTGCATCAAACCAGTCGCAGGACTGAAGACCACAACAACAACAACAACAACAGTGTAACAGACATCTCCAGGTCCTTAGGTGCAATAGATTTCGATTTTGAGAGGCGGTTGTACTTCCTACATGTATTAGAGGTGACCTGATCGTAGTTCGACTTGAGAGTAGACAATACTCGTCGAAAGAGGGTGAAGATGCAGAGAAAACCGTTTGTATTAATACAAATATGTAAGCCCTAAATGCATCGAAAAAAAGACAAGTAAATTCATTCATTTCGAGGCCTAAAGTTACGCAAAATGCGTATATATTTCATTTAGTCGCATCTTGTGACACTGGACTACAGAAAGACTTTTCATCAACTTATTAAGCGCATTCGTAAGACTACAATGAAAGCGCACAGAATAGACTGCCACATATCGTAGCACAACAGGATGGCAGGTAGACTGGCAAGCCAGATTCCTTTCGGGTTGGACATAGCTGGCTTAGGAAGTGAAGCAGCCTGCCTGTTCTGCTCATAATGTGTGGCAGCTAGACTGCCTGGCTAACATACAAGGACGGGCAGGTTAACAGCGGAATCTGACACCTCTGAATATGTCCCATCATTGCGTTGGAATACGACACGATAACCTCATCCACATTTACTTGATGTGACAGCAAAGCAGTAAAGAGCAGCCGGCCGGAGTGGCCGAACGGTTCTAGGCGCTGCAGTCTGGAACCGCGCGACAGCTACGGTCGCAGGTTCGATTCCTGCCTATGGCATGAATGTGTGTGATGTCCTTAGTTTAGTGAGGTTTAAGTACTTCGAAGTTGTAGGGTACTGATGACCACAGAAGTTAAGTCCCATAGTGCTCAGAGCCATTTGAACCAAGTAACTAGCAAGTAACACAGAAATGTGTGTCTACTCCCCTTGAACTTACTGTTCGTGATGTGCAGTGCCTCCATCGGTCACTGTCGAACTTCCCTGGGGAAACATTAGTGCCCCTGAAGTTCATATGGTTCCTATGGATTCAAGAAGTATGGGACTTAATGATGTGGGTTGGCAGGAGAGCCAACACCGGGTAACCAGAGGAAGCAGAAAGGCACGCGTTTTAGCTCACGCAGGCTGGCGTGAGGTCTGGAACAGGAAAAGGAAATTAGAATTTAGAAAAACGGACGTAGCTGGTGGAATACTTAACTTTAATCCGTTAATGAAGAACGTCGGTCTTGCCGGTACATGATTTACAATATCAATGGTAACTGATAACGGCGCCTTGCTAGGTCGTAGCAAATGACGTAGCTGAAGGCTATGTTAAACTATCGTCTCGGCAAATGAGAGCGTATTTTGTCAGTGAACCATCGCTAGCAATGTCGGTTGTACAACCGGGGCGAGTGCTAGGAAGTCTCTCTAGACCTGCCGTGTGGCGGCGCTCGGTCTGCAATCACTGGTAGTGGCGACACGCGTGTCCGACGTATACTAACGGACCGCGGCCGATTTAGAAGGCTACCACCTAGCAAGTGTGGTGTCTGGCGGTGACACCACACTTAACATCTGAGGTGATCAGTCCCCTATACTTAGAACTACTTAAACCTAACTAACCTAAGGACATCACACACAGCCATGCCCGTGGCAGGATTCGAACCTGCGACCGTTGCAGCAGCGCGGTTCCGGACTGAAGCGCCTAGAACCGCTAGGCCACAGCGGCCGGCTCCTGGAGTTCCTCATGGGTAGTCACATTGGTCTTTACCATTCACGGTATACTTCAGCTTGCATTGTTAAACACGTAAGACATCCTTTTAAGAAAGCTCATCTCCCAAGGATTGACAGAGGGGTTACTTCAATCTCCTGTCAATGACAAAAGGCAGGGAAAATTTTTGGTCGAATTCATTTGAAAGAAGACCCACTTAAAATATTTTGTTTCCACTAATATACGGGGGTAGGTCAAAAACTATCCGCAACGTTGATATAAAAACGGAAATGACCTGAATTTTTTTCCAGTTTTAGGTACTTTTCGTTGCTGAAGCAATCTACGATAAATTGCTGCTAGCGGAGGAGGAAGTTGTTTCGCATAACGTTTATAGAATCTTATAGGTATCTCATCTCGCCCTGATGCCTTTCTACTACTAATTTTTTGTAGCTGGTTTTCAATTCCACAATCGGTGATCTCAATATCTGCCATTCCGACGTTGGTACGACAGTTGAAAGGAGTGTCAGTGTTACTATCTTGCGTGTTGGAACAATATCGGAGGACCGAATTCACTAGGTCGGCCTTCTCTCTGTTAGCTTCCGTTTCGGTGCCGGTGTGGTCGCTGAGAGAATGAAAAGATGATTTTGACCCACTTACTGATTTTACATGCGACCAAAGTCTCTTAGGGTTTTTACTCAGGTCCGTTGACAACTCTTACTTTCAAAATCATTGAACGCTTTTCTCATTGCTCTCTTTACTCTCATTTTCACGTCGTTCAGCTTTCGTTTGTTAGCTAAATATTTACTTCTCTTGAATCTGAGATGATGTGCTCTTTTTTACGTAGCATTTTTTTAACATGTCTATTCAACTATGGTGGATTTTTCCTTAATCGGAACATAATTGTCTAGTGCATATTGAACGATACATTTGAATTTTTTTTATTTGTTCTCCACATCCTCGTTCTCATCAGCGAACATTTTATACTAACTGCTGAGATATTTTGAAATTTGTATTCTGTCACCCTTGCTGAGCAAATATATCTTCCTACCTTTCTTAACATTCGTTGTAGGACCCGTCGTCATTGATGCTTTATTATCACTGATACCCCCCTGCGTTAACTGATTCGATAAGTTCGGGTCTGTTTGTTACCAGGAGGTCTAAGACGTTACCCTCACGAGTTGGTTCTCTAACTATGATCTCAAGGTAATTTTCGGACAAGACATCCAGAACAATGGCACAAAAATCCCTGTCTCTGGCGCCAATTTTTATGGCACAACACTCCCAAAACGTACCTGTCAAGTTGAAGGAAATCCCCATTACAGCTGGCCGTTGTGGCGGAGCGGTTCTAGGCGCTTCAGTCTGGAACCGCGCGACCGCTGCGGTCGCAGTTTCGAATCCTGCCTCGGGCATGGATGTGTGTGATGTCCTTAGGTTAGTTCAGTTTAAGAAGTTGTAAGTCCCACAGTGCTCAGAGCCCTATTACAACGGCATGATAAGGAAAATTACTAATGATATTCTCCAAGTTCTGTCTGAAGCGCTCTACAACTACAGATCCTGACGCAGATGGTCTATAAAAGCATCCGATCACCATTTTTGATCGTTCTTTGATACTCAGTTTCACCTAGATTATTTCACATTCGGAATCCGTCATAACCTCGTTAGATTTTATCGAATTTTTTACTGTAATGAACACTCCGCCACCAAATGCCGCTGCTCTCAGTCGTTAAGTGACAGCCGTAGACCACTGTTTTGTCCGTGGTAGGAGGTCCTGCCTGACATCTGGTATTCCCGTAAACTGTTGACATTTTGACCCTGGAATATTTGATTCACTAACGATTTCCGAAATGGAATGTCCCATGCGTCTAGCTCCATCTACCATTCCTCGTTCAAAGTCTGTTAATTCCCGTAGCGCGGCCATAATAACGTCGGGAACTTGTTTACAAGCGTCACCTGACTGCAGATGACAGCTCTGTCAAAGCACTGGCCTTTTATACCTTGTGGTCACGGTACCATCGCCATCTGTAGATGTTCATATCACTTCCCCCGGACTGTGCACGGAAACAACGCGCACTCATCATAGCGGACCTATACGCCATATGACTTGAAGAATTTTTCCACAGTAATAAAACAGAGTAACAATAAATGATAATTAATTGAAACCCTCAGCTGATGAGAGGTGTTGTTGATATACGTCGATGGGGACAGCTGAAAATGTGGGCCCCGACCAGGACTCGAACCCAGGATCTCCTGCTTACATGGCAGACGCTCTATCCATTTTTTTTCGAGGATCGAAGGATCAGGAAGGGGATGTAGTGGGTTTGTCTATGTTGTTTTATTTGTTTATTTCTTTAATTTTTATAACATTTTTAATTTTTATTAAAAAAATTCATTTTGCATTGTATTTATAGATTTATTTTTGTGTCATTACAAAAAAACATGGTACAACTGCCGTAGCCGAGCGTCCGAGTCGCCTTCTCGTCTGCCCCCCCCCCCCCCCCCCCCCCGATTCCGTCCGTGAAGGATCAATACGCTCCAGGATTCTTCTTCATTTTCAGCGTCTCATACCCGGAACGCCCTAGTGAGCAGGAGGATCCGCAAATAGTGAACCTAAATAATTTGCGAAACGAGCTCTGTACTTCGGGTGGCGGCTGAAAGCTGCATGTGTCGTCATCAGTAGGGACCAAAAGTCGAGTGTGCCTTTGGAAGCATCGCAGAATATGTAGTAAAGGGCCGGCCGTGCCTTTTAGCCAGTTAACGGCGTTCGTCCTGGTTGATGGAAAGTATACGTCGTCGGGGCGCAATATATCATCAGGGGAGATAGACTCCGGCAATCGCCGCAAGAGTAATGCCAGCATGCGCTGCATCAGTAGCCAGCACTCGCTGGTCGCGGCACAAGTCAGACGGTGTGCGTCCGAGTGAACGACTGAGCATGTCGGACACAAGGGGTCGTCCGTCAGATGTGTGGAATGTAGCCTCTGACGAGTAGCGAACTTCCAATTCACAACCACGTACCACAATGAACGCACCGTCGTAGGTAGAAAAGGTGTATGTAACGCTCGTCACACCGTGTTCCAGGCAACTTCAGGACGTCTGTGGGCGACCGTATTTACAGGTTGCTGCTGTTGGTAGAGGCGATAATAGTCTTTCGTGTCGGGCTTCCGTGTCGTCGGAAGTTATGATCGTAAGTAGCTGAAGTCAATCAAGAACTCTCTGATGTGGGTGAGTTCCGGTGAAATGTCTCCCACAGAAACCGGGGTGGTGCCACTTCCGCTATGAGGGTGCCCGTCAGAGTGGCGTGGGCAGAGGTCCATGTGCGACGCATAGTGTTGAGATATAGCGATCGCGCACGGTTATATACATGAATTAAACCGATACCGCCCGGCCGCTGCGGCAGTGTCAGGGTGGCGTATCGGACTTTAGAAACAAGACCGGTGCTTACGAAATGTCCATATGCTGCTTGAAATCTGTCGGCCATCGTAGCCGTCAAGGGAAGGACATGCGCAAAATAGTTCAGTTTTGAGACAAGATAGGTATTGACGTAACGTGTTCCGAGGAGCATATCCAAGCGACGCAATTTGTTGTCCTGCAGCAGAGTACGTGTCTAGTGTAGGAGCCGGCGGTACGTAGCCGCCGCCGTGCGGCGGACATAGCTATAGAATTGCGCTTCTAAACACTTGAGTACGGGCACCTTGACAAAGGGCACCGCCGTTGCGTGGGAAAGCCAGCTCCGACATCCATGTATTTTGTCTTCTTCACGTTGATGACGCTCCCAGCGACCGCCCCGTACTGGCGTAGCCACTGTAGCGCCATATACATTTCATCCTCTGATCTGGCCAGGAACACCACACATCTGAGCCACCGAGGACACACATAAATGGCGCGACTGCAAGGACTTATCCCTTGCACGCTTCCCGTGAGACATTCCCAACTGTCCACAATCTACATACGTAATGTACCTAATAGATATTTGCCCATTACATGTGCACACTAAGGTGACGATTCACGTAAGAGTTCGGGCAACTTGTGCACATTCGTACAGACGAAGGTCAATGGCTCGGTAGCCTTTAACTATATATATATATATATATATATATATGAAGATATTAACTGTTTTCGAAAGAACAGATACCATTGACGACAGTGCAGCTTCTCTAGAATAAACGATAATTAATTGAAACCCCCAGCTGCCGAGACGTGTTGTTGATATACCTCGATGAGGACAGCTGAAGATGTGTGCACCGACCGGGACTCGAACGCGGGATCTCCTGCTTACATGAAAGACGCTATATGCTCCCTGAACAAAAAGCCTTGTGCAGTAATGTCCGACCTGCGAGGCAGCCCAGATTTTTTGAGAGGACACGGTTTCCAAAAAACCTCTTCCAGAGGTCAGAAGTGTTGTTAGCTGTGTGTGTTGTGGCTCCATTTTGTTGCAATCATCAGATTTCCTTTAGATGGCCAAAGAAATCGTGGGTCATTAACTGATAACGCACACTGATGGCAATTTCTTGAAAAACTAAGGGATCAATTATGTGCTGCCTGGATATTACCAACCCTCACTCCAATTTTCTGGACATGCAATGGTGTTTCAAGCACAGCACCAGTATTCTCCGCTGACAATAATCGTGTGTTTCATGAGTTAACATGACCAGAGACGTGGAACCAGGCCTTTAGAAGGTGACATGGAGAATATCAGTGGCATTCTTCTCAATAAAGGATATAAACCATTTGCAGTAACGGATTCGTTTCTCATGATCCGTGTATTTTAGTTCTCGCACTGCTTACTTTAAATGGGAACAATGTAAATGTTTGCCTAAGCGTTTTATGCGCAGCAGCGAGTCCGATAATTTTTTCCCGCAATCTGCTCAGTTCTTTTGCTGGGCTCCACTGCATAGAGCGAGAAATGTCCAACAGCTTCTGTTCCATCAGTATGTATGGGTTTTGAGTCCGTTCGGCTTCCAACGCTCAGGCTGTCTCTCAAAATTTCTCGAGTTGTCGATGAACCACATTACGATGAGAAACACCAATTCCGGAAATTTTTGAGCAGATGCATCCCTCACTACATCCTATGTTCAATAAGATGAATACGTTTCTTAGCTGGAAGCACCCCAATTTAAAAACAAACCGAATATCTAAACACTACATACATCATTCGATGGCTTGTATCAATTGAACCAATCAGTTAAATGTTACGCAATAGTAGAACGAATTAAAATAACAATTGCGTATCTATGAAAAAACGGTTCTGTCAGCTTGTATTCCGCAAGCTTAGTTTCTAACTTCCAACATAACTACACCCGCAATCTGTAGCTCAGTGCAGAGCGACTGTAGTATGATACTAGCATTATCTTGCACTTATACATATTTAAAGAAAGTGTTCATTTAGTACAGAAGCTGAAGTTATGTCTAAGTCAACAACAAGAAATTTCTTGTTGTTGGTTGTGGTCTTTAATCTGAAGACTGGTTTGATGCAACTCTCCCGGCCTATCTGTCCTCTGCAAGCCTCTCCATCTCTGAATAACGACTGCAATCAACGTCCTTCTGGATCTTCTTACTGTGCGGTTCTGGCGCTGCAGTCCGCAACCGCGAGGCTGCTACGGTCGCAGGTTCGAATCCTGCCTCGGGCATGGGTGTGTGTGATGTCCTTAGATTAGTTAGGTTTAAGTAGTTCTAAGTTCTAGTGGACTTATGACCTAAGATGTTGAGTCCCATAGTGCTCAGAGCCATTTTGATCTTCTTACTGCATTCTTCTTCTGGTCTCTCTCTATGATCATTACCGCCCCTCCCCCCACCCGCACCCCCCCCCCCCCCACCCCCTGCCACACTTCCCTCCAATGCTATACTAACGATTCTTGGGTGTCTCAGATGTGTGTCCTGTCAACCGTCTGAACATCCGAATAAGGTACTATTTTACCTCCGGAGTAATTTACCCAAAACGAGGCTATCATCTTCTAATCCTACAGCAGAACCTCATTTCTTCGGTAAAAATTGTTGATGTAGTTTCACTTTGCTTTCAGCCGTTCGCAGTACCAGCACAGCAAGGCCGTTTTTGTTGGTACTGAGAGCGAGATCAGTCAACCATCCAGACTGTTGCCCTGAGACTACTGAAAAGGCTGCAGCCCCATTCAGGAAGTACGCATTTGTCTGGCTTCGTAGCAGATATCCCTCCGTCATTGTTGCACCTAGGGTACGGCTACCTGTATCGCTGAGGCACGCTAGCCATGATCTTCCAAAAACACTTGTTTGCAATGGACAACAGTATCGTCAGCGAACAACAGTAAACTTATCTAATTCAATTTTTATGCGTACTGAGAACATCAGATGTCCTACTATTCCTCTTTGGGGTTCACCCGGTATTATCCTCGTTTCTCAAGTCAATCCCCGCCTATTATGACTAAAATTAATTGAGTCAGAGGAGTAGATTGGAACAAGAGACGTTTGATACAGCATCTATATTTACACCAGAAAGTAAGGATAAAGATTGGAAATGAAATGTCAGAAGGAAGCAGCATTGGACGATGTGTTAGACAAGGTTGTTGCCTTTCCCCACTGCTGTTTTACGTATACCTTGAAGAGATTATTGCGAAAGGCTTACATGGGAGAAGAGGAATATGTGTTGGTGGAAAGGGAATAGAATGCATAGGATTTGCTAATGACATCGTATTAGTGGCAGAAAGTGAGTGGATAGTGAATAACATGCTGAAAGATCTGAATGAAGCTTGTGTGAAATATGGGATGCAAATAAACACAGGAAAAACAAACAGTATTGTCAGCAGTACAAGACGCAGACTGTCCTTTAGCCAAGTAAGTCCATTTAAATATCTTGGAAGTAAAATAACTGAAGACGTGAGATGTCACCAACTCGAATTGCCATAGCGAAGGAGGCATTCAACAGAAAGAGGAGACTCTTATGTGGCAAATTAGATAAATGTCTAAGGAAAAGGCTGGGAAAATGTTTTGTCTGGAGTGTGGCACTATATGGCGCAGAAACAAGGACGCTGAGACGAGAGGATGGAAAAAGGTTAGAAGGATTTGAGATGTGGATGTGGTGGAGAATGGAGAGAATAAGCTGGATGGAAAGAGTGAGTAATGAAAGAGTATTTTAAAGGTTTGGTGAGAGAAGACGTCTGCTAAAGGTTGTAAGAGAAAGGAAAAAGGACTGGTTGGCACATTCATTAAGAAGGGAGTGCTTGCTAGCACATGCTTGGGAAGGATTGGTTTCTGTGAGAAAACTGAAAGGAGGAAGGAGAAACAAGGTGATAGACGACATAAAGGGAAGAGGAAATTACGTAGGCATGAAGAGGATGGCAGAAGACCGGACAGCCTGGAGAACTACCATGTGAAAACCTGCCTTTTGGGAGAACACTAATGATGATGATGATGATGATGATGATGATGAGTCAGTCGTATACCACGAGCATCCCAAAAGTGTCGGATAAAGCCTGAAAAGTCGTATAAAGTCTGGCGTCTGTAAAACCCAGACTTATCGATTCAGATTGTCAGAGTAGAATACTACTATCATAAGTTTTCCCCTTACGAGTTATAATCAGTAAATTTAATGCAAAACTAGTTAATACGTTTTTATGCAATGAACACCTTGATATTTTATTTTCCTGTCTATGCCCGCATCCCACGAAGAGGGCAAATAACGATGAGCTCATACACCGAGTGCAAAACGAAATAAATAATTCTTTTGTCAGGTCTACTAGTGACGGATCAGATATTGCCGTGTTGGAGCTCATTTCCTGTGCCCTGAATCCGAGGGCAGCGGAAAATATATCGAGCCAGTGTTGTATGACGTCTGACTCACGCAATAATCCTATTATGGGGGACACCAGGGAATATTTTCTGTGAGCGGAGAACGTCCCGAGGGGATCTCAGTAAATACCTGCCACAATGCCCCACGGATAGAATTTCATCGGACCATGCCGAGGGAGGGGCTCCGCGTTTCCAGAAGACACCGACTCCGATATTTATTCCGCTGGGCGTAGTCGTCTCTAAGAAGAAAATAAAAAAAAGCACCCACATTGAACTATTTATGAAATACGAGCACCATTCAGGAAATGAGATTTCTGTTGGAGTAAAAACTTTTCACTGAAAATTTTGTGATATCTGATATAGATTGACAAATCTTTTAACGCATTTACATTTTACATTCCAGGAAGACGAATCACAGTGCACAACCCACATCCGTTGAAAAAGCATCCCCTCATGGCGTTTTGTATGTAGGGGTTTGCCTCATATATAACAACCTTTTATTTACCGACTGGTTCGAGATATCGAAACCAGGCTTTTCGCGAATGATGGCACCAGGGGGGGGGGGGGGGGGTACATAATTTCGTTATGTGGTTAATTATCATAACTCTTGTATCAACCGAAATATAGAGTGAACCATCAATGTACCAGTATTTTCAAGATTCTCGAATGCCATTATGAGAGTAAACCATCACATTTAAATACATGAAGGTTCTTGTTTTATTATAACAATATAAACAAGAGTTAACAGAACACCAAGTGTAATGCGATAGTTCAGTCTCTTGAGCATACTTTACCACAAAATAAACCGATTGTCAATGGCTTGTGTCAAAAACAATATCATTTCCTTCTTTCTTCATTTGTGTCTTGTTACACTGAAAATCGCAGTTCGTCAGATATTCGCTTCGTGCTGACTGCAGATATGTGTTCATATATCATCATCATATTAATATGCTGGGTTTTAACGTTGTTGGCTTCTTTTTTATAAATAACATTAGATCACAATACATGTCCACAGGGTTTCCTTTATACAGATCCACTGGCTTTCATTGTTACATTTCCAGTGGATTTCATTTACACGTGTCCACTGGCTTTCATTTCAGGGAAAATGTGTAGTGGGTATTGCCATTTTACAAACTATAAATACTCAGTGTATGTGGTCATACACAAACACCAAATAATTTTAAAAGTTATGTCATGAGTTGAAGCACAATATTTTAGCAGTGCTTTATTTGAAAATGGCCTAACACCCGAAAATAAAATAGTGGATGTTGGCGTTCACAGGTGATCATCAGATAATCTCGAAAATCTACCAATTTGATCTTGTTGATAAGACTTCAGCAATCTAGAACAAAAAATATATAGGAATGGCTGATAGTGCAGAAGGATTATTACATAACTAAGCTTTCACCATGGAAACTAAAGCAGAACAAGCCATAGTTTGACAGCTATTGTGTATCCGCAGCATCCGTCGTTCGCTTTATTGATCTGAACGGGAGCGTACTATTATATTTCCCCTACTTTCATGATAGACTGTAATTAGCCGGTATCGAAACGCTGTTACAGGAAGTTAGGTGTTTCTCAATAACTACTATGTATAATAACACATTACGGGGACTACTGCAGTATAATTATAAGTCGTACACTTATTTTCCATTACATTTAATCACTCTGTTTCATTTGGTACTTTCTCCTGGAACACAAATTATCCTTCGTTTTGGATGTTGGTTAAATGTTATGTTTATTTATTGATCTTTTTATTCAGCCTGACCAGATAAGGACTGTCAAGCATTGTCTCACACCGGACAGAGAAATAAATATAAGAAAAAACAAACTAGAACGTTCATTATGAATTTCAGTGCGCATTCGTAGTTGAGTTATGTAAAGCTGATGTGTAACTATGACAATAATTATTGTTATCAACTCAAATAACAATCGTGAATAGTAATAATAAGGAAAGTAATTAACTACATTAGCAGGTGTTGAGAGTAAGAAAAATATTTATTAATTTATTACTTTTGAAGCCATGTTTAATATAAGTAGAAACAGAAGGGATAATAGTGAAAGGGGTGACAGATCGAAGTACCATTAACAGTATCGTTTAAGAAAGAGGGTGCAAAAGTATGAGTCTGCCGACATAACACCTGACTTTTGGGAAAATATCATCCAATCAATGTCTAAGACTATAGACCCGACAAATGCGAGAATTGTCTTACAATCAGCTTAACATCTCATGCATCCAAGTAGTTGAAAAGTTACATGTTACATGACGATCAGTTAGGCTTAGAAAAGGTAAAGTCACCAGACAGGCAATTCTGATGTTGCGGTTGATAATGGAAGTTAAACTAAAGAAAAATGAAGACACGTTCTTAGGATTTGTCGAACTGAAAAAAAAGTTCGACAATGTCAAATGGTGCAAGTTGATCGAAATTCTGAGAAAAATAGGGGTAAGCTATAGAGAAAGACAGGTATCATTATGTACAAGAACCAAAAAGCAACAATGGGAGTGCAAGATCAAGAACAAAGTACTCAGATTAAAAAAGGTTGTAAGACAGTGTTGTAGTCTTTAGCCCTACTGTTCAATCTGTAAATCGAAGAAGCAATAACGGAAATAAAAGGAGGGTTCAAGAGTGGAATTAAATTTCAAGGTGAAAGGATACCAATTATAAGATTTCCTGGGGAGATTGTTATCCTCAGTGAAAGTGAAGAAGAATTACATGATCTAATGAACAGTCTAATGAGTTCGGAATATGAACTGAGAGGAAATCAAAGAAAGAGGAAAATAATGAGAAGCAGCAGAATTGAGACCAGCGAGAAACTTAACATCGGAGCTGGTGATCACAAGGTAGATGAAGTTAAAGAATTCTGCTAACAGCAAAATACCCAGTGAGGAGTGAGAAGGTTTTTCGCAGAAACACCGAGGTAAAGAGTGTACGGAAGCCGTTGACAAGAAGAAAGAACAGGATGGTAGGACATCCGTTGAAACATCACGGAGTAAGTTCCAAGGTCCTAGAGATAGCTGTAGAGAGAAAAAACCTTCAAGGAAGTCGTAGACTGGAATACATCCAGCAAATAATTGAGGACATAGGTAGTAACTGCTACTCTGAGATGGAGGTTGGCACACCCTGAGATGAAGAGGTTGGCACAGAAGAGGAATTCGTGGCGGGCCGCATCAAACCAGTCAGAAGGCTGATGACCCAAAAACAAGTGCACTGACACGTTATTACACAATGATGCTCTGTGCTGAGTCTAGTCTAGGTGATGACCCAAAATTATCTCCAAGATCTAAGCAGAAGAAAGACGTATTGTTTTTTTATCCTTTAGAATTGTGACTGAGATCGATTATCTGAAACCAAAGAATAATAAGTCTTTTGTGAGCGACTAAAATCACTTATCATGCGGCATTTATGGTAACCCTTGCCGCAGTAAGCAGATCTTTACCGTTCGCCGCATATTCTATTTCGGTCAGGACGTCAGATTTCATGTGAGCATGGAAATAACCGATTCTACGTGGTTTACATCCTGTTACAATCACTACATATCTTCTTGTACAGCGAACATGGTTTGCCTAGGAGTCAGAGATTAATTATTACGTCACTCGTGTTGCGACTAAAGGAAGTAAAAGATTAAGAAACGCGGCGAACGTCTCCAGAAAGTCGTGGGGCTGGACAGCTACCCAGGAAAGAATATTATTGTAAGATGCTTTTATGGTTGAGTTGTCGAAGGCAGATGTCCTGGTACCTATTCACGCTTAAAACAGTTATAAGGAGATTATAAATGCAGCAAATGTTTCCATGTGTCTCGTGGCCCAGAAAGTCTTGAGATATTATATTCGTTCAAGGAGAGGTCCAAGAAGAGTTATGGAAATAAAACCATTTCGAGGAATAACAATGCCTATACAGAGACAAAAAATTACTTTCTATTTTACTAGAACTTTTTATTGAATATTTCTAAGATGAAAGAAAGAATTAGAAGCACTAGAGACGTGAATGGGGGGAGGATAACAGATCATTGAGGGTCGAAAGCAACATAATCAATATATTGTATATATTACACGAATTTTGTGTGATAGGTACGCTGGTCAATACAGTTGAAAGATCTATCATGAAACTAAGTAATAAAGATGTGGATGTGAAGCATAATGATAAAAACATCCCATATAGAGAGACAGTCAAGTGCATAAGAACTTCAGGTAAGTAGCCAGAGAGCCATTTTTCGAAAGAGCACTGACAAACGCTATATCTCCATGAATAATTATTTTAGGAAAATATTGTAGACGAATGCGATTAGTGGAACGAATTCCTCCAAGTATACTAACTGGCAAAAGTGGCGGAGAGGAAGAAGAAACTTACACCTTAAAGACACTTACCCTAGGAGATAACGTTAACCTATGGACCACTGAGATCTACTATTATCTACTAAGCGGCATAGCGACATACTGGTGTAGACAATGAAATGCGCAGAAGGCTGTTCTCCCACAACCTCTTCGTATATTAACGTCTCAGATTTTTCACATCCTGATTTACCGTAATGTAATTTAAGAATCTAAATATTCAGTTTACTAAGACCAAAAATAGCTTGACTTTATAAGACGCTGAATGAAGTTAAATAGCTTATTCTTAAACTGGTTGCTCCTGAAATGTTAGTTCCTCTGCAGAGCTATCTGAAACTCCTCGGGTGAAATAACTTTGTAGGTCTGGGATAATTAACCCTGTCAGGTGCAGGAGTATCCCCGGCACTCCGATGAGAAAAATGTTGCCTGCGTTTCCAGAAGTGAGGGGGAGTCGCTGTCGCTTTCTTTCCGTCCCTCTTGATCGACGACTGGAGAGAGCAGTTACCTCTCTGAACCAGACGGAGCAGAGAAAATTTATTGATTACCGCCGAGATTGAATGCCTAGCACACACAGTTAGAAAAGTTAGTGAGGTGTGTGGCAGACGATTTTAAATCCTTTGTGCGAAGTCGTTACGTAAAGACGAAAAATGTGGCACAAAATAGAATAGGATGGAGGCCAGCATTAAACCATTCGAATTTCTGATGACTTGCAACAAAAAAGTCAGTTTGTTGTTGTAAAAGCTGCCTAGTCTGAATTTAGGACACCTTTGTGAACGAAAGAAAGTGAACACTATGAAGTCTGGTTACAAGTGGATTTCTCTATCGCTACAGTACATTCACTGTACCGTCCGCTTAAATAGACCCAGGAATGATCTCCGATTCTGAGCTCAATTTGCTAGATCCTTCTTTCTCAGGGCCTTTTCGGTCACTGAAACATCATTTAAAAAATTCTAACAATTCTACTAATGCCACATATGAATCAAATGATACATGGCTGCCATATCTTAAAAATTCTTCACTTCTGTATTTACAAAAATATTTCTTCCGCCATTTACGGTCATAATGTCGCCAGACGAAACTGGCTACGGTTCCTATCTGTCTGCAGAAAACAAACGGCATTACTTGTTGGGACTGCTACAGATTTCTGTATCATTGTTTCATATTGTGTAAGAATATTCTTGATGTTATGGTTGCCACGTTTTACGCTGTTAGTGTGAAGTGTCATTTGAAAGATTTCTTAACAGCAGTGCTGGTCAAAGGTACTGACCAGTGTATCATTGTTTCCCATGTGATGCCCAAACGTACTTTATGTGTGTGATCATTCTTAGATAGAGCTGTCTTCGAGTCCACGCTTAAGCTATACTGAGTTTAAAAAATAGAAATTGGCACATTACGGAAAAAAGCCTGTTAGTACATGAAGAATCTGAATTCTCTATTGCTAAACAAATTTTCTTTTTTCTTCCTATTTCAAGCACTAAATGTAACAGGTCATAAGTAACACATAGAAATATACACGACTCGCTCGTGCACTAACAGGTCCGTAGTTACTAATTTCTGTCTATACAACGACGAATTTCAAGTTAATATGTATCACTGTGCATACGAATTGATGTGCATACCACCATAAACTAACGAGTACTATCATAATACCGTTGTGATAATCCATTATTACTCAGTAACCGATGTCACAACAAATAGGTTTGTATTGTGCTTCAGAGATGCGATGGATAGTGTTAGCAAAATAATCAGATTACATAGTTTTAGATTAAACAACGCATATAGGAAAGTAAAATGACACCATAAAGAAATTATTGATGCTTTTAGAAAACATTATAGAGTACTCACACGCCTATTTTTCTGAACGAAGTATAAAACTGCATCAAATTCACTTCGTTCCTTCTCTAAATTGGATTTACGTGGGTGAGTCAAATGAAATCCTTAAATTTATAATAAAAAATCGAAATTTCACGCCGTTATCCTGTAAGTTGGTAAGCGTGCTACAAACAGCGTACACAATGGCGTGTAGGTGGTAGCATAGTGCAGATGCACACATACCGTCGCAGTACCAGTATAAAGATGGCCGCCCCACTTGCGACTTGCACTAGGGAAGAACAGCGTTCTGCTATTCGGTTTTTGCGTAGTAAACGTGTGAAGCCTATTGAATTTCATCGATGAATGAAGGTTCAGTACAGTGATGCATGTTTGTCACAGCAGCAAGTCTACGAATGGAGTAGGAAGTTCCCAAACGGTGTGGCTTCAGTGGAAGATGCTCCTTGTCCAGGTCAGGCACAACGAGTTGTTACTCCATAGAACATTGTAGCAGTTGAAGCCATAGTGAAGGAAAACCGAATGACATTGCAGCATGTTTACAGATTAACCATGTGTCAGCGCACCACATTGTGCATGATGCGCTCCAGTTTCACAAAGTGTCTGCAAGATGGGTGCCACGGCAGCTGACTACTGAAATGAGAAAACGACGTGTTGATGCTTGTGAACAACTTCTTCGTCGCTTTGAACGAAAAGGTGATGGCTTTCTTGCAAGAATCGTTACTGGGAACGAAACCTGGGTTCACTTCCACCAACGGGAAACGAAGAGAGCGAGCAAGGAGTGGCGCCATTCTTCATCACAAAACCAAAGATGTTTCGAACAGAACCATCAGCAGGGAAGATTATGTTGACTCTCATTTGGGACGAAAAAGGCGTCATTTTGGAGCATGATATGCCTAGACGGACCACTGTCACTAATACATCATACAAAGATCTCCTAAAAAATCATCTGCGGCCTGCAATAAAATCAAAGTGACGTGGATTGCTTTCAGCAAGTGTCGTTTTGCAACATGACAGTGCAACGCCCCACACTTCCAGTACAACAGTTGCAACAATCATAGACCTGCATTTTGAGTGTCTTCCTCATCCACCATACTCACCAGACCTTTCCCCAAGAGATTTCCATATGTTTGTACCGCTCAAAGACTCAATGGGAGGAAATAAGTTCCGTTCTGATGAAGAGGTACGCCACGCGGTGCATGAGTGGTTGCGCGGACTAACAAAAGAATTTTTTCTAAAGGAATTTATGCACTTTGTAAGCTCTGGAGGACTTGCATTGAGCGTGGGGGAGATTATGTTGAAAGGTGATACAGCTTTGTACCACATCTGCACAATAAATAATATTTTAAAAAATATTTAGGGTTTTCAATTGACTCACCCTCGTATTTAACTATAATTTGGCTTGCGCCTCGAAACATGTCAAAACATAATTTTTTGCAGATTCAGTTGAACAGGTATCCGACACCAAGATACCAGTGAGTACTTGAGGTCGGCGATACGCGCTGAACTGCGTTTCAGATAAAACACAGTGAATTCACAAAAGCTTCCACAGAGCCAAACTGTGAGAATTATCTGCCGTGAATTATTTACATGTTTGTACAATTGCCTGCCTGCCTCATTTCCGTTAGCTACAAAGTATAGTAACTGTCACATACTGAATATTAATCTCTTAACGCTGAAGTTAATTTCCTTTTTGTCAGGCTAAGTCGAATGATGTTTTAGATGAGATTAGATTAGATTAGTACTTGTTCCATAGATCATGAATACGACACTTCTTAATGATGTGGAACGTGTCAGGTTAATAAGAGGTGTCTATACAAGATCTTACATTACATAAAATATTACATGACACTCATTTTTTTGTGGGGGTTGGGAAATTACATACTTACTATATCCAAAAATTCATCTAATGAGTAGAAGGATTTGCCATTAAATAATTCTTTAAATTTCCTTTAAAATGCTGTATGGCTATCTGTCAGACTTTTGATGCTATTAGGTAAGTGACCATAGACTTTTGTGGCAGCTTAATTTACCCCCTTCTGAGCCATAATCAGATTTAACGTTGAGTAGTAAAGATCATCCTTTCTCCTAGTGTTGTAGCCATGTATATTGCTATTACTTCTGAATTCGTTCGGATTGTTAATAACAAATTTCATAAGTGAATATATATATTGTGAGTCTACAGTGAAGATTTTTAGTTCTTAAAAATACTGTCTGCAGGATGATCTTGGATGAGCTCCAGCAATTATTCTGATCACACACTTTTGTGCACTGAACACTCTTTTACTCAATGATGAGTTACCCAAGAATATGACGCCATACGAAAGCAGAGAATGCAAACAGGCGTGGTAAGCTTATCTACTGAGATTTATATCGCCAAAATTTGCAATGACCCTAGTAGCATAAGTAGCTGAACTCAAACGTTTCAGCAGATCCTCAGTGTGTTTTTTTTCATTTCAACCCCTCATCAATGCATACACCTAGAAATTTTGAATATTCTACCTTAGCTACCGATTTCTGATCGAAGTCTATATTTATTAATAGTGTCATTCCATTTACCGTGTGGAGCTGTGCATACTGTGTTTTGTCAAAGTTTAATGAGAGCCCATTTGCAGAGAACCACTTAATGATTTTCTGAAAACATCGTTTACAATTTCACCAGTTAATTCTTGTCTGTTGGGTGTGATAGCTATACTTGTATCATCGGCAAAAAGCACCAGTTTTTGCATCTTTGTGAATATAGAATGGCAAGCCATTAATGTATATTGAGAACAGCAGAGAACCCAAGACCGAACCTTGCAGCAACCCATTCTTGATTGTTCCCCAGTTTGAGAAATCACCTGCTTTTTGCATATTATGTGAACTGCTTATTTCAACTTTCTGCACTCTTCCAGTTAGGTGTGATTTAAAGCATTTGAGCACTGTCCCATTCATACCACATTACTTGAGCTCATCTAGAAGTATTCCATGATTTACACAATCAAAAGCCTTTGAGAGACCACACAAAATCCCAATGGGTGACTTCCGGTTGCTCAGAGCACTTAATATTTCATTAGTGAAAGTATATGAAGCATTTTCCGTTGAAAAACCCTTCTGGAAACCAAACTGACATTTTGTTGAGACTTTATTTTTACAAAGGTGTGAAGCTACTCCGCAATCAATTACTTTTTCAAGAATTTTGGATAAGGCAGTCAGAAGAGAGATTGGGTGGTAGTTGTTGACATCAGTAGTATCCCCTTTTTTATGTAGTGGTGTAACAATGGCATACTTCAGTCTATCTGGGAAAATGCCCTCCTTCAGAGAGCTATTACATATTTGGCTAAGAATCCCCCTTATTTCTTGGGAACTAGCATTTATTATCCTGCAGGAAGTGCCATCATTTCCATGTGAGCTTTTATTCTTGAGAGAGTTTATTATCTTCCTAATTTCAGAAGGAGAGGTGGGTGGAATTTCGGTTGTATCAAATGGTGTGGGTAAGGCATCTTCCATTAAATGCCTTGCTTCTTCTAATTAACATTTAGATAATATTTTCTCTGCAACATTTAAAAAATGATTATTCAAAATGTTTTCGACTTCCGGTTGGTTGTTTGCCAAGTTTCCATTCGCTTTGATGGTAATACCGTCATCCTGTACTCTTGGGTGTCCTTTCTCCCTTGTAGTAAGATTCCAAATTGTTTTGATTTTGTTATGAGAGGTATTAATCTCAGAAATGATGAACAGGCGTTAATCGGTCACAGAAGTAAGTCCTACATAATTCACAACACAAATGTAAAAAATTAACAAACAAATAACAAGATTTAAGGTAGTGCTTGGAAGTAAAACTTTTATCGGAAATCTGTTAACTACAAGGCTCATGAACACAATATACAGACTTTACCTTACGTCAACAGCTGAACTTAGACTTGGAAATCTAATTAACTATGTTTATAATGAGTAGGTACAGAGATGGGAGATGTGTAATTTCAATGCCTGTCTGCCGGAAGTTCACGAATCGACGCTCTGGTCGTTCTTCCTATTTGTATACACGAATGTTTTCTGTCAGTACACATCGATTCTAATGAAATATCAGTTGCTGTCATGTTATAAGTTGTTAAGGTCCACAATTATTTGAGGAGAAACGCTGGAAGATGACGAGTTTGTCCATCCTACTTCATTTATCCAGTATGAGATACTGTGACGAATAGGTGTCTATCCAGCACTGTAAAAGAAGTGAAATATACTATATTATTCCATTTTTAAATGATGGTTGGTTGGTTGGTTGTGTTGGGGAAGGAGACCAGACAGCGTGGTCATCGGTCTCATCGGATTAGGGAAGGATGGGGAGGGAAGTCGAGCGTGCCCTTTCAGAGGAACCATCCCGGCATTTGCCTGGAGGAATTTAGGGAAATCACGGAAAACCTAAATCAGGATGGCCGGACGCGGGATTGAACCGTCGTCCTCCCGAATGCGAGTCCAGTGTATAACCACTGCGCCACCTCGCTCGGTTTTAAATGATGGGATTCACTGTTTATGTGTGCAGTGTTTTTTATGATATTGCAGAAATTACTCCGTATAATTAAAGTTTTTCTAACTGTGACTATATGCTCCAAGGTTATCATGGTCATCTATCGTTTTCCACTAAAATTTAAAAGCGTTACAATCGAGAAAATCTTGTCCATATCGTATTTAATCATATAGCTGTTAAATTATTACTCTGTTACAAACCAATAATCAGAAAGTGAAATGAAACTGACCAGAAGTATTATCAAAAACCAGTTCCAAGTCAACCACATTTGGTAATTGAAACTATAGAGCACTTAAAAGATTTTCGTTACCACGACAGGCAAAATTATTAAGACAATTAAGGGAACTCAGATAATTTGAAAGTATCACACAGTCCATCGTAAAAGACATTCTTCTGTTTCGAGGTACAAGATGGTGCACAACTGCCGAAATAAGGCTTAACTGTTTGTATGTTGTACAAGTAGTTCTACAAATACGCAGTATTTTACTCGCCATGAAATTCTGTACCTGAGGAATGCGTATATACTATAAAAATTTGCGTTTGTGCGTGTGTGTGTGTGTCTGCTCTACATCAACTCCTCTACCACACTGTACATATATTCCTTTTGTCTGGCAACAATCTCTGTCGCGTAAAACCCATCTACCTGTTATAGTTTGGGAGATTGGAGGTCATAAACAGTGAGACACATGAAAAACTGCCGCATCATGTATGACGTTTAAATTTATTACTTGTATGGTATCAGCTCTATTCACAATGCATTTCGCAGAGTGTATACACTTACAGAGATAAATGCACTATTAAATTGTTCAAAAATGGTTCAAATGGCTCTGAGCACTATGGGACTTAACTTCTAAGGTCATCAATCCCCTAGAACTTCGAACTACTTGAACCTAACTAACCTAAGGACATCACACACATCCATGCCCGAGGCAGGATTCGAACATGCAACCGTAGCGGTCGCGCGGTTCCAGACTGTAGCGCCTAGAACCACTCGGCCACGCCGGCCGGCTACAAAATTGTATCGCAGTGCCCATCATAGTTCAGGAGACACGACGACATAAAACAATGAGATCCGCTAAAAACTGCCGCATTAAGCAGGACTTTTACGCTTTTATTTCTTTGCTGAAAACTCTGTTTGCAACTAATTTTGCAGCTGGTATCAAAGTATGCCACTGAATGTTTCTACACAAATATATCATAGTGCTACTGTTGAAGATATACGACGTCATATACACTGACATGCGTGAAAGGTTGCTCATCATGCAGTACGTTTCAATACATTTATTCTTTACTAGTAAGACACTACTACAGTCAGGTCAACTTAAGGGAATCCCCTGACACCTAGCAGCGCCTTTGACAGCTTTCAACTGTGGAGGGCAAACGGCTGTAGGTGAAAACACTCGCCGGCTACAGAGCTATGAAGAGAAGTTGCCATAGTGGCGGTTACAAAACCTCTTTGTGGACAAGGGAAGCAGTCCACCAAGCGTGCGGCAATTGTCCGGGACATTAAATTACATCACAATTCATTGTATGATCTCATTTCGGAGAGAAAATTAACGAAGTAAATACCTGGGCAATGCCGGGTTTGTCAGCTAGTTAATAATATATCCCAAATTAGCTTTAATGTGTTACACAGCATTTACTCTACTGGCCATTAAAATGCTACACCAAGAAGAAATGCAGATGGTAAAACGGGTATTCAGTGGACAAATATATTATACTAGAACTGACATGTGATTACATTTTCATGCAATTTCGGTGCATAGATCCTGAGAAATCAGTACCCAGAACAACCACCGCTATCCGTAATAACGGCCTTGATACGCCTGGGCATTGAGCCGAACAGAGTTTGGATGGCGTGTACAGGTACAGCTGCCCATGCAGCTACAACACGATACCACAGTTCATCAAGAGTAGTGACTGGCGTATTGTGACGAGCCAGTTGCTCAGCCACCATTGACCAGACGTTTTCAACTGGTGAGAGATCTGAAGAATGTGCTGGCCAGGGAACCAGTCGAACGGGACCTGCAACATGTGGCCGAGCATTAACCTGCTGAAATGTAGGGGTTCGTAGGGATTGAATGAAGGGTAGAGACACGGGTCGTAACGCATCTGAAATTTAACGTCCACTGTTGAAAGTGCCGTCAATGCGAACAAGAGGTTAAAATGGCTCTGAGTACTATGCGACTTAACTTCTGAGGTCATCAGTCGCCTAGAACTAATTAAACCTAACTAACCTAAGGACATCACACACATCCATGCATGAGGCAGGATTCGAACCTGCGACCGGAGCGGTGGTTCGGCTCCAGACTGTAACGCCTAGAACCGCAAAGCCACTCCTGCCTCGGGCATGGATGTGTGTGATGTCCTTAGGTTAGTTAGGTTTAATTAGTTCTAAGTTCTAGGCGACTGATGACCTCAGAAGTTAAGTCGCATAGTGGTCAGAGCCATTTTAACCATTTTTAACCACTCCGGCCGGCAACAAGAGGTGACCGAGACGTGTAACCAATTGCACCCCATACCAGCACGCCAGTATGGCGATGACGAATACACGCTTCCAATATGCATTCACCGTGATGTCGCCAAAAACGGATGCGACCATCATGATGCTGTAAACAGAACCTGGATCCATCCGAAAAAATGACGTTTTGCCATTCGTGCACCCAGGTTCGTCGTTAAGTACACCATCGAAGGCGCTCTTGTCTATGATGCAGCGTCAAGGGTAACCGCAGCCATGGTCCCCGAGCTGAAAGTCCATGCTGCTGCAAACGTCGTCGAACTGTTCGTGCAGATGGTTGTTGCCTTGCAAACGTCCCCATTTGTTGACTCAGGGATCGAGACGTGGCTGCACGATCCGTTATAGCCATGCGGACAAAATGCCCGTCATCTCGACTGCTAGTGATACGAGGCCGTTGGGATCCAGCACGGCGTTCCGTATTACCCTCCTGAACCCACCGATTCCATATTCTGCCAACAGTCATTGGATCTCGACCAATGGGAGCAGCAATGTCGCGATACGATAAACCGCAATCGCGATAGGCTACAATCCAACCTTTACCAAAGTCGGAAAAGTGATGGTACGCATTTCTCCGCCTTACACGAGGCATCACAACAACGTTTCACCAAGGACGTTGTAGTTGTCGCCACCGGCGCCAACCTTGTGAGAATCCTCTGAAAAGCTAATCATTTGCATATCACAGCATTTTCTTCCGGTCGGTTAAATTTCGCATCTGTACCACGTCATCTTCGTGGTGTAGCAATTTTAATGGCCAGTAGTGTAGATGTTAGAATGCGAAATACTTACAAACGCTGCGCCAAATACAATTCCACGTCTAACGACAGCAAGAACTGTAGAAACACCGCTGACGGCGAAATAGTGCGCATTACTTCATATGATGGTAAAATCAGTCACTAGTCTGAAATACCGACCAAAACATTGTGTCTTACAGGATTCGTTGTTCTCTACTCACTCAGGATAAGAAGATACGGTTAATTAAATTCTTATTATAGTGTTATAAATATTTAAATTTGCAGTTAAACTGAATTTTTTCAATTCGTTAGTACCAATAAATTTGAAAGAAGTTGCAAGAGAGCAGATTAGAAAAATGTAAGGCAGTGGAGTGCATCGTGCTGCTATCAGTTACGACAAGTAAAATTGGATTTTCTAACTCGCAGGGTTTGTTTGTACATGGCGAACCATATTTTTGGGAGCTTGGTCGTGGTACGGTAAAACCTCGTGTGCACCGGAGGGCTTGGAAATGAACACAGGAATGACCATTCGCAGTATCCGCCAGTCTTCACTGCAATTCTCTTGTGTCTGTGAACAAGCGTTTGCACTGGAAGGAGTGGAAGAGAACGTGCGATAACCAACATATCCTATAAAAGCTGCGTTACTGTTTTTTCGCACTAACAGTCAGCCCACGGATTCAGCAGCACATTAATTAGTAGTGCGATGCAAAACTTTTATTTTCAGGGGAGACTGTTTTGCATGGTGAGCACACTGGTTTTGGCAAAATAAGAACAATGGCGTAGAAACACAAACTTCTGGCGTCTGATTTTATGGGTAACCGTGAAATTTGTGGCGGTAGTATACGTAATGCTGAACTGCAGCTACAGCTTGCGTAAGCTTTCCAAAACTTCGTACAAATGGCGGTTTATGCTCTTCACTGGCTTCTCATTAAACTGGGGAGCAAATTTGAAAGTAGAGCACTAGTTACCGATGACCAACATTTCTTGAAGGAAGAGTAAAACTTACGCTCTGAAGAGACACTTACATTACTGACAGATTTGGGTTTCAGTAGTTGATATATCTCAAATACTTTCTGATATGTTCAGTGAAATAAGAGAAGCACATAAGTTTCAAAATGGATCAAATGGCTCTGACCACTATGGGATTTAACATCTGTGGTCATCAGTCCCCTAGAACTTAGAACTACTTAAACCTAACTAACCTAAGGACATCACACACATCCATGCCCGAGGTAGGATTAGAACCTGCGACCGTAGCGGTCACGCGGTTCCAGACTGTAGCGCCTAGAACCGCACGGCCACACCGGCCGGCAAGCGCATAAGGAATTCAATTAAGATAATGGTAAGGAAGATAATGGCAATAAAATATGATTAATGAAATGTGATCTGTCGCATAGGCTACTACATAAAATCTGCTATATAGCTGGTTAGGGGGTAGACAGTGTGATTCTGGGTAAAGAATTTTTACTTGTCATCATAAACGTGTACCGTAACGGTCATGGAATTCCAGTTACCACGAACTACAATGATCAAGTCTTCTGTAATATTTTTATTTAAATTATCATGACAAATATTAGCAATGGCTTACTTTTAAAGATATGTAATGTGATTTTCTGGTTTACTAAAAAGAAATATAGAACTTATGCTTCTTCCCGTTGGATGGAAACATCTCATGAATTTATAGCCTTTTCAGGTTCAGTTATACTGAGACGTTCCATGCCCTCTTTTGCATGTCTCCTCTCTTTTTCATCAATTTTATTAATGTTCTATGTCACTTCACGGTAGTAACACATCGAACAAGGTCACTGTAATGAGAGTATTTGTACCGAGACCTCAAAAAATATTTTTCGCTTGATTCCTATGCATGTTGGGTTACTTCCCTGGGTGTCCTTTGCGAGGCAAGCATCGGAGGACATGGCACACGGCATTTCCGGTTGGGGGCTGCACTTTTCTGAATTCTGAGTGGTTCGCACAATAGGCTTAAGCGCCTGGCGGAGCGACTGACGTCGGTCGAGTTTCGCCTATTGTATGCAGGGCGAAACGACCTGCGAGACGTCTGAGTGTCGCCGCAGTTTTCCTGGCACCGACTGACTGCATTGTCCTCTTGATTCTGAGATAACTTGTGGACAGTGCCCTGCTGGGCACGACTGTCTGGCGCTAGATGACCGGTGGTCTAGGCACGTTGTTTTCGTGGTCAGTCAAACGGGAAGTTCAGTGCCCACACCTGAATAGCAAGGGCATGATTGCTCAATTTAAACTGAAGCTAGTTGACGTCATAGAGCCCAACTCGAAATTGGAGGGAACGATCGGTATTGGCGCAAATGATGTTCTGAGACAGTTTGGGGGAATTTTGGAATCAGAACTGAATGCTGATTCGCGGTTTTCGAGGAGAATAGGGAGTCGAGCAATGTTGGCTTCGCTCTGGAGTTCCGTGGGCAGGGAGTCGGGATATGATCTTCGTCGGAGTCGGACGGTCTTGCGACTTGGTCGCTGTTTTTCGGAAAAAGAATTCTCGGACAGCCTTCGAGGCCAGGGGTTGACACAGAGTTGCTGCACGGCAGAAGTCGGCGCCTACGTCATCAGGACGTTGACTACCAACGACGTGCTACAGATTTCAGTAATGGTACAATTTTGCGGCTCCGGCATTTTAGGACCTTATCAATTTTATACTGAATCCCCCAGCATCACGCGCGCTCGCTTTGCTGCAAGTCCACCTTGCTTGTTTCTCCATGTGATCCCATTTGAGCTCTCACTACTAACTGCGATACTGATATATCTTCGGAAGATTAATATTTGATTCATTAGGACCTCCAGTCATTATCGTCAATCTATTGCATCACAGAGAGTAGGAGCCCCTTGTTCTCGAGACTATTCTTGCTTTCATTATAGTTCAGTGTACCCTATCCTTTAACCTACTGTTTGTGTCGACAATCACGTGCATTTATGTTCTGATGTATAATAAATCTCATTGTAACATTTAATCCCCTTATCACTTCGCAGATATATGTAGAATCCGATTTCCTGTTGTTTATTATGATAAAGTCCTCTTTCTTTGGTAGATTACGATTTTTTTTAAATTATTGTGAGTGTACACTCTTTATTTTACCAACTAGAAGGGTCGACCATCATTTCCTTCCGTTACAATTGTGCGCATAATTAATTAGCTGGTAGATAAGGAGGGGGTCGAGTGCATGTACTGCTGCGCGGGATTAGCCGAACGGTCTGTGGCGCTGCAGTCATGTACTGTGCGTCTGGTCCCGGCGGAGGTTCGAGTCCTCCCTCGGGGATGGGTGTGTGTGTGTGTCCTTAGGATAATTTAGGCTAAGTAGTGTGTAAGCTTTGGGACTGATGACTTTAGCAGTTAAGTCCGATAAGATTTCACACACATTTGAACTTTTTTTTTAATTTTTTTTTTATTTTTTTTTTTAGTGCATGTTTCGTTCTCATGCATAATTCTTCTGAATTGGAGAGGTACAAATCCTTCTCCACCCCGGTACCTCGCAGTCCCTGTGAGTGCTTCAGAAATTTTCTACCAAACACGTTTATTTTTCTTCAGCATTTGTGATGTGGTTCTCTTGGATCCCGGAAGTATCTCTGTTATCTGTAATCTTCCATCAGCAACATTAAATCCTCTCCAGATGACTTCATCCCTCACGTAACTCATGCTAACAAAAGAAGTGGAAAAGACAACAGAAGAAAACTTTCTGTATTGCTAATGCTGAATTGGAGAGGACGCGAAATTCATTTCCTGATTCATCAAAAGACCAACACTAGAGAATGCCAACCGTATACGACCGAATGAAGTCCGTTCGCGCTCGCCTACCGTTTACACAAGGGTGAATTCGGATTCCCTTTTTTTCGTTTCGTGCAAACCAAGTTTAAGAGTAGGCGAAGACTGTAGGGATGGAAAGCTTTAACAGATGGCGTATACCGTTTGCCGCAGGTACTACTGTGTAGGGCCGTTGGCAGATAGAATTCAAGTAAGACTCCGAGGTGGTCAGGTGGTTGAATGCTTATCCTTTGTGAACTCTGTCCACAATTTGTAGCCCCGGTTTAGGCAAAAAAGACGTTAGCAAATGACTACTACTTGAGTGAATAGGACCCTCACCCCATCTCAATAAAATTTGCCCTTCTCTCCTTCCGCCCAATGTTGATGATGGTCTGGACACATTGCCTGTTATATCTTCCTACTTTTCACGCCTCCCATGTAGAGACTTTCGTAAAGAACATGTCACCACAAACATTGGACTGTAGAATGATAAAAGATCATTCTCTCCACGGGTAACTCTCAGCTTAATTTACAAATAATTTTTAGAGGGAAGCTACATCGTTACCACAGAGTGCGGTAGCCAAGTGGGAAGACATATCGTACTCAGAAGGACTGCAGTTCGGATTGCCTATCAGGAGATTCAGAAATATGTTGATCTTGTTTTCCACAAATATCTTGAAGCAAATGCTGCAATTTTTCCTTCGAAAAGGACACGGCTGATTTCCTTCTGCATTTTCTGCAGTTCGAGCTTAAGCTGCGTAGCCTTAAACGTGTCATACATTGTCAATCGTTAAGGATTGTAGGAAGGGACGTATCAGTTTAGCAGCTCAATTGTATATTAAAACGTTCATCAGGAGAACGCGATGAACGATAATTTGTGCTTAACTGCCGTCCACATTAAAAACTTTTGTGTTTTTCTTCGAGCTGGGTTCACGTACATCAACTCGCACGTAATTTCAAGTGGCATTTATTCCTAACTGAGGCTAAATTCCACAGCTTTAAGAGGGTTAGGCACTAATGAATGTAATTTAGAATAAAATTTGTCTCGAAAACACGTTTATAAAATGACCATTGGGTCAAAAATTGTCTCATTTTGCTACGTGTGATGCATTTATGAAGATGTCTGTCACAAAAACACGTATAGGACGGATTATCAAGTATTAGTGATTAGTTTCGGATCGTTACCTGGTCGTATTAATAGGGGGCGGGGGGGGGGGGGGGTGGGGGAGGGTAGATGACATATAAAGAGGAGTGTTAGGGGAGTGTTACCCAGATGATCAACAAACTCCAGTGGCAGACATTGCAAGATAGGCGTTGTTCATCAACAAGCAGGTTATTGGTGAAAGCGGTAAACATCCGATTCATTAAAGAATAGAACTCCCATGTATAAAACAGAATCAAACGCCTGATTGCTTTACAAATGAGCTATGTGTCAAATATTTAACATTAAGCATTTAAGAGAGAAAAAGTTTAGAAAAGGTTTAAAATTATGCATAAAGTTTGTTGGATGTTGCTAAATGCTCTTATTATGGAACTCTGGATTAATATAGGCAGTGTAATTTTGGGCTCCATTTTAAGCAAGAGCAAATTTTTGTATGTATCTCAATGTTATGACGTCATTCCTCTTGAACTGTGTGCATTTACACTCAGTGATATATGTGGATGCTGTATGATAACTGTGTTTGGAACAGAGTTAGTAGTTCAAATGGTTAAAATGGCTCTGAGACTATGGGACCTAACATCTGAGGTCATCAGTCCCCTAGACTTGGAACTATTTAACCCCTTACTAACCGAGGGCATCACACACATCCATGCGCGAGGCAGGATTCGAACCTGTGACCGTAGGAGCCGGTCGCGGTGGTCTAGCGGTTCTAGGCGCTCAGTCCGGAACCGCGCGACTGCTACGGTCGCAGGTTCGAATCCTGCCTCGGACATGGATGTGTGTGATGTCCTTAGGTTAGTTAGGTTTAAGTAGTTCTAAATTCTAGGGGACTGATGACCACAGATGTTAAGTCCCATAGTGCTCAGAGCCATTTTTTTTTGTGACCGTAGCATCAGTGCGGTTCCGGACTGAAGCGCCTAGAGTTAGTAGTGAAATATGTAATAACGTAATACGTCCTGTCTGGTGCTGAAGCTTTCCTGCGTGAAAAGGGAAAATACGGCAAACGATAAACTTTGTTTTTCATCATTTGTGGGGTGAATCAGTGAGAAGACGTTTCGTAAGGGTTTGGAACTACGTGTAAAGTTTGTTGGAACTCAATTAGTGTTCTCATTGTCAACTACTGCATGAATAAAGTCGGGGTCCTTGCGGGCCGTCATTTACGCTACCTCATGGAAAACATTTTCTGATTGTAATACGGAAGATTTTGTTGCCCCCTGAAGCTGTTAGCTAGGCAACCTGAAACTGTCCTCTAGGCAGCAAACGATACCATGTTCCGGTTTCAGTGATAGTCGCTGAGTAGTGTGGATTCCAAGAAGCAATGAACAATATATTACTTCCTTCCACATATGGGTTGCAATGGGACCAGCACTAAAAAGTTTGAGAAATTTGAATTCTGATCAAACGTCTCTCTTCCTAGGCATCAGTTACCAAGGAAAGTGTTGGAACAGGGTGTGGGTTGCGGGTAAAACAAAAATGGTTCCTGAAGTACCCTCTTGTCACAAACCAGGAAGTGGCTTACATTGTGTATGTGTGGATATAGATCCAGATGCAAAGGGTATGTCCATAAACATCACACGTAAAATAGTTTGTAGGGAATAGTAGATGGATCCAATACATGGTGTAACAGGTATATGTGCAGATTATTTTTGTGTGTAGTACCCCAATATGTACAGTGTGTTGGTTGCTTTCTATCTGCATTGAACAGTCTTGAAGATGAAAAAAGTTTGGGTTTAAGGACTGGGTGTAAGGATTGGGTTTAACGCCCCATCGACATCGGGGACATTAGAGCTGGAGCTGAAGCTTGTATTGTGTTAAGGATGGGGAAGGAAAATCGACTGTACCTTTTCGAGGGAATCATCCCGGCAGATGTCTGGAGCTATTTAGGCAAATGACGGGGAACCTAAATCTCCATGACCGGACGTGGATTTGGACCGTCAGTCTCCCGAATTCGAGTTCTGCGTGCTAACCACTGCGGCACCTCCCTCGGTCAAACAGTCTGTATCCCCATAGATTAGACACTACATACCTTTTGTTGATTCATTTGGCTTCCTATTTTGTTCAACATTCCATTGTTGAGCTTCTGTAAGTGTTGTTTGATTGAATCGATAACACAAAATTTTATACGCCTTTCTTTGTAAAAACTTTAAAGTCATGGTTTGATTCTATCCAATATAGCGTATCTGTTAAATTAAAATGTTTCTGTGCTGTTGTATGTGTGTATTATTATTTTTTAAGGCCATACCTATTCTACTAATGTGTAGATTATTTTGTGTACTGTTCGTCCGTTATTTGGACTGTGTGTGTATGTTTAAAGATAACTTGTTTAATGAGGAATTTTTTGTTTCCTAAAATGATATAAATATAACTTGTTTTCAGCAGTAATGGAAATGTAGGTAAATGTCTTATTTTGGAAGAAATGTTTGAAATTTCTTAGTGCATATACTGTATGTCTGTAATATGTGCAATTTTTTTTCTCCCGATTGAAGTTGGACGGTACAATTTTTTTTGTAGCCAACAGCACTTACGTGTTATAGATGTTTCCTTGAAGTATCCCTTACGGGAAACTTCAACGAAACATGGGGCACGTGTAACCACATAGATTAGACACTACATACCTTTTGTTGATTCATTTTGCTTTCTGTGTTGTTCAACATTCCATTACTGAGCTTCTGTAAATGTTGTTTCATTGAATCGATAACACAAAAATGTATGCTCGTTTCTTTGTAAAAACTTTAATGTCATGGTTTGATTCTATGCAGTGTAGTGCATCTGTCATTTAAATTCCTTGTCTCATTCGGAGGGAACAGAACTTACTGTATATAATTGTAATTTTTGTTTAAATAATTTTTTGTAGAAATGTCAGTATGTGCAAATGTTTAATATTTTTGGTTACTGTTATGTAAACTGCTGACCTTCACTTAGTGTTCTTAGTTATTTTGTATGTAAAAGGTAGTTATTTTGTATGTATGGAACGGAACGTGGTAGCGCGCGCAAAATTTGGTTAGCACGGATAAAAAGGTGGAACCAAGAGTCAGTCAGGGACAAAGTACCAAACTATTAACTGCTCATCTATAAGTTGTGTGTTGTTCAGGTTCCGAGAGAGACTTTTCCTGACGCTTTCCTAGCCTCGGATGAATGGATAAAGATCTGGAACTATTCTAAAATCGGTATTTATCATCGCCACAAAGAAATGACAGAGTCCAGCAATTCTACCAGCAAATCCACCTACCAAAATGCAATCGCCACCGCGTTGCGCAGTCACTCAAAAGGAACCAAGGAATCATAAAAATGTACAGTGAAGGATCAGCTCATGTGGATGATTTATTTGTTTTCAATAATAAGGTAACCAAAAGACTATTTATGAAAACTTACTTTGATTTATCCTCTGTCAGATTTCCACATAGGATCCTTCCCATGGTAAAGTGATTACCGAGTGTCCTTATTGAAAGAACATTAAAGCTCAGTGTTTTCCTAATTAATGCCACCACTTGAAGGTAATAAGAAGAAACTAAGTTCATGTTAATGTAACAGAACTGAGTAACACAATAAATTATGCTTGCTGAAAATAATTTTTCTATTAAAATTGCTTATTAATATTTTGTTGCCAACTTGTAAAGTGAATGTTCTCAGAACTGTGGCTTATAGAGTTTTGCAAATTAAATGATCACAGTGCAGTCTGTTGAAAATCACCCAAAGGTAAGCTATTGTCTTATAACCAGATCGTGTTCTACTGCAGTAAAAGTTGAGAACTATTACTGTTGAAAGTTACATGTTCATGTTTGTTAAGGGCTTGTTTCTTTAGTGTATTGAAAGTGTGTTTAGTTTGCTCTGCTACAGTGGTCAAGATTAAGCCCCCCCCCCCCCTCCCCACTCCATTGAAAGTAGTATGCACAAAGTTACTTAATTATTGAAAGTTTTGATTACTCTTGCACTTCAAGTCAAATTCTGTACAATATTGGGTTCCTCTTGTGTATTAAAGTGCATGTTAATGGTGTAACAGGATCCACAGTTTGTCTATTGTGCTCATGCTAGATAACGATTAATAGAAAGACCATTATCTATGAAAACAATAACTTCTTTGTTCAAAAGACAGTGAGAAATAATCTGAGGGTCAATTACATTTAATTTTAGTTCTAATTAGAAAGGTGTTTAGTAGTGAGAGACTTAAGCTATGCACAATAACTAATTTCGCTGTGAGCCATATCCATATTTCATGTCAGATAGGAATATGTTTGAAAAGTAATATTGAACTCATGTCCAATATACAATTCTACAGTGAATATTAACAGTAACATTACTGAGACCCTTCAGTTTGACTAAGTCCTGAAGGTAATAGTGTGTTTCGTTATCTGTTATATTTATACAAATAGTTTGTTCACCTCTGTCAGCTCCAACTTTAACGTGAACATATGCAGGTACCAGAGTTTATTGCACTCTCGTGTGATAAAGTATAGGCTGTGTTTTCCCATTGGAGTTACTTATTTTCTGTTTCTTGAACAAGAATGTTACTCATTTTTATGCCTAATTAGGCCGGCGACCGTTTCTATTATCATTTGGACACAGTGGATAGGTAAATTACTGTCTGTCACTGTAAGTATTTACGTAATTCTGACTTTCACTTCCGATAAGCCACCTCCGTTTGGTACATCACGGTCAACATAACAAAATTTCCTTTCAGAGGATAACACTGCTCTGCTGCTTTATACTGTAATTGCTTTAGTAAAAACAATTGCATTATTCGAACTGCCTCCAGCTTTGAGGTTATAGTATAACAGTAGCGGACGGAAGTGTTATACTTGGTTGGCTTTCCGTGACAGGACTATTTGTTCTGTTGGGGCATAGTACGTAATGAACCAAATTTGGTATTTGATTGCACAAGCTACGTAAATCCAGTTGCAATGTTATAAGTATACCCCTAAACATTACGAACTTATGTTTTCGGCATAGTCGTAACTGTACCCTTAAGTGGACGGCGGCTATCAATAGAGACTAACTGTTTTGTATCCACGTGTTCCCACCTAACCTCTGACCTGCTGCCCAAGCGAAAATAAGCATTAAGGTCCTGCTCTTGTCCCACAAACTTCGTGGTACTAACCAACTTAACAACATACGACATGTAATAGCTATAATAATTGTTGTGCAAACGACTTAAATACTGACGTAATACTGTTCTAACATTCTGCGTGGTGTCTGTTTGTTCTAAGTCGTGTCTCCATACCACTTTCACGCAACGACGCTCTGAGCCTGTCTTTTAGGGAATTAACTAATTTGAACCTGGGACCTGTTGCTGGTAAGGAGACGCCAGACCACACATGACATGTAGAGTTCAGAAGAGTTCAGTGAGACTAGCGATGATATAATCAAATACTTACTGATTTCAGCGTCAGCTCCACTGCACTCCCTGTGAAAGAATCCTAATACTAACTGAATTTAGTGGAAGGGGCTCAAGGCTTTCCTATGTTTAGTTAGCTGGTAAAATAACGTCGGAAAAGCAGTTAAGTTTACCATTGGAAATTTTATTCTACTCACAAAACATTGTTTTTAAATTGCACTATTGATAAAAGGAAATATTTTAATACAGAATGATAAAAACCAACTGGGAACGAATATTCCCTGAATGGGTTTCTAAGTTCTACAATGGATCGAAGGATGACTTATGCCATATCACATCTATAATCTTTAATTACTTATCTATCTTGTCGTAAATTACAGTGGCTGATGTGGCTTCTCAATAATTATATAACAGAAAAATCATCGCGTTTCAGATTTTTACTTCACATAGCAAATGTGAACACCATGAGATTTAATTGACGATCGACACTAGTATTACGTAAAAAGGGGGTGTAACAGATGAGACTTTGAAGTTCTGAGTGAAACTTTATGCGCTGTTATGCGGCATCACGTGCGTTCATTACCTTGTCGTTGGTTAGTCAGCGTCAGGGGGCAGCGGGCGGCACAGCTCCACGCACCTCGCCGTCTCGGAAGCAACTCTCTCCTAACTTCTCCTTACTACAATTTACCGAAGTTGGTTTAAAAAAATCTGTCTGGCTGTGTTTTCAACTGACCAATCAGGGTCTCAATGTTAACCTTAAGCTCCGCTTACAAAATTCTGTCTATCCAATGAGAAACGTTATACTTCTCGTGGTGGGGCAATGTTTTTAACGTTTGCAACGTAGCAGAGACGAGAAAAAGTCTCACACTAAAACTTGCAGCTGGTGTGACCCTTTTAGTGTTATCGTAAGATCTATACTGTTCTTCTGGAGTGCTCTATCTTTTAACATGGGCTGGGGGGTGGTCCTGGTGGTCGGCAGGCGATGTGAGTGTCCGTCCCTTATCGTAGGGCCTTCTAGCTTAACACGGTTCTTCTCTCGGCTTCTGTTCTCGTTTCTTCCCTCGGAACTGCGTCTGTCCCACGGTGGGAAGGTATGCCATGCATTTAGGCGTTCTTGTGTTAGTCTGTGGTATTCCATTTGCTCACTCGTTGATCGTATTACTTTGGTTAATTTAATGTCAGGATTTATTCGGAGCTATGTGACATACTGTCGGATTTGCTTATCATGTCAGGGTTTTCATGCAAGGTGTTGGATTTGCCTGACACCTTACACTGTTCAGTACACTGTTCTCAGTCACCAATGAAATATCTGCACGTAATACCCGTTATACCCTGTATAGTAGGAGTCCAGTACAGAAGTAGCAGCCGCAGTGGACCATAAGGTCTTGTGCTCGGTGGGGAAAGAAGAATAACAACGTAAACGGTGTAGCGTTGATCACGTGACTATTTCTTACCTCGGGAGGTCTTCGGACCGGGTCCTAGAGGCCGCCCTGTCCAAACACCTTGCGTTATTTACCGCGCCACCTAGGACTGCCGTTCATTGGCTCCGGACCCCCGTTATTTACGGGACTCGGGGCTCTGCAGCGCCTCGCCAGAGATAATGATTTTCTGTCCCGCCCGGAGGGTGGAGGGAGGGCACCCTCGTTTGCCCATTACTAACCGTAGGCAAAATAAAACGCCGCTCGGAAATCCACTCTGATAATGAAATATCGCAGAACGAGATTAAATCCGCCGTTCATTAAGCTGCCAGGTTGCCGGCCTGCAGCGAGAATGGGCGTAATAGGAGCTTTAAACGTCGCGCCGCGCAACCTCATTTCGGGTGCCCGCCGCTCGCTATTGTGGCCAGATTTCCGCGAAGATGCGCCCTCTCCGGTGGAGCAGTATTATTAGCAACCGGCCGGCGGCCTGCGCAAATAACCTCACCAGGCCGCCAACTAATGGAAGCCCATCCTAATTTATGGAGTCATTGATAAAAACAAGCTAACCTGATGTTTCCCCATCAGAGCTCGAGTTACTATAATACGCTGCAAACATTGTGCAGCAGTATTACTGGTGCGAGGACGGGGTGGAATTTTATTTCCTTTCCTGGCATTGCTGAAGTTTCTGAATCTATCACTTTTCCTTATTCGCCCATGTGACGAGAATTTTAACACCATATTAATTGGCGCTCTAATACAGGTACTGAACTCGCGTTTATATTACTTGTTTCGAAAAAAAGAAAAAATACAGAATGCAGTGAACTTTTCAGCGTGCAGGAGTCAACTAAAAGGGAATCAGTATCGGCTGGAACATGCAGCAATACAGTGGTTGTGATGGTCGTAGGAATTTTAAGATATATATATATATATATATATATATATATATAATGTTAATAATTGGCAAACAATTCTGTACAATCGCAATAAAGTCATGAGATGTTCCATTGTTTCTTTTATTAGAACATATTACGCGTTTCGGGATTACACCCATCTTCAGACATTTGTTACAAAAATGTACAAAAGATAAGTGAACAGCACACTCCACAAGTCTCAACGTTACAGAAAATGAGATAGGGTCATATGAGTTACATACCACAAACTTCAACTCCTTCCTAACCAACCAGGCGTACTGCTTTGAAACTCAAAGTTAGTGTCCAATATTATATGGCTCTATAATTGTGACACATGCAGTCTTGAAGCAAAGCGTATACTGACGCCAAACAAATCAACTAGCAGCAAAGCGCCCTTACTGGGGCGCGTTGAATAGTCATGTGCTGCATGCGTTCACATCTAATTTAATAATATTATACTCATCATATAACATCTAACAGGGAGCAATTACAACTAGCAACCGGTATGGTACTTCCGTACACGTTAACACTAAAAGATTTTTTTTTTAATTTTAAATGCTGCAATTTTTTTTTACATTGTCATACTATAGCTATAGCCAGTAGTGACACTAAGCAAAACTCAAATCATATGTCAATATAAAATAAATAATAGTGGCGGGGGGGGGGATTCATGAATAAACCTTTCAACATCACAAACTTCTAAAAGAATACCACCAAATTAAATATAACCAACGTTATCCATTTATAAACTAAAACCCCGTGATCAGCTCATGAAAGAACTCCCACCACCCTACTATCTATTTTATATTGACATAAGGTTTGAGTTGTGCTTGGTGCCATAGATATAGTATGGCAATGTAAAAAAAAATTTGGAGCGTTTAAAATTTAAAAAAATCCTTTAGTGTTAACGTGTACGGAAGTACCATTCCGGTTGCTAGTTGTAATTACACCCTGTTAGACGTTATATGAACATCTCATGACTTTTTGGAATTTTAAGAGTTACTTTGATTTCTTAGAGAGACTGAGTTAATGAATTTTCAGCAAATACGTGATATAGATAATTTCCTTAATGATGCAGATCTACGCGTCGTTTTTATGCTAAACTAGACCAAAGGTCTAAGCCTTTATTTTATAACAACTTTTAGGCCATCATCACATAGAAACTTAGAAAGTGTAAAACAAACTATAGTGCCAGTTTCAATGTTTGCGTCTCCACCCACTAAGGTATAGGTTACATTGACACTTTCACTGAACTTTCAGTCAGTATTGTTTTATTTGTACTTTATCAGGTAACGGCAGCAGCCTTTATGTCGTTATAAATAAAGATATATATAGGGCGCACATAAAATAAAAGCGACAAACTGCACGGACGGATTCCTGACATGAAGTGGAAGGAAGAAGCTCTTATGAAAATGTGTCCGGAAATGGACGGTGTGCGCGCACCGACAACAAATGGTTCAAATGCCTCTGAGCACTATGGGACTTAACTGCTGAGGTCATCAGTCCCCTAGAACTTAGAACTCTTTTTAGTTTTGAGTGAACAGTGAGCACGTAAAGATGCGTAGGGAATAGCGTCTCCCGCCAAGTATGAGGGCCTGGTTAGAGATTTCGCCTGTGTCATGCAGCCCACATAACATAACTGTCGAGCAGTTCCTTATGCCATTTCTCGGCCGTACACTGCAGGGGCAATGAAGACGCTCCTGCAGCATTTCTGATGGGAATTGTTTGATCACCCACAATACAGTCCATAATTGACTACCCCTGAGTCTCATCTCTCCTCACGAGACCGCTGGCTATGAAGACAAAATTTTTCGACAGACAACGAGGTGCAGAACAGTGCAGATAACTGGGTGAAACCACTGGCGGCTGCTTTCTATGACGGGGATATTGGAAAGTTGATGCGACACTACGTCAAAATTTGAAGTTGGATTGGCGACTATTTAGAGAAGTAGGTGGACACTGTACCTAAGTGTTGCAGATAGCCGGCCGGTGTGGCCGTGCGGTTAAAGGCGCTTCAGTCTGGAACCGCATGACTGCTACGGTCGCAGATTCGAATCCTGCCCTCGGGCATGGATGTGTGTGATGTCCTTAGGTTAGTTAGGTTTAATTAGTTCTGAGTTCTAGGCGACTGATGACCTCAGAAGTTAAGCCGCATAGTGCTCAGAGCCATTTTTGTTGCAGATAAAACGTTTGAGATTTTCACTGTGCTTTCCATTTCACGACCGATCCGAACTTACTTTCTGGACAACCCTTATATTACGCGATCTAAGCGGCTTGGTTTGCGAAAAATCACAACGTTCGCGGTAACATTCAAGATACTCATTGGTGGTCGTAGTTAGTGTTTAACGTCCCGTCGACAACGAGGTCATTAGAGACGGAGCGCAAGCTCGGATTAGGGAAGGATTGGGAAGGAAATCGGCCGTGCCCTTTCAAAGGAACCATCCCAGCATTTGCCTGAAACGTTTTAGGGAAATCACAGAAAACCTAAATCAGGATGGCCGGAGACGGGATTGAACCGTCGTCCTCCCGAATGCGAGTCCAGTGTCAAGATACTCATTTTCGTTTATTAATGAAAAGCTCTAAGGTCACACGCCTTAGCGACAGGACTCCACTGTAATAAAAGTCTTCATGTGTGTAACGGTGTTGTCATATGACAAAAGTACCAACGTTTCCGCTACTACTGCAAGCAGCCATCATCAGGGTGACGCGGTGACTGAGTCACACTGATGAAGACTTCCTGCAATAGTAGACAAAATGTCGGTTGTTTTATTGCATCATGAGGCACTCCCACAATGAAATCCAGAAAATGTTTACTGGAGGAACTGGATGTTTTGCTGTCGAAGTACGTCCGAGGATGCCATCACACAAGAGTGGCTTGGGAACTGCTAAAATTTCCGACGACCACACTCTAAATTGGCCCTGAAATAAAACTGAGTCATAATAAAGGTGGTAATAAAGGAGATTTTTAACATTCGCGGCAGTTTCCTTTATCCGTATTTCTTGTGTCTCATGTGAAATGCCCTACTACATCCGCCAGACAGGACAGATAGAATAAATTGTGGAAAGGGGCCTAAATAAGAGGCTGTCAGTTACACTCGAACATACAACTTTATTATTTGGTCAAACATAACAAGAGCCCAAAAAGTTTTGAAACACACAGCCTTAATCTTTGGACTTAATTACCGGCTGAAAGCCACTTTAATTTAAAAACGGCTGAAGACCAATAACAATAACGCGAGCATAATCAGAAATTGAAAAGGCAAGACTTATCTTAAATCAGTTCTTTAGTTAGGCGAAGTATAAAAGTTAAATTCAAATCGTCTGAAGGCCGAAGGCTTAAAAATTGAAGAAAGAAAATAATTTTGGCCGGCCGCGGTAGCTGAGCGGTTCCAGGCGCTTCAGTCGGGAACCGTGCGACTACTACGGTCACAGGTTCGAATCCTGCCTCGGGCATGGATGTGTGTGATGTCCTTAGGTTAGTTAGGTTTCAGTAGCTCTAGGTTCTAGGGGACTGATGATCTCAGGTGTTAAGTCCAATAGTGCTCAGAGCCATTTGAACCATTTCTTTAAAAAAATGTTTTGGAATGTTCAAATGTGTGTGAAATCTTATGGGACTTAACTGCTAAGGTCATCAGTCCCTAAGCTTACACACTACTTAATCCAAATTATCCTAAGGACAAACACAAACACCCATGCCCGAGGGAGGACTCGAACCTCCGCCGGGACCAGCCGCACAGTCCATGACTGCAGCGCCTTAGAGCGCGCGGCTAATCCCGCGCGGCAAGTAAAGTTTTGGAATGCCAAAGTGCTTACGTCAAACAGCAATTTAAACTAGGCTGAAGGTCTAAAACACAAAACCAGCTAGAAGCCATACAAGTACCAACAACAAGAACAAATTTAAAAAAATAAGGCGGTACACACAGGGAAGGCGAGTGTTCGAGGGTCGGCCTGTAGTTCAAACACTAACGCCCGCTTATGTGAGACAGGCAGTCGGGCCAACCATTCACGATCCGACGACAACCCAACCGACCGACAGTCAGCGGACCAACAGGCAAGATAATTTCCACTGCACCCTACCGGGGCACAAGAGGGAGTTCAACGGAACAAAGTAGAAGATATTGGCGCCCACAACCAAGTATACACGGAGCTGTCAAACTACACACCGTGCTGGACAGCAACAACACGATGAGGAAACCACACTGCCTGAAATTTACGTCAACGCCCAAGGGAGGTAACCGGAACGTTAACGGCCACAAGGCAGAAGATTCCGCTGGTGCACTTCAGTTCAAATAACCAAATACAGTGAAACTCCACCAGAGGGTGGCTAGAATTTTCCACCTTGAAAACCATGTTGTTGCTCGCGGGAATATCCCAACAGCCGACAACGAACTCCAAACCGAACGACGTGAACAGTCTTGACTTGATGGTAGGTTAAATCAAAACTCAACTTACGTGTCCAGGGTCGGTGAGCCACGGACCTCGTAGCAATGGGAACACCGCCATACTCTCCGACGCCGCCCCGGCGAAACTACGCCCCGCCGAGAATTGCTCACTGCTCCACGCCAACCGACCGACTCTACACATTAGCACGGAGACAGCACTAAAATAAGTGAGCTGTCGACATCACAAGCTACACACAGTTCCACGAACACTTGTACAAAGGACTAGACGATACTAACGGCAGGGACTGTCCAATAACAAGGACGACTCACGAGTCGGCACATGCAGGCAACCCATAAGCAATCGCCGGCCAACATACACGTCATCCGACAAGACGACCGAGTGACGACCAACCAAGGCGGTCCGCACTCAGGTGATACGTATCGGCAACCGCCGTGCGAGTCATGGCTGTCCGGACCCCACTGCAGCCGCGCCCCTACTGAACTTCTGCCGCGTCCTAAGTCAAACACTGTCAGGTCCAAACTGCACTGCTAGCGCCTCCCAACTCACTGGCAGATCCGAACTAACTTCGAACACACGACAACCGGGAGATAATAGAAGTCAGCAAAGATAATACGCCAGGACTTATATCTATAAGGGCCGATGCTGCCGCTCACGGGCAGGCAAGGCGGCAACTCATTGGCACCAGTAATTGAAATTAAGATAACGAGGTGGTCGCACAAGAAAAACAGGATGTCAAATGAGAGATGGCACGAACACGAGCCAGGCGCGGCTCAATATGACTAGAGGCCTTGGCACTTGAAACAAGACATGTTTTTTGGAGCAGATGAAAGAAGGTTAAGATCGAGGACGAGAGCTTTGGTGACAGTGCAAAATGCCTTGCTTACACTAGAATGTTGCAGAAAACATCCACCACGCAGTCCGCTTTAATTCATCAGCGGAAACTAAGAAAAACCTATCTCTCGTCACCTGAACAGACATTTACATCCAGTTCCAGATGAACGCACAACTATTTCTTTAGGGTCATGTCACTGGGGTTGTTTTCTTTTTCCACTGCTGCAGTATTCAGTGCGTTGGACACTTAATTGGTGCAAGTTGTAAGAGGGAGGAAATCTAAACGGTGGCTGCGAGATGCCTTCGTGGTCGGACATAATTCTGCCCGTAAGCTGTTGTTACGCCACCGGAAAAGTGCTTTAATAGGTACGTCACACAGGTAGCTGCAAGGAAGATAAGGTACATACTTACGGTAAACCCAGAGCTGGAGTTTCAGCGATATACGCAGTACTCTTCGTATCTCGCAGGTGCAGCGCATACTGGCTAAAAAAAAATGTATTTTTTGCATGTGGTTGATTATTTGATCAAGGGATTGAGGTACAGTCATCTTGAATAAAAGAAACTGTTATGTATTCGAGGCAACGCAATGTACGGGCTCATTGAAGTGCAAATTTGGTAAAATAATATACATTCATTCGCTCACATCATCACTTCAGTCCTCTTACTATACAAAAAATACTCGTGATGTGTCATAATATCAAAAATTTTGCTAAACTCAGTAACTGATCAACTAAGTGGCACAATAATCAACATACTATTACAAGCTCAGACCAAACCTACGTCTTGACTGACGTCTTAGATCACTCAATTTCGTCCGCAGCTCGTGGTCGTGCGGTAGCCTTCTCGCTTCCCGCGCCCGGGTTCCCGGGTTCGATTCCCGGCGGGGTCAGGGATTTTCTCTGCCTCGTGATGACTGGGTGTTGTGTGATGTCTTTAGGTTAGTTAGGTTTAAGTAGTTCTAAGTTCTAGGGGACTGCTGACCATAGATGTTAAGTCCCATAGTGCTCAGAGCCATTTGAACCATTGAACCACTCAATTTCGTTTCTCATATTCGGCAGTTTTGGTTCCACCTTAGCCCTTGGGGTGGGAAGCTGCCTTAAAAGGCCGATTAATGGCACGAAGATGCAGACGGCAAAGTAAAACACTGCACTGAAGACACATAATGTATATCCATGACAAATGTGGCCTGCAATTGGAAGCTGTCATGATGATCTCTCTGATGGAAAAAGATTCCGGACTCGTCTCCCATTCGGATATCCGCGTGTATGTGTGTGTTTTGAGGGAGGGGGGGGGGAGGGGGGAAAGGAGAAATTGCAAAGGGGAGATGGTCATAATAAAAAGATAATGTTCTACGAATGAGGGTGTGTAATATCAGACATTTGAACGTAGTAGGAAGCTAGAAAATCTGAAAAGGAAAATGCTAATGGTCAATCTAGATATAGTGAAAATAAATGGAAAGAAGGATTTCCGGCTCGAGGAATATAGTGTAATATCAACAGCAGTAGAAAATGTATAACGGGAGCAGAATTCGGCAGAAAGTGAGTTAATGTGAAAAGTTCAGTGATGTGGTTGTTCTAATCAGAATCGACAGTATACCAACACCAACAGCTGAAGTGTATGTGCTGAAGCATATACGCTGCCCTCGCAAACAGAAGGTGAACAGACACAGAAAGTAGATTAGGATATATGTAAAGGAGGATGACAGTCTAATAATCAGGGGGGATGGAAATGCGGTTGTGAGGGAATGAGTAGAAGAAAGAGTTACAAGAGAATGTGGACTTGAGGAAGACTAATTAACTTCCACAATAAACCGCCGTTAATAATAGCGAGTACTGTGCAAAGAATCACAGGAGGAGGAGGTACACTTGGAAAATGTCGGCAGATGCGGGAAGATTTCAGTTAGATTACCTTATGGTAAGGCAAATATACCGAAATCTGATATTAGATCGTAAGGCGCACCTGGAAACAGATATAGACTCAGTTCACAATTTAGTAATGACGAAGAGTAGGCTAAAGTTAAGTAGTCACGAAAAATCACTGCACAAAGAAATGGCATACGAAATATTAGGGAATGAAGTGATACCCTTCAAGAGGCTAAAGACTCTATGATAATGAATATCTCAGTAAGCAATTCAGTTGAAGAGGAATGAAAATCTCTATGAAGGGCAATAGCATAAGTTGGAAAGAAAAACGTTGGTACTAGGAAGATAACTGCGAAAAAAAAACCATGGACAACGAGAGATGGACGTTAAAGTGACTTGCAAAATTCGGGAATACTGAAATATAAGTCACGTAGGTATGAAATAAATAGGAAATACAGGGAAGCAAGGCAAAATTGCTGAATGCGGTTGATAATGGAAGCAAGACAAAGGTCAAGACACACTCATAGGCTTTGTCGACCTGGAGCAAGCTTCCGACGGTGTGAAACGGTACAAGATGTTCGAAATTCAGAGGAAACAGGGATAAGCTAAAGGGACAGGCGGGTAATCTGCAATCTGTGCAAGAACTATGAAGGAAAAATAAATGTGGGTAACCAAGAACGAAGTGATGTGTTAAAAGAAGTGAAGACAGGGATGTAGTCTTTCGCACCTAGTGTTCAGTCTATACATCGAAGAGACAATGATCAAAATAAAAGATAGGTTCAAGACTGGTATTAAAATGAAAAGTGAAGATTTTGTGATGACATTGCTATCGTCAGTGAAAGTAAAGAACTACATCTGCTGAATGGACTGAAAGGCCTACTGACTATAGAATTTGAAATGAGAGTAAATAGAAGGAAGACGAAAGTAATGAGAATTCGCAGAAATGAGAACATTAGGACAGGTGGTCACAAAGTAAATGAAATTAAGGAATTCTGCTACGTTGGCAAACAAACCATGACTGGCGGAGCAACTAGGTCAGGGAAAGCAGACTAGCACTAGCGAAAAGGGCATTCCTAGCCAAGAGAAATCAACTAGTATCAAAAGCAGGCCTTAACTTGAGGAGGGAATTTCTTAGAATGAGTGTTTTGAGCACAGCATTTTGTGGTAATGAGGCATGGGATGGGAGGACACAGGGACACTAGAAAATTGTAGCATTTGAGCATTTGAGATGTGGGCTACAGAGGAAAGTCGAAAATAAGATGGACTGGTAAGTTAAGGAATAAGGAGTACTTCCGCAGAAATGGTGAGAAAAGGTAAGTGAGGAAACAACTGACAAGGCGAAAGGACAAGAATGTATGACATTCGTTGAGAGAATATCTTCTATCGTACTAGAGGTATCTGTATAGAGTAAAAACTGCAGAGGAAGACAGGGACTGCAATGGATCCATCAAATAATTGAGGATGTTGGTAGACACCCTATGTCATAGGGCGCCTGTGGTACACAAATCGTCAACGGTACATGTCATATTATGACAGGCTCTGAATCAAGGACTCTGGAGATAACCAGGTCAAATCCCTATCCACCGTATCATGATTATTCTGCAAATCATAGTTACGAGCCTGGCAGAGTCTTTATCAAACCGCCTTCAAGCCGTTCCACTCTCGAACAGCATTTTGGAAAAAAGAATATTGAAATCTTCTCGTGTGCGCTCTGATTTCTCTTGTTTTATTATGGTGAGCATTTCTCCTTATGTACGTGGGAGTCAACAAATTATTTTGGCATTCGGAAGAGATATTATTGACTGAAATTTCTTGAGAAGATCCTGCAGCAACGAAATACGCCTTTGCTTTAATGACTGCCACCACAGTTCACGTATTGTATCCGTGATAATACAAAATGAGCTGCTCTTCCTTGAACGTATTCGAAGTTCTACTCCAGTTCTATCTGACGCGTATCCCATACAGCGCAGCAGTACTCCAAAAGATGACGGACTAGCATAATGAAGGCAGTCAGTGTAGAAGACTTGCTGAATTTTCTGTTCTGCCAACAATCGTAGTTTTACCTTCACTTTCGGCACAGTATTATCTACGTCATCGCTCCAAGTTAAGTTTCGTAATTGTCATCCCTAAGTATTTAGCTGAATTCACAGATAAAAATTCGCTTGATGCCTTCCTAAGAGAGAGTCTCCATTCCTTCCAAGCTAATTACGTAAGTGTAGACCAGATATGGTTAAAATTCAAAGATACAGTATCGACAGCAATAGATACATACATACTGCATAAGTTAATAAAGGACGGGACTGATCCACCATGGTACACAAAACACGTCAGAACCCTGTTGCAGAAGCAACGAAAAAAGTATGCCAAATTCAGAATAACGCAAAATCCCCAAGACTGGCTAAGTTTCACGGAAGCTCGAAACTTAATGCGGACGTCAATGCGAGATGCTTTTGATAGTTTCCACAATGAAACATTGTCTCAAAATATGGTAGAAAACCCAAAGAGATTCTGATCGTATGTAAAGTACACCAGTGACCAAAAACAGTCAATACCGTCACTGCGCGATAGCGATGGAAATGTTACGGATGATGGTGTTACTAAAACAGAGTTACTAAATACAGTTTTCCGTAATTCCGTCACGAAAGAAGACGAAGTAAATGTTCCAGAATTCGAAACCAGAACAGCTGATAGCATCAGTGACATAAAAGTAGAGATCTTAGGTGTTGCGAATCAACTCAAATCACTTAAGAAAGGCAAGTCTTCCGGTCCAGATGGTATACCAATCAGGTTCCTTTCAGAGTATGCAGACACATTAGCGCCTTTCTTAGCAAATCATATACAACCGCTCACTTGACGAAAGGTCTGTTTCTAAAGACTAGAAAGTAGCCCAGATCACACAAATATTCAAGAAAGGAAATAGGAGTAACCCATTGAATTACAGACCTATATCACTGACCTCAATTAGCAGTAAGATTTTGCAGCATATACTGTACTCGAACATTATGAATAACCTTTAAGAAAATGACTTATTGATACATAACCAATACGAATTCAGAAAATAACTTTCTTGTGCAACGCAGCTAGCCCTTTTTCCCATGAAATAGTTAGTGCTGTCGACAAGGGATCTCCGATCGCTTCCATTTTACTAAATTACCAGAAGACTTTTGATACCGTTCCTCACAAATGACTATTAATCAAATTGCGTGAATATGGAATATCGTCTCAGTTGTGTGGTTGGATTCGTGATTTCCTTCTCAGAGAGGTCACAGTTCGTAGTGATAGACGGGAAATCATCGATTAGTACAGAAGTGATATCAGGCGATCCGCAAGGTAGTGTCATAGGCCCTCCGCTGTTCCTAATTTATAAGTGATCCAGGTGATAATGGGAACACCCCCCTTGGATTGCTTGCAGAAGACGCTGTAATTTACCGCCTAGTAAAATCATGAAACGATCGACTCCAATTACAGAATGATCTGGAGAGAATTTCTGTATGGTGCGAAAAGTGGCAATTGGCACTAAACGAAGAAAAGTGCGAGGTCATCCACATGGGTAATAAAAGAAATCCGATAAATTTTGGGTATAAGATAAATCGCACAAATCTAAGGGCTGTCAGTTCGACTAAATACCTAGGAATTACAATTACGAGTAAGTTAAATTGGAAAGACCACATAGATAATATTGTGGGATGGCGAAACAAAGGCTGCGCTTTGTTGGTAGAACACTTAGAAGATGCGACAAACCCACTAAAGAGACAGCATACATTACACTTGTCCGTCCTCTGCTGTAATACTGCTGCGCGGTATGGGATCCTTACTAGGTAGGATTGACGGAGGACATCGAAAAAGTGCAAAGAAGAATGTTATCGCGCAATAGGGATAAGAGTGTCACTGATCCGATACCCGAGTTCGGGTGGCAGTCACTGAAACAAAGGCGTTTTTCTTTGCGGCGAGATCTATTTACGAAATTTCAATCACAAACGTTCTCTTCTGAATGCGAAAATAGTTGGTTGATGCCCACCTGCGTAGGGAGAAATGATCATCATAATAAAATAAGAGAAATCAGAGCTCGAACGGAAAGATTTAGGTGTTCCTTTTTCCCACGCGCTATTCGATAGTGGAATGGTAGAGAAGTAGTCTGAAAATGGTTCGATGAACCCTCTGCCGGGCACTTAAGTGTGAATTGCAGAGTAATCATGTAGATGTAGATGTAGATGCTTTTCATTATTTGGAGTCAATTTCCACTCTGGTGTAAGTCACTTAACAACTGATTTTGAACCTCAGATGACTTTACAAGACTGTAGATGATAGTATCATCTGCAAACAAAATAATAGTGCTCCTCATACGATCTCCTTAATCGTTTATATAGATTAGGAACAGCAGAGGGCCTATAAGACTTCCTTTGGGGACCGTCACATATAATTTCTGTTTTATTCGGTAACTTTCTATCAGCTTCTAAGAACTTGTACGTTTCTAACAGGAACTCCCGAATACGGTCACACAACTCGGGCGATACACCATAGGCACACAATTTCATTAGAAGTCTCTTGTGAGGAACGATGTCAAAAACCTACGACAAATCTGAAAAAATAGAATAAATTTTACATGCTCCGTCGATAGCACTAATTATTTCGTGAGAATAAAGTGCAAGAGCTACCTGTGTTTCAGAAGAACGATGTTCTCTGAATCCGTTTTGGTTATTTTCTTCGATGTAATTCCTAATGTTCGAACATAGTATATGCCCCAAAACAGTACTGCAAATCGTCGTTTGCGACATGGGTCTGTAGTTCAGCGTATAACTCGTACTTACCTTCTTGATAATGGTGTGAGCTGTGCAGCCTTCCACTCTTTAGGTATGGATCTTTCGACAAGCTAACAGTTGTGTATGATTGCCTTGTATGGAGCTTTTATATCAGCGAACTTAGAGGAACGTAACTGTTATACAATCTGGACCAGAGGAACTGCCATTATTACGTGACTTATGCAGCTTCGATACCCCGAGAATATCTACATCTAAGTTATTTATCTTCACAGATGGTCTTCATTCGAATTCTGGAGTGTTTAATACTTCTTCAGTGAAGGCATTTCGGAAATTGTCATAACTAATCGCAACAGAAAACGTCTTCTATCATTGTTTCTAAAATATACAAAAGGGACAAACGTTATGGGAGTACAAAGGAAATGGTGAGGCTGTACGCAACATCGCCGAGACGCAAGTCTCCCGAGCTAAGTGCCGGGGTTTTTCAAGCGCCCGTTACTACCCTGCAGCCGAGGCGAGCGCTGGGACCACCTAATGCGCGAGCGGAGTCCAGTCGCAGCTGTTGGGCGTAAGTCCGTGCTCGTGGCCCGGACTGGCCTACGCTGCCTCCAGGGCTCCATTGCGGACGCGGGCCCTGCTGTTGACACCGCGTCCGCCTCGCTTATTCATGAGTCAGCGGCAGGTTGTGCCGCCGCCTGCTGCGTAGGCATCCCGCTCGCCCAAACTACTGTACTGCCGCTGCAGCCCGTCCGAGCACGTGTAGCACGATTAATAAACACTGCTGCCTGCTACCGACCCCACTCCAGCACGGCAAGGGGTGGCGCATAAAAATAGCCGAGGGATATGCAAGTGCGCTTGTCCGTGACAGCTCGTTTAGGTGTTTGAATTTCCCATTTATATTTACACAGTGTGATTCGCTGGTAGGTTCGGCTTAGGCTAGCTTGTCGTGGCTAAGTTATCGTTAGATACCATCGGGGGAACCAGTTTTTATAAGCCATAAACATATGCTCTTCACTTCCAGTAAAGTCAAGTAAAGAACACAGGACTTTGCTGTCATTCCAAATAAAATGGCCATTCGCTACTGACTGCAACAGAGATTCACAACTTGTGGCTGTCAGAGTCGGACGTCGCTGTTGCAGAAATTCTTGCTCTATTAAACTTCCTTACACTAGTAATGTTATATTACTTGACGAACCAGTCGTCCTGTAAGGTTACAAGACATTCATTTCTTATTTTAAGTGAGCTTGAGGTTTTGAAAATATTGACACTGGAGTGAGTTTCGAGCTCTGATTTCAATTTTTCTCTGGATTTGAGCCCTTCAAGGAGATACTGTACTTTCATTTCATTGTTTCTTCACGATGCTAAACCCCTTCAGATATCTATGGATGGCACGACCCTAACTACCAGTGGTAGAGAATTTCATTGTTGACACCTCTTCGTGTGGGGTCAACAACGACGATATATGCAGGGTTCGAGTCCCAGACAGAACAGAACTTTTTGTTGCATTACATCTAGCCGTACATGTGCACATCTTGCTACTGGTGAAGAAACAATAAATATTCCATGTCTATTCTTAGCTGTAAGACAATAGCGAAAGGTGCTGTATTCGAATACCTGTCAGGAAAATTCATTTTTATCATCGTTTCAAGTTCCCTTACCATGCTGTTGGTGAACATACTTAACATATGACATCTGATCATGCTCAGTTAACAGTTCATATGGGCACTCCCCGTCCATCACCACAACTTCCTCCATGGCGTTTCACACTTGTGGAATGCACTTTGTTACATTCCTTTCGTAGTTATTTCTCAGGGGAAATATAAGCTTCATGAGATTCCCGAGCCTGCGCTAAACATATCATTATTACCAGGTTCGGACATTCGGCTCCGTAGACTGATACTAGTGAACATTTTAATATTTTACTTCTCTTTTTCTAGTCGAGCCTTGATCAGAAATGCAAGCTCTGTTTAGTTAACAGTGGGATCAAATTCGGATCGCGAACAACAACTCGTCATGTCATTTGATGAGTGTGATAAGACTTCTGAAGTGTCACTGATTGTAATAACATTTAATTTACAACCGTTACGGACTGCCTCATCCCTAATAACGTGATTTCTAATATTTGTTGCATTGCTGTATTAGTTTACATCCGGAAAGACTGCCATAATGAGCAGTGTTCTCTAGTGGTCTCCTGTGGTAACCGTTTTGTGAAGTCAGACAGCTGTACTTCACAGAGTTTCGGGGTTAAAATGGCCTGCGACACAGTTACGTTATATTTTGGTTCATTCAGCACTTGCCTGCTTTCTTTGCTGTAAAGTGGACAAGTACTGTACCTCATCTTCCTTATCGACTGTTCGAATACTCGTAGAGCGGCCTGCGTGGTACGTTGGACGTAATGCACCTTTCTCACCGAGCCAGTGGTGAACAGTTGGAGACGCCCGCTGTGGCCGAGTGGTTCTAGGTACTTCAGTCCGGAAGCGAGCTGCTGCTACCTAAGTTTTCTTCTTTCTGTACAGCCATAAAGCCGTATGGTGACATGTACTGCTGGGAAGTTGCTGGATTACAACTCACTCAAATGGTGTGTTGCCGGCCGTGGTGGCCGAGCGGTTCTAGGCACCTCAGTCTGGAACCGCGCGACCGCTACGGTTACAGCTTCGAATCTTGCCTCGGGCATGGATGTGTGTGATGTCCTTAGGTTAGTTAGGTTTAATTTGTTCTAAGTTCTAGGGGACTGATGACCACAGATGTTAAGTCCCATAGTGCTCAGAGCCATTTGAACCATTTGAACTTCCTTCGGGCATGGTTGTGTGTGTTTTTCTTAGCATAAGTTAGTTTAAGTAGTGTGTAAGTCTCGGGACTGATGATCTCAGCAGTTTGGTCCCCAAGGAATTCACACACATTTGAACATGAAATGCAGTTCGGTAAGTGTGTACCTTAGCATTTAGGACGTGCGCCCCCGGTAGCTGTATGGTAAGCGTGACGGATTGTCAATCCTCTGGGCCTGGGTTCGATACCCTGCTGGGTCGGGAAATTTTCTCCGCCCAGGGACTTGGTGTTGTGTTGTCGTCATCATCATCCTATCATCCTCATCGACTGCATGTATCCGAAGTGGTGTCATATTGAAAGACCAGCACCCGGCGAACTGCCTGCCCGGCGGGGGACCCTAGCCATACGATTAAATAAATAAGCATTTAGGAAAGTACCGTAAGTATCACAAGCGCAGTGGCATTTTGTAATCCATCAGTGTACACTCCCAGTCTACAGCAGTAGTTCTACTCAAACAACCCATTTGTCTCAGATTGCACGAACGAAAGTACATGGTACAAGTCAGGTTGACTCTCACTTGAGTCGTTGTCGTAAATAACCTATTTGTGGCCTGCTAGTCAATAAGCCGTGTTCCATCTGTCTGCTAAGAGCATCACTACGAGAGATCAGTTTCGTTCATTTTCTAAAAGGTCAGCATTAAAAAACCTTGCGGAAACATGTTTGTGAAAGGGCTCATGGGTGCCTGTCATGATAAGACCGATTTGAACGCCATCAGTTGTCGGCCGCTTAATACAGAGTGGCGTCTGCCCAACCGATCACGACGCATCGGGCATAGAGTCTATGATCTCCAGTTTCAGTATGCTCTCTGCCGATTTTGTATAGCACTTTACCATAAACGTGTTTAAATATGGTCCCGCCGGCAGTTGTGGCCGAGTGGTTCTAGGCGCTTCACTCCAGAACCACGCTGCTGCTACGGTCGCAGGTTCGAATACTGCCTCGGGCATGGATGTTTATGATGTCCTTAGGTTAGTTAGGTTTGAGTAGTTCTAAGCCTAGGGGACTGATGACCTCAAACGTTAAGTACCATAGTGCTTAGAACCATTTGAACCATATTGAAATATGATCCTATTTCGTTCAAGTTTCTAGTACAGCTGGTGCTATGAGAACATGAACATTTCTCGTTTTCGACGTAATGAGTAATCTCAACTATGAATTGGAAAATAGAGTCTAAAACGGAGTAAAGTTTAACTTTTGTGATATTGTGTTTAAATAGGATGGAAGCAGTGGAGGCAATTCGAAACACCTGTGCCTTGTATGGAGTGGGTGCTTTTGAGAAAGTCAAGTTGTATTGTTTAAAATACGAAAGTTTCCAAATAAATTAATCTTCACCTATACTGGTGAAAGACATTTCTGTGATTTACTACTGTAGTCAATGACAGTGGATCTGATAACTGGAAGTACGACGACCAATTAGCCTTCGTGTGACACATGCCTTTAGTAGTCATACTGAGGTTAACAGAAAGGACGGAGGATTATGGTACAATGTTTCGTCGAAAACGCAAAGCAGACTCTTGAACTGGGAAGGATGGGGAAGGAAACAGTTTGTGCCCTTTCAAAGGAGTGGTCCTGGCATTTGTCACAATAGGTTTAAGGTGGTCACCGTAAACCTAAATCAGTGCAGTCTGACGGCTGTTTGAAGTATTGTAGGGTAACTTCATAAGGAGGAAGTAGTGGGTAAGCCATACAGACATTACTTTAAACAATAGCCTTTATACATCCATAAAATGTATTGTTATTGAAATACATCCGGTGACACAAGAAGGTAGTTTGTTTTTCGAACTGCTTCATAGGGATATGTCCTTGGCAGACGACATCTGTTGCCAACAAATAAGAAGCCTTAAGTCGCAGAGTAACAAATGCTACCTGGTAGACAGCACCAAGAAGGTTGGTTGGCTACCACGCCTGCCACAAGTGTCCTAATCTGGCACCTGCATGTGGTTACCTTTCTCTCCCATTATCGATCAGACACCAAGACAGTTAATTTATGTTTCCTTTTGTTCGTTTGTGTTTGTTATGTTTTGCAGTAACTTGTTACATGTGTAGAATCAAAAAACTAACTGCGCATCATTCGATAGTTTTCGAAACAGAGGTGGAACGTATATTGTTGACAATATCTCTGGTATTTGTGTCTATTTTGCTTAACAACCTAACGACAAATGCAATTAATATGCATACACTAATACAACTGGTGTCTTATCCTTGCATCCCATGCGAATACGGCCACGGAGAGTAGTCTGCCATGATTTTATGGGCCTGTATTTTCGGCGATCATGTAATCGGATCATAACTTGTTGTAGAACATTTAGAGGAGGCGCCAATTAACACGCACCACAAGATGCGAATGCAACTAGACAGACCACCTGCGCACTTCTCTGAAGAATTACGTGATTCACTCAATGCGACGTGTCCAGGACGTGGAACGGAAGGGAGTTCAAATTACATGGCCACATCGCTACCCTGGTCTGACTCCTCTTGGGGGGACGTACCAGGAACCTCATGCATCTGACACCAGTTCCTGACGATGAAACATTTCTCACCAGGATACCAGCAGCGCCTGATGAGGTTCGTGCGGTGCATGGTTGTGCTTAGTAGACTGCACCAGAATTTTCAGCTAAGGTGTTATGCAGATGTTCAGTGTTGTGGTTGCTGTTTTAAACACCCTCTGTTATTTGTAACATTGTTAAGTAAACAACAAAAAATGGTTCAAATGGCTCTGAGCACTATGGGACTTAACTTCTGAGGCCATCAGTCCCCTAGAACTTAGAACTACTTAGGAGTCAAACCTGCGACCGTAGCCGTCGCGCGATTCCAGATGTAGCGCCTAGAACTGCTCGGGCACCCCGGCCGGCCAAGTAAACAACACATTATCTTGATTAAAGTTAATTGGAGTGTCTGTAAATTGCCCTTGTGGTTCCCAACATTCTAAAGCTTTCACTGGCTCAGGTTGATTTTTAAGACAATTAGTTCCTTCAGTTCCTTCAATGTTTGGTCAACCTTAAGAATTACTCTGCATGCAGCACGTCATCGATGCAGGCGTTCCCCACTAGGAACGAGAGCGACTATATGAAATGTAACATCCACGAGATAAATTTTTGGCTACAGTGCGACGAGAGGAAATTGTGCCTCTGGCAGTTATAAACATTTTCTATTCGACATATGAAAAAATAGTGAATTAATTATTTATATAATATTCTATGATGTAATTGGACAATGATAATTGTAAATTCCTTTTATGATCTGCGTTTGTCTTCCTTTGTTTTTACCTTTTGTTGGTTGGCTTTTGTAAGTTGCGGACGCATATCAAACTGCGGTCTGTTACGAAATTGTAATTATTTGTTAATTATTACTTGAAAATAGAGTTCATTGTTATTATAAATATGAGTGATTAATTATTTGTAACTCTAATTCCTCTCTCAGTAAGCATTATCTGTGTTAATTATTTCTTTCCGCTGCAACGAGCGCAGCCATTGATGACAGCGATTTGTATCGCGTGTTAGTCTGTGTTTTCCTTAGAAACAAATCAAATGTTTGCTTGATGAAGTCCAAAATGGTGCACAATACGAAAGTAGATTTTATAGCTTTTAATAACCATTTTAAATATTTACTTATTTGCTCCAACAATAGAAAGTCTCTATCAATTGTCTGCCGCCATCTTAACAATTCAAATTTAAACTACGAAGCTTTGCAGAATAAATGCCGAAGGTGATACAAATATGTAAAAATAAATGTGCACCGGTGGTCCCGAACTCATTTTAATGAAAATAATTCGAATCATATTGTTTTTTTAAAAAAAACAGTGCTCATAGCACGAGCCTTATAAGAAACTTTTCTAGCTGATGTATGGAGCCGAAATTAATTACGCGCGAGTTGCGAAGAATATTGTTTCAGGTAACATATGCCAGTGTTGTGCGCGGCTGATATTCGGTGGTTTCAATGATCGTTTTGTTGAAGATAACTGCTTCCATCTTAATCAATAGTTGTAAGGAATCAGTTGTATGAACTGTGATTTAGTGACACTTACACGACTTACAGACAACACTTTAACACGACGTTAACTTGGAGTTCTTTAGCAACTTGATCAAATCTTTAGCCGGGAGAAAAATTATTTAGTAATTACTCAATGTAATGAAATAAAATTATCATTTCCATTTACAAATTAGTTAAATACCAAACCACTGAATAACACAGCAAACGCCACAGAAACTTTCTTCAACTTGGCCTCTTACAAGCTTACCAGCGTCTCCCACGGTAGTCGAAAACTGTATTTAGGCCTACTCACGTGCGTTTCAAGCCTTTCTAAGTTTTCGTATTCTTTCATTACATTTTTCCTGTTTTTCTGTCTATATCATCAACCCAAATAAAACAGGTGCCAAGGTAACTGTTCTATCTACGATCGTAGTTATTACTCCTTTTCAGAAAACGATATTTCAATTGTGGTTCCTGGTGAGTCATTCGAAGAGTGTACAAAGAGAAACATTTGACTTCACAAATAGTGCTTTCTCTTATGACAGCCACCGTGACTACTTCTGAGAAACTAGAGATAGTGAAATGAATACGTGTTGCCTGAGAGCTTCATGAGGTGTCGTGATCATGTTCTTAGAATGAAACTGTCCGCTTCCAGAATGCCAGGAAGCTTTAAACTGTCTGCTTGATCACATACTTGTTATTTTATTGTTTTCCTTAACCTTTTCGGTGTTATGCCACTGTCAAAGGAACAGATCACTGTTGAACGAAGTAATGCGTCCAACTTCCTCCTACTAAGCATCTACCCTCTTTAAGTCATAATCCGACATTACTTGCATACGACAATAAATACGGTAAGATTTTGAGAAAAGCCATTAAATTGTCCAGAACTACAAACCCATCATGTATTACGAACTTTGAATATTAACATTCCGCCATTTGATATTTTTTGTCAACTTTCCAAGCCGCGTCATTATGTAAATTATGTTATCTGCTTAGGAAAAAGGTCAAGTTTTGGAATTTACGGCTTTACTAAGAACCTGTTGGAATTATAATTAAGAAACAGAATCCAGAAAGTAGTTCTGAATAATTCAAACATTGCCGAAGAGAGAAAATTTTAGTGACTGGAGAAAAATCACATAGGGAGTCCCACAGTTTCTAGTTTTGGGTCCACAGATATTATTTATATACGTTTTTGACTCCACTTAATATTCAAGGAGAACTGGTACCTTTTGCAGACAACTCTAGCGTTATAATAAATCCCTTTAGCTAGAAATCAACGAAAAAATTGTAAACAATATTTTTCAAGTAATTATTAAGTACTGTGAAAAGGGACTTTCCCTAATTTTTAGAAAACTCGTTACAATTCTGGACAGCAAACAGACTAATAACAACAGCTGGTGTAGAAATGAACGGTAGTCAGTAGGGAGGATAAAATGTTCAAAATTTTTATGTGTGCATGCTGAGGCAAAACTTGAAGTGGAAGAGGCAGTTACTGAACTTCTCGACAGTTAAGTTCATCTACTTTTTGGTCTTGTTACAGTTTCTGTTCTTCGAAAGAAAACGACTAAGTCTCCTGGCATATACTGCATATTTCCACTCTGTAATGTCTTATGGGATAACTTTCTGGTGTAACTCATTACTTAAAAACAACTGGTAATACATAAGCAAGCTGTAACAACAGAAGATATGTCCTGTCTCAAGCAGAATTCACTTAGAAATTTTAGCTGCGCTACCAGAATAGATATATTCCCTAATGTAATTCGTCAAGTATGATGAACCACAATACGTATATTCGTTAGTGAAATTATTCATAAATAACCCATCACACTTTGAGAAGAATAGTGAAATCCTTACCTACAACACTTTAAGAAATGTTGACCCCTGTTACCCAGTGTTTCAGCCGTCAGTGGCGAGGGAAGGAGCTCAATATGCAGCAACAAGAAGGTTTTGATCATTTGTCACACAATATAAAATTTCTGGTAGGTAGCAAAGGAAGTATTAAATCAAATTTAAAATAATTTCTCCTGGACAACTCCTACTATTCTATGATCAATTTCTATTTAGAAACTTGTAGCCTAAAAAAAGTAGTCTTTAAATGTAGTTGCCCCAGTAGGAATAAAAACGTAATGTGTTTATTAATGTTAAGACTAACCATGTACGTCAACACCTCCTGTAAACTGACTTTTTCCACACAATTTCGATGAAATAATGGTTCAAATGAACTACACAACGTACAACTAATAACTAACTTTCAATCAAAAATCACTATTTACACTGCAGGTGGACATTTTACTATAGATATTAATTGTCTTCTATCACTCTGCGAATGGACATTAGTCGTAATTGAAATAACAGGGGACAAGGAAAGTGCGACGACTATTAATACAACGATAAATGTAAAATACCTGCGCGAGAGATAAATACTCTGTGGAATTAAAGCATCTACGTGCGAACTCGGTAACAAAGATATACAGACTGTATTAAGCTACGGCAAAGACATAATTATTCCTTGCTGCACATTGGAAGAGAGATGTTCTATGTCGGATGGAGAGGAGATTGTTGAAAGCCGCCATTAAGGCAGTAATCTATGTTTTATGGTACTGAAGAAAATAAATACATATAAAAGCACAAAAGGAGTGTCAGGTTTGTAGAGTTCATAACCCTTAATCTTTTCAAAAGAAACATTCAGTGATTATAAAGACGCAAGACGTTCGGAAGTGTTGTGTGGTTTGATGGTGCGATTTGCCGAAAATATTTCTCCGAAGACCTAAATAATTTCACGCCTCATCCCATACACATGACACAGCATAGCATTTGGCTGTCCCGATCGATTTCCGCAGAGCGATAAATTATCTTCAGCGATTTCAGGTGGAAAAGTTACAGCAAGGAGACTCAACGAGATCTGCTGCTGCGAAGCGCATATGGTATTACCGTATTCTTTAACTTACGGAGAACAGTAAGCAATACAGACTTCATAACCATCGCAAACGTAGTTCAAAGGAGCAAGCAGTAAAAAGGAATCGCTGATCCAAACCATAAATAAAAATCAGTTAATAATAATACCCAATCGCATTAATAAAACGCTCATTATATAATAGAGAGAATAAATTGATGTATAAATCTGATACTTCCCTAATTCTATACTTCGTCGTCGTTAGGAAATATTTCCTGGGGTTAACGTTTACCTACCAGATATTTGTGATCCTAACGATGAAGTCCAGCTGTAGCGGCTGAGCACTGTCACGATTTTACGAACACCGCATGGGCAATATAAAAGCAGCTGGTATACTTACCTTAAGGAACCTGACTCGGTTGAGAAAATACGGGGCCAGTAACCATCACGGTCGCTAAACACGACGGAACGGCCCCTGCCTAATTACTTTATACAGCAGACAGCTCTTGGAGCTAAGTCGTTATAATTCATTTTCTCTGGAAACTGGGCATCCTCACGCGAGCCTGCTATTATTCCGTTAGAGAGGATGCGATAAGTCGAGACTTAATTAGCGACTCGTGCACAAATGCTGTTATTCTGATTCAGTTAAGGTAATTGTAGCGCATTCATTCAGGATATGCCAGGGTCTGTTTTCAGCACCACTGCATCTCCATTCAGCAGTATCTAATACGTGAAATTCATTCGTCCTCCAGTGCTCTAGGTCACTAATGTGTGTTTGTCGTTGCTACTTTTCACGCATGAATTTTCCAACTCAGCTATTCTCGGACTCTTTAACCAGCAGCGCTAGACACAGCACGTTAGATTAAGTGCTACGTGAAGTTGATGTATCTCAAGATGATGTGTAGCGCGATTTCGTCAATCATATCCGATCAATATATCATGCTTCTTCATTCCCCCCTCCTCCTCATCCACTCACTAACGCGGGATGCCGCTCCCCCCTCCCCCCCGCCTCCAACCGCTTACACACACACACGGATTCTCATTCCCTTCCTGTAGGTGTCTCTATGTGTGACTCTGTGTGTGTTTCTGGCCTGTCACGACTTGCATATAAAATAATTCCGTTTTATACTCTCGTCTGCTGTAAAAATGAAAATTATGATGTATATTTAAGCTGTAAATGTGTTACAATTCGAAATAAAAACAATAACCAAACGTGAATGGCTTGCAAACAAATCGCAAATTTCAGTTGCAGAACACATGATAATACAAATCCAATGAATTGCTAGGTACATTCAAGTCTCGTGCGCATCATTCATCCTACAGTCGCAATTGCGTTTTCGCGTCAACGGGTATAGTATCAGATTGAAATGATGGTGCTTTGTTTTACTAATACTGTGAGATGCATATCCGGATGTAACCGACGCTTAAATATCTGCACGAATGCGGATATCCCCCGATACATCCACATATATCCGTGGTAATAATGACTATGTGACTGAATGTTAATCTACAGTATCAGTATTTTTATACTATTTTCAAGATTTTACTTCTGATCAGAGTAACTGCGTAAATGGACAATGTGCGTCTGTTGTAAGAGTATCTGGAAACTTGCGATTTATGAGCATTCCTGAATTTTTTTTCAGAACCCAGGTACAGTGGAAGTCGGTTTCCATTCTTAGTTTCTAACTACGACAGATCTGTTACTCGACAAAGAGACTGGCAACAACAAGAACCATTCTGGTCACCTCAAAAGGCGCAATCACGCCGCAGTCCAACGCAGTGCACGGTGTTAAGTGGCAGTGCAAACGAGCGAAAAAGTGCCTGTTGGTATTGCTGGGTTGGGCCCTTGAAGGTAAACGTTACGGTCGAGTAAGCTGATGGTGTGAAAACCACATAGAGATGGAAAAGTATTGTGAGGAATGTGACTCAAGTGGCTAGATGCAAAGGGAACACATTAAAAATCTCAATGTCGATGTAGGAAAATGAGTTGCCAGGCAGTACTTTCTGCAGTATTACACTGCCGGAAAAAAAAAAAATGCTTCACCCTCAAGGACTGTGATCAGTGGCACCAGGGAGTGATACGTGCATATTGGCAGGTTGTTGTAGTTAATTTGTCACGGTCATCAGCAATCAGATGGCGCTCACGGTACTACTATGTCCGCCTTTTGTTTCGCTCTGCATGCAGTAACTGTGCTGAGTTTAGAGGCGAACATAGGCTGCAACCTTTACTCTTAGGCACTGCCATACCCCGCCGACGAGTACGTCCTCGAACTATTACAGACATTTGAACACAGTCACTCTCTGAGCTAGCGGGAAGCTGGATGGAAACATCGAAGGATTGCTACACATGTTGGGAACAATGAATCGGTGGTATGTCGTGGCTTTCAGCACTGGTTTGTGGATCTTTCCCACACACGCAGACCAGGTGCTGGATGATCGCGTAGCACGTACGCCCGTAAATATCGAAGCACTGTGCGAACAGCGGTGTCCAACGGAACATCATCCAGGGGAAGAAATCCACTCGTCATAAGGAAACATCTGGTTGCTACAGGACTAAGATCACACGTGTTTCTGGCCAGGCTGCTGCTGACACGACACTTCCAGTCATGAATACGCTGGTGTCGTGAAAGACTGGAGAGTACAATGGCATTCGGTCGTCTTCGTAGATGACACTGGCTTCTGTCTGTGAGTGAAGGACGTACACCTAACGACGAAGACCTGAGAAGCGGCCTATTCCACAGTGTGGGGGACCATCAGTTACAACTCGAGGTCACAGCTTGTGGTTCTGCAAGGCAAAGTAAACAGTGCCCACTACAGTGCTTAGTTTGTTGTATCCATACTGCTGACACATATCGACATAGCAGATTGATTCCTCGATGTTGGATTAAGAAAACTTTTGAGTGCAGGAGACCAGTAATTACGAGATGCATTCAAGTTCTAAGGCCTCCGGTTTTTTTCTAATTAACTACTCACCCGAAATCTATGAAACTGCCGTTACTTCTTGACGTAATCGCCCTGCAGACGTACACATTTTTCACAACGCTGACGCCATGATTCCATGGCAGCGGCGAAGGCTTCTTTAGGACTCTGTGTTGACCAATGGAAAATCGCTGAGGCAATAGCATCACGGCTGGTGAATGTGCGGCCACGGAGAGTGTCTTTCATTGTCGGAAAAAGCCAAAAGTCACTAGGAGCCAGGCCGGGTGAGTAGGGAGCATGAGGTATCACTTCAAAGTTGTTATCACGAAGAAACTGTTGCGTAACGTTAGCTCGATGTGCGGGTGCGTAGTCTTGGTCAAACAGCACACGCGCAGCCCTTCCCGGACGTTTTTGTTGCAGTGCAGGAAGGAATTTGTTCTTCAAAACATTTTCGTAGGATGCACCTGTTACCGTAGTGCCCTTTGGAATGCACTGTCCCCCTCGCCGTCCCAGAACATGGACACCATCATTTTTTCAGCACTGGCGGTTACCCGAAATTTTTTTGGTGGCGGTGAATCTGTGTGCTTCCATTGAGCTGACTGGCACTTTGTTTCTGGATTGAAAAATGGCATCCACGTCTCATCCATTGTCACAACCGATGAAAAGAAAGTCCCATTCATGCTGTCGTTGTGCGTCAACATTGATTGGCAAAATTCCACACGGGCAGCCATGTGGTCGCCCGTCAGCATTCGTGGCACCCACCTGGATGACACTTTTCGCATTTTCAAGTCGTCATGCAGGATTGTGTGCAGAGAACCTACAGAAATGCCAACTCTGGAGGCGATCTGTTCAACAGTCATTCGGCGATCTCCCAAAACAATTCTCTCCACTTTCTCGATCATGTCGTCAGACTGGCTTGTGCGAGCCCGAGGTTGTTTAGGTTTGTTGTCACACGATGTCCTGCCTTCATTAAACTGTCGCACCCACGAACGCACTTTCAACACATCCATAACTCCATCACCACATGTCTCCTTCAACTGTCGATGAATTTCAATTGGTTCCACACCACGCAAATTCAGAAAACGAATGATTGCACGCTGTTCAAGTAAGGAAAACGTCGCCATTGTAAGTATTTAAAACAGTTCTCATTCTCGCCGCTGGCGGTAAAATTCCATCTGCCGTACGGTGCTGCCATCACTGGGACGTATTGACAATGAACGCGGCCTCATTTTAAAACAATGCGCATGTTTCTATCTCATTCCAGTCCGGAAAAAAAATCGGAGGGCTTAGAACTTGAATGCACCTCGTAGGTCTGTTCGACCTTTAAATTCTTACATGATCTGAATTCAGACTGGCTTGGGCCACGTCGGTTTCTATCCTAAGACTATTTATCCACATTAGTACGAAAGAACAGCAAGGTAATGTGCTTTTTCAGCGAAACAGTGCACGTCCACACACCGTTTATTCGACGCATCGTCTTCTTCGAGGTGTACAACAACTGCCCTGGGCAGCAAGATCACCAGGTCTCTCGCTAGCCGAACATCTATGGAACAAAGTGAAATGAGATTCGCTGAACTGGAACAAGAAATGCAAGGTCGTTGAGAAAAAGTGTCGGAGGATGTCTTTCGGTATATTTATGATCGATTTCATACGGGAGTACACGACTGTGTACTGATGCGACACTTTGGTCACTGTTTAGTGTGACTCATCACTTGTCATTAAAATGACCTGGTACTTGAGAGCGTTGCATAAGAAGTATCAACTTGCCACAGCTGGATTTCAACGCGAGCATGGCAGCTCCCAGGCTGAAAGAGGGCTGTACTTACGATAATAAACTTTCATAACTTTGTTTTTACTGCTTCAGTATGGCAGATGTAGCGAAACACAGAGACGCTTTTAGTCTATCTGTACGCCGCAGTTAGGCCAATATTAGGGCTTACGGCATGTTTGCATCAGCCTGCTCTCTTTCATGAGAGGAGTGGGTCGAGGAACTTCGACAGTCGTTGCAGAAAACACAAATAAACGTTTCGTGTGAACAAGCTCTCTTTTGGCAGCCGCAAGAGAGAGGGAAATGCCGTCATAGTGTAGTGGCACTACACACTATTTTAGGCAACAGCATTAAATCTTTAGTGCGAGTGAGTGAAAGCAGCATGGAGGCCGCTTCGGAGTATTGTACTCGTAGTAACAGCGCTGAGCGTCAGCAACGCTACGCTGACAAGTAGGACACAATAACAGAGTTGCAAAGTATGGATAGCTAAGCGCAGAGGTAAACAGCGCAGCGAAGAATGATGCAGTGAGTGGGTCGTTGCCACCACACAGGAGCGAGTCTCTCTCATATGAGAGAGGTTATTTGACACCATGTTTTAGAGAAACAAATTGGTAGTAATGGAGTGTAAATGAGGCTCAATTTGAGGACAGGACGCCATAAGATTCGACTGGTTGGTTGGTTCAGGGGAGGGGACCAAACAGCGAGGTCATCAGACCCAACGGCTTAGGGAGAAATGGATAAGAAAGTCGGCTGTGCCCTTTTAAAGGAACTAACCCGGCATTTGCCTGAAGTAATTTAGGGAAACCACGGAAAACGTAAATCAGGATGGCCGGACAAGGGGTTGGAACCGTCGTTCTCCCAAAAGCGAGTTCAATGTGCTAACCACAGCGCCACCTCGCTCGGTAAAGGCTCGGGGACTTTGCCATCACTGAGTAATATATTTAAAATACGTTGGTAATATATATAATATATATTGTGTACTAGAAAGGAATGCAACTGAGAATCAGGAACATGAACGGCAGATGACTGAGTTGCCTTATACTGTATGGCAAAAAATCAGAATTGTGTAAAACGGACCGAGAGATTAGTGAATGAAGTGTGCTCGTTAATTATGGACGGCATCATAAGGAAAGGTCGCCAAGGATCAACAGCACGTGATATGAAAATCATAGAATATGCAGATGACGTGATGATTTGAGAAAAAATGAGCAGAAATCGGGAGAACAACTAAATACCTGGCAGAGAGTAATTGAAGGAGCAGGCTTGCAAATAGGTTAAAAAATTAAAGTAATGAAAATCAGCAGGGAAAATTAAAAGATGAAGAATGTAAATTGTAATGGAAAAATTATTAAAAAATGTAGATGCTTTCTAATATCCAGGAAGGCAATTAACCAAAACGGAAGGATCAAGGATGAAATTTTGGAGAGAACAGAAGATTGTTCAAAATTTCATTTTTGCATATCAGGCTTAATTAGAAAATGGAAAATACTTGCTAAAGCCCTATAGTCTGAAACCGCGCGACCGCTACGGTCGCAGGTTCTAATCCTGCCTCGGGCAATTATGTGTGTGATATCCTTAGGTCGTTATCAGTTATCAGGAGAAAGAAAACTGGCGTTCTACGGATCGGAGCGTGGAATGTCAGATCCCTTAATCGGGCAGGTAGGTTAGAAAATTTAAAAAGGGAAATGGATAGGTTAAAGTTAGATATAGTGAGAATTAGTGAAGTTCGGTGGCAGGAGGAACAAGACTTCTGGTCAGGTGACTACAGGGTTATAAACACAAAATGAAATACGGGTAATGCAAGAGTAGGTTTAATAATGAATAGAAAAGTTGGAATGCGGGTAAGCTACTACAAACAGCATAGTGAACGCATTATTGTGGCCAAGATAAATACGAAGCCCACGCCTACTACAGTAGTACAAGTTTATATGCCAACTAGCTCTGCAGATGACGAAGAAATTGAAGAAATGTATGATGAAATAAAAGAAATTATTCAGATGGTGAAGGGAGACGAAAATTTAATAGTCATGGGTGACTGGAATTCGAGTGTAGGAAAAGGGAGAGAAGGAAACGTAGTAGGTGAATATGGATTGGGGCTAAGAAATGAAAGAGGAAGCCGCCTGGTAGAATTTTGCACAGAGCACAACATAATCATAGCTAACACTTGGTTTAAGAATCATGAAAGAAGGTTGTATACATGAAATAACCTTGGAGATACTAAAAGGTATCAGATAGATTAAATAATGGTAAGACAGAGATTTAGGAACCAGGTTTTAAATTGCAAGACATTTCCAGGGGCAGATGTGGACTCTGACCACAATCTATTGGTTATGACCTGTAGATTAAAACTGAAGAAACTGCAAAAAGGTGGGAATTTAAGGAGATGGGACCTGGATAAACTGACTAAACCAGAGGTTGTACAGAGTTTCAGGGAGAGCATAAGGGAACCATTGACAGGAATGGGGAAAGAAATACGGTAGAACAAAAATGGGTAGCTTTGAGGGATGAAGTAGTGAAGGCAGCAGAGGATCAAGTAAGTAAAAAGACGAGGGCTAATAGAAATCCTTGGGTAACAGAAGAGATATTGAATTTAATTGATGAAAGGAGAAAATATAAAATTGCAGTAAATGAAGCAGGCAAAAAGGAATACAGACGTCTCAAAAATGAGATCGACAGGAAGTGCAAAATGGCTAAGCAGGGATGGCTAGAGGACAAATGTAAGGATGTATAGGCTTATCTCACTAGGGGTAAGATAGACACTGCCTACAGGAAAATTAAAGAGACCTTTGGAGATAAGAGAACCACTTGCATGAACATCAAGAGCTCAGATGGAAACCCAGTTCTCAGCAAAGGAGGGAAAGCAGAAAAGTGGAAGGAGTATATAGAGGGTCTATACAAGGGCGATGTACTTGAGGACAATATTATGGAAATGTAAGAGGATTTAGATGATGGAAAATTGGGAGATGCGATACTGCGTGAAGATTTTGACAGAGCACTGAAAGACCTGAGTCGAAACAAGGCCCCCGGAGTAGACAGCATTCCATTAGAACTACTGAGGGCCTTGGGAGAGCCAGTCCTGACAAAACTCTACCATCTGGTGAGCAAGATGTATGAAACAGGCGAAATACCCTCAGACTTCAAGAAGAATATAATAATTCCAATCCCAAAGAAAGCAGGTGTTGACAGATGTGAAAATTATCGAACTATCAGGTTAATAAGTCACAGCTGCAAAATACTAACGCGAATTCTTTACAGACGAATGGAAAAACTAGTAGAAGCCGACCTCGAGGAAGATCAGTTCGGATTCCGTAGAAATGTTGGAATACGTGAGGCAATGCTGACCCTGCGACGTATCATAGAAGCTAGATTAAGGAAGGGCAAACCTACGTTTCTAGCATTTGTAGACTTAGAGAAAGCTTTTGACAATGTTGACTGGAATACTCTCTTTCAAATTCTGAAGGTGGCAGGGGTAAAACACAGGGAGCGAAAGGCTATTTACAATTTGTACAGAAACCAGATGGCAGTTATAAGAGTCGATGGACATAAAAAGGAAGCAGTGGTTGGGAAGGGAGTGAGACAGGGTTGTAGTCTCTCCCCGATGCTATTCAATCTGTATATTGAGCAAGCAGTGAAGGAAACAAAAGAAAAATTCGGAGTAGGTTTTAAAATCCATGGAGAGGAAATAAAAACTTTGAGGTTCGCCGATGACATTGTAATTCTGTCAGAGACTGCAAAGGACTTGGAAGAGCAGTTGAACGTAATGGATAGTGTCTTGAAAGGAGGATATTAGATGAACATCAACAAATGCAAAACGAGGATAATGGAATGTAGTCGAAATAAGTCGGTTGCTGCTGAAGGAATTAGGTTAGGAAATGAGACACTTAAAGTAGTAAAGGAGTTTTGCTATTTGGGGAGCAAAATAACTGATGATGGTCGAAGTAGAGAGGATATAAAATGTACACTGGCAATGGCAAGGGAAGCGTTTCTGAAGAAGAGAAATTTGTTAACATCGAGTATAGATTTAAGTGTCAGGAAATCATTTCTGAAAGTATTTGTATGGAGTGTAGTCATGTATGGAAGCGAAACATGGGCGATAAATAATTTGGACAAGAAGAGAATAGAAACTTTTGAAATGTGGTGCTACAGAAGACTGCTGAATATTAGATGGGTTGATCACATAACTAATGAGGAAGTATTGAATAGGATTGGGGAGAAGAGAAGTTTGTGGGACAACTTGACTAGAAGAAGGGATCGGTTGGTAGGACATGTTCTGTGGCATCAAGGGCTCACCAATTTAGCATTGGATTGCAGCATGGAGGGTAAAAATCGTAGAGGGTGACCAAGAGATGAATACACTAAGCAGCTTCAGCTGTAAGTGCTTTATTTATAAGCAGCATTTTACTTGCACCTGATATGCAGCTAAATTGCAGTCAAATAAGTCGTGTTCATAAATAATGAACTTACTGCTGAAACGGGTTCATCTTCAAAATAGTGTATTCAATCTGTAGCGGCGCTGAATAAAGACTTCCAAGAAGAATCTTATAACGCATAGAATTTTCACGAAGACCAATTGGGAGATCACGAACAAGACGGAGAGACCAGGTGATGGATGATCAGAGCCAAAGAGGACTGCAATGGGAGATGATGGTGAAAGACTGTAGAAGAAAGGGAAGCTTGGAAGAGACTCTGTCAACGACCTGCATAAGCAGAAACGTTTCAGGAAAAAGAAAAAGATAGAGAAGACTACAATTAAAGGGGTGATCTCGGGTACATCTTATGGTAGTTGAGGACATAACCGTGGTCCTCATATTCCCAATATCCCTAAGTTTAAGACATTACTCTGTTCGCTAAAGCTCCAGTTCTAGATGATTATCACTACCTACACGAAAGTATTTGCACAATTTGTCTAAAATTCACAGGATAACTGAAACGCTGTTAGACACAAGATTAGGTCTGCGCATTTACACATTATGATATCATGAATGTCCCTAATACTCCTACAAATGTGTCTCTTAACTGTCACATCGGGGATCGATGACTCACTCACTTGGTGACACTGCCGTCGTATCGATCGTTTGAGCATCCTTGTCGCAACGTGACATGGCTTATGAGTTTGGTATTGATTACGTCTTCGGTAATAGGAGAGTTTGTTATTCACTTCATTGCATATGGCTGGTTCTGGAACTGCGCGACACGTTGTACTGAAACTTGGCTCATTACACCCTCGTGTGCTGCTCAATACGGCTGTTTAGCCAAGTCGTCAATTAGCTACCGACTGACCCTTGAACCAGGTCACCTGTGAATTACCCAGTGGAATTAGAAACGGAACACCTTTATCCTTACGAGAGGCTGTTATGTATAAAGATGCGTTCCAATTGATAGCTTCTGACATCACGCGATCCCAAACAGGAAACAAATACGTAGCTGCCTAATTCACGTTTATATCTCTGTGTCAATAACATTAATGAAAGGATAGGTGGGCCATATAAAACTTCTCCAAAAATTATTTCTTTTGCCCTTGATGCGGTTGATGTAAGTTGACTTGGGTATTTTAATGTGTGCGAAATATTTTCAACGCCAGTTTTACTCTGCGTAGCCCTTGTGAGGAAAATGATGGTACATCACGATATGTACGAAGCATAATACAAGTAAGATAATTTTTTATAACTTGTGTAGCAGTGAAAGGGAAATAGAAATCAGTGCTGAAATTGCCAAACAACGTGTTTTCTAATTGAAAAATGAAATGGGCAGAACACATGCTGAAAGCGATGGGCAGTATACTTTACACATAGCTTATGCTGAGGACAAAACATTATTATGTGAAAGGGACGCGTAACTGTAAGCAAAGGAATAAAGCATGAACAATATCAAACTCGGAGAAGGCACAGGCCAAAGGAGTGAAAAACATTGTGCTGTAAAAATAGAAGGATCACTCATGATGACTAAAGCAACGGAAGCATACAAAATAAACCGGTGGTTTCGAAAGCAGCATTTTTCAAAAAAAGGGGCTTTGGTGACAAACTTACAAGTGGAACTGAGAAATATGTGAATGAATCTATACCGCACGGATAGATCATTGAAAGGGAGTAATATTTTAGCTTTGCGGAAACAAAAGAAAAGGTAACCGTAAGAATCTCAGGGACAGTGCTATAGAAGAGGGTCAAAATTGAGCACATCAACTATGAAATGTAGAAAACGTAGAAAATAAACCCATAAACAATCACAATATAACAGGGGACATGTTACTGGGACATTTTCGATGTCATCCTCAAATATTATAAACGTTTTGGAATGATTAGTAGAGCGGATTAGTCAAAAAGCAAATATACGTACGAGATAACGGAAGACGTTAAATTTAATTATAAGATTAGAAGGTGCTTATGGCAAGATCGACAGTAATTCATCGTCCACTGGCTGATTAAAGAAGTGCTCGAGATTTTCCGATGCATTACTGTCTTCAGCTACAAGCAACCACGTCTCTCCTGAATGTGTATTAGAGAGAGCGCAAGTACAGAATGGGAAAGTATGTTTATTTTTCTACAAAGCAAATATTCAGACGTTCGTTTTATGTGATTTAGAGAAACCACGGGAAATATAAATCTGCGTAATCGAAGGGATGATTGAAGCGCTGTGTTTTATCAAGGTGCCATATTGCTCATTCCGTATGTAATGTGCCTACGTATGTAATTCTTCTTCACTTTCACTCAAGATAGCAATGTCATCAGAGAATCTTATATTGGTATCCTTTCACCTTGAATTTTAATTCCACTCCAGAATATTGCTCTTATTTCCGCCATTGTTCCTTCGATGCACAAGACTACACCCCTGTCTTACACCTTTTCTGATCCGGACTTTTCGTTCTTGGCTGTCAACGCTTATTACTCCCTCTTGGCTCTTGCACATATTGTATATTATCCGTCTAGCCCTATAGCTTACCCGTGTTTTTCTCAGAATTTCGAACATCTTGCACCATTTTACACAGTCGAAATTTTCCCAGGTGGACAAATACAATGAACATCTCTTGATTGTTCTTTAGTCTAGCTTCCGTTATCAACAGCAACGTCAGAATTGCCTCTCTGGTGCCTTTACCTTTCCTAAAGCCAAACTGATTGCTATCTAACATTACCTCAATTTTCTTTTCCTTTCTTCTGTATATTAATCTTGTCAGCAACTTGTGTGCATGAGCTGCTAAGATGACTGTGCGGTAATTCTCGCACTTATCAGCTCTTGCAGTCTTCGAAATTGTGTGAATGATACTTTTCCGAAAGTCAGAGGCTGTGTCGCCAGACTCATACATTCCACACACCAACATCAATTTCCGTTCCGTAGACACTTGCCCCCCTCATTTTAGGAGTTCTAATGGAATTTTATTAAACGCTTCTACCTTATTTAATCTTAAGTCTTCCAAAGCTCTCTTACATTCTGGTTCTAATACTGGGTCACCTGTTTCTACTACGTCGACTCCTGTTTCTTCTATCACATCAGACAAATCTTTCCCCTCTTAGAGGCCTTCAATGTACTCTTTCCATCTATCCGCTCTCTCCACTACATTTAACAATGGAATTCCCGTTGCACTCATAATGTTACCAACTTTGCTTTTAGTTTCACCGAAGGCTGTTTTGACTTTCCTAAACGCTGAGACAGTCCTTGCAACCATCATTTCTGTTTCGAATTCTTTAGATTTTCCATGGAGTCATTTCGGCTTGGCTTCCCTGCATTTAAGGTTTATGTCATTCCTAAGCGAACTGTACTTCCGTATTCCTGAATTCCGTGAACGTTTTTGTACTTCTTTCTTGCATCGATTGACTGAAGTATTTCCTCTGTTATCCATGGTTTCTTCGCTGTTACCTTCTTCTTAATGTATGTTTCTCTTTCTGTCTTCCGTGACTGCCATTTTTAGAAATGTCCATTCTTTTCCAACTATAGTGCCTACTGAGTTATTCCTTGTTGCTGTATTTGTAGTTTAGATAACTTCAACTGTATCTCGTCATTTCTCGGTACTTCTGTATCACATATATTTCCGTATTGATTCCCCTTGAGTAATCTCTTAAACTCCAGCCTACTCTTCATCATTATTACATTGAGATCTGAGTCTATATCTGCTCCTGGGTACGCCTTACAATCCAGTATATGATTTCGGAATCTCTTATAAGTAGGCTGTTTAGGTTTTAATGTTGGTAACACCACTGGATACCATGAATATATATATGACGTTTGAACACTATTAAGGTAAATACATTCTTTGTTCTCTGTCAAAATCTTTCATTTGCTAACTATGCCTATCAGTAGTTAGTGCCTTCAGTTGTTAGAATCTTTTATTTAGCTGGCAGTATTGGCGCTCGCTGTATTGCAGTCGTTCGAGTAACGAAGAATTTTGTGAGGTAAGTGATTTGTGAAAGGTATAAGTTATTGTTAGTCAGGGACATTCTTTTGTAGGGATTTTTGAAAGTCAGATTGCGTTGCGCTAAAAACATTGTGTGTCAGTTTAGTGTTGATCAGAATAAGTAAAGAGAGTAATGTCTGAGTACGTTCAGTTTTGCTCAGCTGTTTGAAAATCAAATAATATAGAGGTTTATCAGCACAGTAATTCATTAATTTTTCTAAGGGGATGTTTCACTCTGTCTGACCATGATGTAATCTAACTGCAATTTTCCAGCACTACACGGCTTTTTCCAAGTATAGCTCCTCCTCTTGTGATTCTTGAGCAGAGTATTTGCTATTAGTAGATGAAATTTATTAGAGAACTCAATTAGTCTTCCACCTCTTTCATTCCTTGTCCCAAGCCCATATTTTCCCTTAACCTTTTCTTCTACTCCTCCACTATAACTGCATTCCGGTCGCCAATGACTATCATATTTTCATCTCCCTTTACGTACTATATTACCCTTTCAATATCCTGGTAGATTTTCTCCGTGTCTTCGTTTTCAGCTTGCGATATCGCCATGCACACCTGAACTATCGTTGACTGTGTTGGTTTGCTGTCGATTCTTATAAGAACAACCCTATCACTGAACTGTTCACAGTAACACACTTTCTGCCCTACCTTCCTATTCATAACGAATCCTACCCCCGTTATACCATTTTCTGCTGCTGCTAATATTACCATATACTCGTTTGACCAGAAATCTTGGTCTTCTTTCCATTTCACTTGACTGATCCCTACTGTATCTAGTTTGAGCCTTTGCTTATCCCTTTTTAGATTTTATAGCTTCCCTGCGACGTTCAAGCATTTGACATTCGATGCATCGACTCGTAGAGCGTTATCCTTTCGATGATTATTCGCTCTTTTACTCATGATCACCTCCCCTTTGTCCTTCTCCTCCTGGAGATACGGATGGGGGACTATTCCGAAATATGTAGCCAGTGGAGATATCATCATGAAATTTTGTCAATTACAGGCCACATTTCCAGTGGATACACGTTATGTGTTACAGTGCAGTGGTTTTAATTGCCTTCTGCGGACTCATGACGTTTATATTTGATTGTTCTTTCACCTTTAGGGACAATTTCCCAACCCAAGGACGACAGTGTGCCCTGAACCTTTGTCCACTCCTCCGGCCTCCTTGACAAGGTCGTTGGCAGAATGAAGATGACTTCTTATACGAAAAGCTCTCAGCTACCAATGCTGATAAGTATCCAAAATTTAAACGGTTGGGAGTTTCGAACACGGGACCTACAACATTTTGATTTCCAACCGAAGACGCCGGGGTATTATGAACAGTTCTTTCGGCAACGTGTGATCTCAACAGTAAACAGTTTAGGGCGATGAATGTATTAGCATGACAAAACATCCAATAATAAAGTAGTATCTGTAAGATACTTGGAAAAAAGATTCTGAAATGGACTGATCTGCGCAGAGTTCGGCACTGAACACAACGTAACACCTTTAGGATGAGTCAAGATGTCGAAATCGTTCTAGATCACACGTCCAAATTAGTACCCTCTCTGGTTTCGGTCATTCCTCCTTAGACATCCACACACCTCACTGATAGTGTCTACACCAGAATTCAAGGCGTGATAAAGGTGAAAGGTAGATATATTCCACATTAACGTCGACTATTTGGTGTACAGATACTTCTGATCAGTGAAGAAACAAACAGTCTTGATTGCAGGGTTGTATTCATTATTTATTTACTTTTCATTAGGTTGTGTACGTCTTCTCTTTGGTTCCCAAATCACATGGCTCTGAGCACTATGGGACTTAACATCTATGTTCATCAGTCCCCTAGAACTTAGAACTACTTAAACCTAACAAACCTAAGGACATCACACAACACCCAGTCATCACGAGGCAGAGAAAATCCCTGACCCCGCCGGGAATCGAACCCGGGAAACCGGGCGCGGGAAGCGAGAACGCTACCGAACGACCACGAGCTGCGGACCTTTGATTCCCGCAATGTCAAACGGCCCAGTGGAAAAATCACTGAATGTAGTGTTCGGTAGTAATAAATGAGAAATTTTAGTCAATCATGGTTGCATATTGGCACGTAGTAATTTGGTACGAAGTCTGTTTACAATAAATAGAAAATACACGTTCGATTGAAGGTTGGGTTTAAATTTTAGTTTGTAGCGGTACATTAATTGAACAAATTGTAAAGCATTTATGAGCCATTTTTTCTCATTGAAATTCATGCCAATCAATCAAAACCAATCTTTTCAATTCGGCGAACTTAACTGACTTGATGTAAGTGCAGTGAGGGTAATCGCAACGCACAGTGCTCAATATAGCTGCGTCGCTTTTGTTTCAACAGTTCGTTCAAGCAAAGAAGATACGTGATACGTAGTTCCACATGCTGATGCAACCCTTAAAAGATTTGTTGGAACCAAAGTGTACCTCCTCAGGTTTTCTCTCTTGTTCTGTTCCAAAATTGTTTCCATTTTTTTTTGTCATTTTTGTCCAGCCTGCATTCTGTATTTCTCCCCCTCCCCCCTCCCCTCTCACCGCAATGAACCACGGACCTTGCTGTTGTTGGTGGGGAGGCTTGAGTGCCTCAGCGATGCAGATCGCAGTACCTTAGGTGCAACCACAATTAAGGGTATCTGCTGAGAGGCCAGACAAACATGTCGTTCCTGAAGAGGGGCAGCAGCCTTTTCAGTAGTTGCAGGGGCAACAGTCTGGATGATTGACTGATCTGGCCTTGTAAACCAACACGGCCATGCTGTGCAAGTACTGCAAACGGCTGAAAGCAAAGGGAAACTACAGCCGTAATTTTTTCTGAGGGCATGCAGCTTTACTGTATGGCTGAATGATGATGGCGTCCTCTTTCGTAAAATATTCCGGTGGTAAAATGGTCCCCCATTCCGATCTCCGGGCGGGGAATACTCAGGCGGACATAGCTATCAGGAGAAAGAAAACTGGCGTTCGACGCATCGGAGCGTGGAATGTCAGATCCCTTAATCGGGTAGGTAGGTTAGAAAATTTGAAAAGGGAAATGGATAGGTTAATGTTAGATGTAGTGGGAATTAGTGAAGTTCGGTGACAGGAGGAACAAGATTTCTGGTTAGGTGAATACAGGGTATAAACACAGAATCAAATAGAGGTAATGCTGGAGTAGGTTTAATAATGAATAAAAAAATTGGTGCGCGGGTAAGCTACTACAAACAGCACAGTGAACGCATCATTGTAGCCAAGATAGACACGAAGCCCCCGCCTAGCACAGTAGTGCAATTATGTATGCCAAGTAGCTCCGCAGATGAGGAAGAGATTGAAGAAATGTATGATGCAATGAAAGAAATTAGTCAGAAAGTTAAGGCAGACGAGGAAATACTATTCATTGGGGACCGTAATTCGATAATAGGGAAAGGAAGAGAAGGAAAAGTAGTAGGTGAATATGCACTGGGGGTAAGGATTGAAAGAGGAAGCCACTAATAGAATTCTGCTCAGAGCATAGCTTAACTGTAGCTAATACTTGGTGCAACAAGGTTATATATGTGGAAGAGGCCCGGAGACACTGGAAGATTTCAGATAATGGTAAGACAGTGAATTAGGAGCCAGGTTTTCAATTGTAAGGCAGTTCCAGGGGCAGAGGTGGACTCTGACCACAATTTATTGTTTATGAACTGCAGATTAAAACTGAAGAAACTGCAAAAACTAGGAATTTAAGGTGGTGGGGCCTGGATAAACTGAGCGATTGACAAATACAGGGGAAAGAAATACAGTAGAAGAAGAATGGGTAGCTTTGAGAGATGAAATGGTGACGACATCAGGGGATCAAGTAGGTAAAAAGACGAGGGATAATAGAAATACTTGGGTAACAGAAGAGATATTGGATTTAATTTATGCACGGAGAAAATACAAAAATGCGGTAAATGAAGCAGGTGAAAAGGAATACAAACGTCTCAAAAATGAGATCGACAGGAAGTGCAAAATGGCTTTGCAAGGATGGTTAGAGGACAAAAGTAAGGAGATAGAGGCATATATACCGATGGGTAAGATAGATATTGTCCACAGTAAAATTAAAGAGACCCTTGGAGAAAAGAGAACTACCTGTATGAATATCAAGAGCTCAGATGGAAAACCGTAAAGACAGGAAAGCAGAAAGGTGGTAGGAGTATATAGAGGGTCTACACTCCTGGAAATTGAAATAAGAACACCGTGAATTCATTGTCCCAGGAAGGGGAAACTCTATTGACACATTCCTAGGGTCAGATACATCACATGATCACACTGACAGAACCACAGGCACATAGACACAGGCAACAGAGCATGCACAATGTCGGCACTAGTACAGTGTATATCCACCTTTCGCAGCAATGCAGGCTGCTATTCTCCCATGGAGACGATCGTAGAGATGCTGGATGTAGTCCTGTGGAACGGCTTGCCATGCCATTTCCACCTGGCGCCTCAGTTGGACCAGCGTTCGTGCTGGACGTGCAGACCGCGTGAGACGACGCTTCATCCAGTCCAAAACATGCTCAATGGGGGACAGATCCGGAGATCTTGCTGGCCAGGGTAGTTGACTTACACCTTCATAGAGCACGTTGGGTGGCACGGGATACATGCGGACGTGCATTGTCCTGTTGGAACAGCAAGTTCCCTTGCCGGTCTAGGAATGGTAGAACGATGGGTTCGATGACGGTTTGGATGTACCATGCACTATTCAGTGTCCCCTCGACGATCACCAGTGGTGTACGGCCAGTGTAGGAGATCGCTCCCCACACCATGATGCCGGGTGTTGGCTCTGTGTGCCTCGGTCGTATGCAGTCCTGATTGTGGCGCTCACCTGGACGGCGCCAAACACGCATACGACCATCATTGGCACCAAGGCAGAAGAGACTCTCATCGCTGAAGACGACACGTCTCCATACGTCCCTCCATTCACGCCTGTCGCGACACCGCTGGAGGCGGGCTGCACGATGTTGGGGCGTGAGCGGAAGACGGCCTAACGGTGTGCGGGACCGTAGCCCAGCTTCATGGAGGCGGTTGCGAATGGTCCTCGCCGATACTCCAGGAGCAACAGTGTCCCTAATTTGCTGGGAAGTGGCGGTGCGGTCCCCTACGGCACTGCGTAGGATCCTACGGTCTTGGCGTGCATCCGTGCGTCGCTGCGGTCCGGTCCCAGGTCGACGGGTACGTGCACCTTCCGCCGACCACTGGCGACAACATCGATGTACTGTGGAGACCTCACGCCCCACGTGTTGAGCAATTCGGCGGTACGTCCACCCGGCCTCCCGCATGCCCACTATACGCCCTCGCTCAAAGTCCGCCAACTGCACATACGGTTCACGTCCACGCTGTCGCGGCATGCTACCAGTGTTAAAGACTGCGATGGAGCTCCGTATGCCACGGCAAACTGGCTGACACTGACGGCGGCGGTGCACAAATGCTGCGCAGTTAGCGCCATTCGACGGCCAACACCGCGGTTCCTGGTGTGTCCACTGTGCCGTGCGTGTGATCATTGCTTGTACAGCCCTCTCGCAGTGTCCGGAGCAAGTATGGTGGGTCTGACACACCGGTGACAATGTGTTCTTTTTTCCATTTCCAGGAGTGTATAT